>NC_092035.1:4729476-5037476 GCF_042242105.1 Pempheris klunzingeri
AGTAAAACGTGCAATGTTTTAAATCTTTGTAAACTGTCATTTAATAAAAGTAATTTAAATACATCATCCTGAGCTCTGGGAGATTGTGCTAATGGACATTTTTTTCATGTTATTGACCAAACACCTAAGACATTAAATATAGATAAGTTAAGTCATTAGTTGCAGCTCTGATTAGATTTCCAGTATAACCAAACAGCAGCTTGAACCATATTAGGTCCATCAGCCTTTCCTGAAATTAAAGCCAAAAGTACATAATGTCCATCTCATTTATCCACTCAGCCTATGCAGTAGTCCAAGTGTTTTCTAGCCAAACAACTGCACTGTGGGCCCAAAAGTCCCATATTTACCTAATTATCTCCTGTATTTTCCTCGCCAGCGATCCTCTGGTTGGTAGTGTGGGGTGCACGCTCCACTGCTGCTGCACTCCGTAGCTGTGCACCGTGAACCCCAGGTAAAATATGGATCCGAGTAAACTGAAACATCAAAGAGTGTGCAGTCCATTAGCATCATTTGACTCTTGGTGTCTTGCCATGTTCTCTCTCTGGCTTGTTTGCATTTCAGCGCCTGTGCAAAAAGCAAGTATGACTAAGCGAAAATATACTGCAGCAACTACTGCTGTGCAACATTCAGATAAAACAGCAAAGTATCTACCCAGATTAGCCTTATCTCACTGCTTATACACACCATAGGGATCAGTATTAACAACCGCAGTAACTATTCTTGCTTCAAATGTTCCCTTGGGTTCAATATGTACATTTAATTTGCTCCTTTACTTTATCTCAAAGCACTTATCATCTCTTAGAGCATTGTGTGAGGGTGCTTAGCGGACTCTCTCGCGTAATACACAATCACAGGCATCCGCTTGTTTGTCTATTATCGAAAATACTTGAAGCTGGTGGCACTAATTTCTCTTGTATCTCCTTAAATTCAGTTCATAAAATATGATTGCAGAACACTTAAGAAGAAATCACCCACTTTTTGTTCTCCTTCCTGTGATTTTTTTGCCATGCACGGGCTTGTTGTTGCTGGAGTAGTGAGCTTTTACTGTAATAACATTAGCAGAAAATGAGTCTTTATTATGGCCAAGGCCAGTCCAAAGGGAAAAGTTCTCGGATGTCACAAATCCGTTCAAACCAAGAATATTTTTTTACACTGTGTCTGCAAGTAGCCCCGATATAAATAACTTGAACATGAGTTGTCTCCATTTAAGGTGGTTGGTTGAAAACTGGGAAAAAAAAAGGGAGACAGATTATCATCCAAAGCGGTGTGACCTCTGGCAGCGCGCCTCTCTCACTATCTAACTGCCTTTAACTTTATTTGGCTGTCGACTTGAAAGCGTCTCGCTGGGCTGGCTGCTGCGACTGTGGACACACACACACACACACACACACACACACACGCACGCACTCGCTCGCACACTTACACACAGACTCGGAGAAATCCTCCCATATGGCATCATTTTAAAACTCCTGCCATCTAATGTTTGTGTTTATCAGGACAACAAAGCCCACTCCTGGACCACAATAGAAAGGACGGAAAAAAGGTTCTCGTTTTAATTTAGCAGGCATGCGAACAATTCATTCCACGGCTATTATTGCAGTGATGGGGGTCACTAGGGGTCACGGCTGGACTGGGCACTGGCTTATATTTAGCCCACATAGTGAACACTTGTCTCTGTCCAAAGCCTTGATAGTTAACCAACCGTTGCTCCCATTTTGATACATGCATAGTGTTAGGTGCTCCATGTTAATCCTCTGATAAGGAATTACTGTTCCTATTATGAATTAATAAGTGGATTAGTCTTGTAAAAGGCCTGTGAGTAGTCCAGCGGCCTGCATAGCAGCATGAACTGGGCATTATCCTTGATCCCTGCCACTGAATATAGGTGGAAATGGGCTCTACATATTCATTTTGGATGGTAGGAAAAATCATTACCTGAAGTTCAATTATTCAACTCATTGAATTCATAATTCAGTATCGTTGAAATATAGAGGAACTACTCTTTACAAGAGTTATCATTTTGTCAGGCGGAGGATCCCAAGAAACGTAATTTGCCTAGGATTCTTTAAAAAGTACTTTAATTTGTATTAGTTTTGTGCTTTCAGTCATTTTGAAAGAGGAAATGTCACTTATATCTAATTTTTGGACAAAATCATTCATGTATAATTAAAAAAAAAAAAGCCTGCTTCCTGGCACGTCTCGTTGGTAGAGCATGTGAAAGAGCTCAGCGAAGCCCCCGTGTACTATCTATAGTGTTAGAGTGCATAACACTGGCCCTTTTTTGACTTTGTATTCCCTGCAATTCCTGTTATTCACACTGCCTACCAATGAGTCCACACTTCTAGGACTCAGCTCTGACCTGCAGAACAACAAGCTGTGTGTGTGTGTGTGTGTGCGTGTGTGCGTGTGAGTGAGAAAGAGAGAGAGAGATTCTTGTGTGGTGTGGAGTTGAAGGGGGCAGTCATGGAGGAGGTAATGTTGACGGTGACGGTTATGACTGTGAGCAGAAATAGCTGGGCCGCTCTGCTCTCTGGGGCAGACGGATGAGTTATTGCACGAATGCCGAGGCTTGTGTGCAGTAGTGGCTGGTCCTCCCAAACAACGAGATCAAACTATTAACACACACACATGCACGCACACACACGCACACACTTGTTCCTCTGTAATGGTGACCCCCTGTAGAGGTCAGTGGTGTTAGCGCTCAGCTCTCTGGGCCCGGTCATAATAACAATGAAAAATGGCCTCATGGCACACGGGGCCTCTACCTCTGTGTGCGAGTGAGGGCAACTCAGCCCGGGTTTTGCATGCGAGCGTTTTGTGTATGTGTTCCATTTAACCATCCTCGTTTGCTTTCCCCGCACCCACCTCCCTCTTCCCGGTTTCCGTCTGCGTCCCAGCTTGAACTCGCCGAGGGAAAATGGGAAACAATCAGAAGCAAATTGCCGTGCTGCCGCTGCCCGCCACACACAAGTGGAAGGGGAAGTGCTGCATGCTCTCACAGGGCGCTCGCTGGCAGTTAGCGAACAGCAGCTCGCTGATGGATGTGAAGCAGAAATGATACACGCTGATAGCACTGTGTCTGTTTCAGTCCCCTGAAAGATAGATTGAGAGTGAGCGACGCTGCGCGAGTCGGGGACGACGCCCACTGCAAAGCATCTGGCAGCAAGGCCTTCGAAATGTATTCATGGCTCCATTCACGTTGACTGGAGTGCAGTTTAAAGTACTTCTGGAAATAGCCTGGAAAGGCAAGCAGTCAAAACAATGCATGACTGCTGCCAACCCACTTGTAGCAGCGGTGCATTGACTCACTAAACACTGTTGTTTTCTATTTGCAAAGTAATGGAGTGAGAAAATAACTCTGGCAAACTGGCTCTCCAGGTTAAGAGCGGTTCGGCATCAAATCTGTTCGCGGCAATGACGAGAATCAACCTTGTTTTCAGGCGAGGAACTGCCACGTCAGCGCCCACCTAATGGAGAGGTGCAGCACAAATTAAGAGGCAGACAGGGCAAAGGTTGAGAATGTCAGCGTACAGGTGTGTGCGAGCCAGGAGGAGCAGGGTTTTTCTGCTGATTGGCAATTTAGTGTCCAGTTTTGTTGAGGTCTGCTGTTCCACACCAAGTAGATTTGCTGTGAGCTTACCAAGCTTTGGCTAACGACTCGCTCCGTCTGCCTGCTTCCCTTATCTCAACAGATAATAGAGAAAATCTGCCTGGTTGACAGTGACAGTGTAATGAGATGATTTATGCGTGTGTGTGCACATCTGTATCGGATGTACAGTATTCATGGGCGGAAGCGCGGCAGCTTGTGTTTACTTATTTGTGTCTGGCAGTAGAAGTGTGAGAGAGTTTTCATGAGTGAGAGAGAGTGTAATAAACAAGAGCACATGTGAAAGTAAGACATATACTTTTTCATTATTTTGCCTTCTGAGGAATTCAGCCTTGTCTGAGTTAGAAGACTTATCACTGGTATCCCACTCCGAACAAAAGCTGTTATGAGTTGTCTCTCTTTCTCTCTGACTGCTGACAGGTAGCACCTGTCCTGCCCGCTATGGCCAGATGGACTATGCCCCACTGCACCTGCCCCTCTTGGTGGTGCTACCTGTTTTGTGCCAAGCCTCAGTGCTGGCACCTGAGCATTAACACACACAGTCAGAGCTCATGGATAACCCCTTCCCCAACCTGGCATGACGTAGTCTGATACAGGAGCATTTGCAAGCATATACAGACAATCAAGGATGTAGGTTTGCTTTGAGAAGTAGAACAGAAACAGTAAAGGCTAGGGTTGTTCAACCACAGGCAGATTATAAGTATTTTATTTTTTATTTAGAGGAGCACATCATAATTGGTTATTTGCTTTAGTTATCATTAATTATTATGCTTTAGTAATTTAATATTGGGCACTGAACACTGCATTTAGTTTGATAGAGGTACTTGAGAAAGATAGATGTTGGGATTTCATGCCTTTGCAGTTAAACACCAAAATCACCAAAAATCCATTTTCAAGCGAGCACGTTCAATTTAGCATTAATATTTATTTTGGAACACTCAAAACTGTATTCTTTTCTCCTACAACATTTGTTTTCCACCATAAAAATGGTTAGACATCATGGGAAATGGGCTTATTTGCTTACTTGCCAAGAGTTGGATGAGAGTAATAAAAAAAAAAAAACAGATTCATTAGTCAGTTCTAAGGTACCGGTAGGTGGCCTAACTTCTTTCCCCCTGTTTCCTGTCTTTATGGTAAGCTAAGCGAACAAGTGACTTCCCGTAGCTTCATTTACAATGGACACGTGAGAGTGCTATTGATCTTCTCGTTTAGTTTTCAGCCAGAAAGTATACAAACTTATATCCCAAGTTGTTGAGCTATTCCTTTAAGTAGTGTCTCCTCTACTCAGATGGTTAGGGCAGTTGTCTAAGCCAGGGACAAGAAAAAGACAAGAAAAAAGAAATGGAGGCATTCACCACTGGTCTTTGTTGTGACTGTATGCTAACAGCTGAATGTGATCACCAGCCTGTCTCCCTTAGACTGCGACAGCTGGACAGTAAAGACATTTTAGTAAGTCACTCAAACTGCAGAACCGTTACAGTGTGTGTGTGTGTGTGTGTGTGTATGTTGGAGGGGGGGGCATATATTCGCAAATGTGCCTACAGAGACAGGTGGTGAGCAAAGACAGCAGCAGTAAAACAAAAATGAGAACTTTGCAGGAGTCTTTCCGATAGCCCACCAAGAGCGGGGGGCCCCTGGAGAAAAGGCAAAAACACCTGTGTTTGCTGTGGCTTCAAATAGAGAAGAAGGGAGACTGAGATAAAGAGGGATAACAATATACAGAGAGACAAACTTGGCACCGACAAGCAGAAAGCTGGTCACACAAACCCCCCCCCTCCCTCCTACCCTCCTCCACTCTTCTCTGTTCAGTGGGAGCGCGTTTGATTCAGATCTCCCATCGCCCCTCCCTCCCTCCCTCCCTCCGACGAGCTTTTGATACCCCTTCCCTTTCCCCCTTGGTGCTCCTGGGGGATCTGGCTGGATGCAGCAGGGTCTATATGTGATGGGATGTGATGTGATGTGAGCTGATGTGGTGCCTATCTTTATCTATGGCCGAGCTGCACTGTCAGGCCCACTCCCACGTCTGGGGTTGTTTATCTGGGGGCTCTTAAGACGTCTGACGAAGACCAAAATGGACCAAAATTTCCAATTTCTGAATTACTTCATTAAGTTTTTCCTTTGTGCACCAACTGTACTGCGCCATCACTTTTGATACACAGGATACTTAAAGATGGCAAAAACAACAATGCTTGATAAGACCAAGAAAACAGCCCCTCCAGCCAGCCCCAGCCAGCAGCCTTGTGTGAAAATATTCTAAATAAAAAATTATGTTTTGCTTCTGAGTGAGTCACCGCCACAGCCACCACCAACCCCCCCCCACTCAGTCTCAGACAGAGGTCAGGAAGGTGTTGTGTTTTCCCCGAGCAGAAGAGGTGGGCAGCCTTGCACCTGCTCTCACATTTTCTCAGTGGCTGTCTCCATTTATTTGCTTATTTTATTTTTTAGTGGTGATTCAGTATTGTGTGAAGGCTCTGGCAGCGCTATCATGCAGCATCAATGCATATAAGGACGGAGTTATGACACAGCTGTGCTACATGTGTATTCATGTATCAGGGCTGTTAATAACGGGTGGCTTTCCCAGACATGTTCTTAATTCGTCTGGTTATATTGAATTTTACAATACTGCAGTTGGTTTAAATTCTGCCCTTGGGATACAAATTTACACCCTTTGATGATTACTTTTAAGACACTCTTTTCTGTTCCCACTCTCCCTATTAAGCCTCTGTCTCCTCGTGACGCTGCTGAGAGAGGGGAAAAAAGCAGCAAAAAAGCTGGGAATGAAAAGAAAGAGCAAGGGAGTATTTGTTATGTCATGTGTGCGGAGGAGGGCGACAGCTTCCCTGATCAAGACCCTCCTTGTACCGGTGACAAGGAGACGAAAAGTGCCTCCATATTGGGGCGGATGGCTGGACCGATTGCCTTTTTGTCCCGTGACAGATACACTCCACATGTGTCACAGCCATGGACCCGTCACCTTGCTGGAGCAGAGAAGATGAGATAGGGAGCAGGAACAGGGAGGAGGAGGGCTACATGGGCCGACAATGCTGTCAGCCTGTTTATCACGGCGCATTGAAATAGACATCGGCCGCCCGTCTTACTGTCTCCTCCCTGTGAACTTCCATTGTTTCTGGAGGAGGTAGATGTCTAGGACCTGCCTTGCTAAGTGCTTACAGAGCACCGATCACTGTCACTGCAAAGTGCTTCAGCTTCCGCAAGAACCAGGCTCTAACATGGTGATTTAATGTGGCTGCAGCAGGCCTCCGTGTCATCAAAAAACGGCCTTTTTTCCTCCCATATGAACCTGCAATGGTCTTCAATGCAGTGAGCTTCACTTGCCTCAATACTAGTTGTAGTTTTCCAGAAAGCGACAAGTTGGTACAACTCCAAGTAAAGGCCTCTTTACACCTTAAGAGTTTCTAAACGGAATAGTTTGACAATAAGTTTATTTGTTAGATGAAAAGATGGATAGCACTCATGTCTGTACTGGATTTAAAGAGATCAGATGCAAGACTTAATTTGGGACATAGTCAGGCTAGCCGTTTCCACTTTTATTCTAAGCCAAGTGAACCTGCAGTTAGCTGCAGCCTTGTCTTTGCTGCATAGACGTGAGAGTGGTATCAGCATTCCAGTCAAACACAAGAAAATGTTTCCAAAAATGTTGAAATATTCCTTTTAAAGGGGCCGTTCTGTAGTGTGGAGTTAGGTTTCTTAGCGGGTTGCACGTGGGAAAACCCAAACCAAAGAGCTCTGCATGATTAGAATGAAATAAAATTCCTCCTCTTGTATTTGTTTAATGTCGCTGAAAAGATTGTTTTGATTTCAATGTGAGGAATTTTCTCAGTCAAATAAATGTCTTGAGGAACACCTGTACTAACAAAGAAGGGGGCTACAGGCCAAATTTGAAGTGGAGAACCGTGTGAGGTTATTTGTCAAACCAAGTTGAGGTTGGTGTATGTTGTGTACGCATTCCACCTCCTCTTCGGCTGCAGCTTCGAACCACTCTCCCCGCTTGACTTTAGATTTTTCATCGTTGACGCAATCAAACATTAAAAAGGGTCTTGATGTCTGTGAAGACTTAAAGAGTGGTTCAAACTTCCTCTCCAACCTGCTCAGACTTTACCATCTGAGGCCTTTACTGAGCAGGACCTGATGGGGATTTTGTCTCAGATGTTTGGAGCTTGTGCGGAATGCAAAAAAAAAAATGGGCCCCAAGTCTTGTGTTGTGCTCCTAAATTGTGGATTCAGTAGATACCGTAAGACAGCTCTCTGCGCTCTTCGGTGTTACAATGAGATCTGAGCTTCTTTGCCCCGTAAGTGGAACAAATCCCATCCGTCTAGACGCATGAAATCACCCTCAGATGGTTAATGATTTAAGAGCTCGCTTCCAAACGTATTTAAATTGTTCTAGCGTATGTAGGATCCAGTCTTCAAAGGTGTTGTTTCTTGCATATACCTAAGCTGCACAACTCCTTAAACATAACACAGTTTAACATTTGTCGTATTGTTCATTTTGGCAAGAGTAGGCGTCTCTTTTATAATGCAGCTACAGATTCCAGGAAGCGCAGCTGATTACGCTTCATAAAATATTCCAAACTTGTGCTGTGTAGGTGTCAATCTTTTCTATTCAGTTTCCAGTGACGAGCTGTTAAAATGTGTCTGTGTTTCTGAATTAAAGGGAGCCTTAATAATGCACAAGGATCATGTAACAGTTCGTACCCCCCGCTCCTCTAATCACATGCAAGTCAGGGATTGAATCTTATCAAAGCCTTCCCTCTTGTGTCAACCTTTTCTCCTTTTTATACAGAATAAGAATCAAGAGTAGCAGCCTATTTAAAAAAAAATGTAAAGATGAGTAAATCTTTTTCAACTTGAAAATTAAAGGAAGGAGATTTGAGGGAGCAAAGGACGTCGAGCAGGCTTACATACCGAAATGGCCTCTATTCCAAGCAGCAAATACAACTCTGCCCTGCGTTTTCCCACATAATGCGTGGAGTATAATTCAACTTGAACTGAATGGATTGGACTACAGGTTAATTGGACTGTTGGCTCCTTGGAGGGTTATCCTTCCAAAATCTGAAATAACCTCCCACCCAGTCCAAACACGCATGAATGTTGTGTATAAAGCAGGCATTTGCTGGAACGGCGGAGGCTCTTTGGGGCACCCGGTGGACTATCTCTGCTATGTGAGGAGCATTCGGGCTAGTGTCAGGGTCAAGGTATTTTTAACCACGCATGCATGCACACAAACCGCACCGCCATGTGTCACCTGCTGGACCCTGTCAGCTGTTGAATAACTGAAGGGGTGAGAGGGTGGGAGAGGGGAGACCAAGGTATGTTTCATGTTTCCTTTATATTATTGTGCGTCTTTTATACCACCACTAAATCTCTCTGCTATTGAAAACCGACCTGCTGTTCAACCAGGAGTTATGTGTGTGTGTGTGTGTGTGTGTGTGTGTGTGCGCGTGTGTGTGTGGGGGGTGTAACGACCTCTGCATTTTACACACAAAATTCAGGTATAACGAGAAAAAAAATACCTGGAGTTTACAGAGAAGGAGCCGAGGTTGCTTGTTTATTCCACCCAAGAGAGCCAAAGGTGGTGGTAGATCAATACTTGGCAGATATTGATGGTGCTATAGTGGTTATTTGTTCTTCAACCCTTTTGGCTGTGGACATTCCTCCAATAGGTGAAGGCATGGTGAGAGTCTCTCAATATTCTCTCCCCATTCTGGTCACAGCTGCTCTCATAAACCAAGGTTCATATTGCAGCAGCTGGGCCCACCTCTACACAAGCCTAATTGTAACACGATTTCACCCTCTGCTCCGGAGCCAATTTATGAAGCCACGGGAAGGCCAAGTAATCAATTTCCAAATTTTTAAGTGAAGTTTTTTGAAATGTTTATTTGATTTGTGCTGCATCGGCTCTGTTCAAGGTTTTTTTTTTTTCCCCTCCAAAGCTCTCCTTTAAAGCTTTGCACATTTCAAGGTGGATTTTAAGTTTAGGACATCTCGCCGCTTTTTTATCTCACGCTGCGGTGATAGAAAGGCTGCAATCTAAGCTGTCTTGTGCTCTTGTCCTTGCGGCTTTTATGACAATTGGACTGCCAGAACACCAAGGACTGAAAGAAAACAAGCCTTGTAGCGACAGTACACGTGAGACCACACTAGAAACACACACCAAGGTTACAGACACTTAGGACATAAACACACAAACCACAGTGTGTGTCTGTACATGTGATTATCTGCTCCTAATGATCCACAGTAACGTTGGCCATTATGAAGGGGCAAGGTAGGCCGGCACTTAAACGTTTGTTTCGTTACTAGGCGACCGCACAGATTGTACCGTAAACAGGAGTAAGAGGGATTTGTGCGTTTGTGTGTGCCAGTCCGCTTTTAACTTTCCACCGAGCGCTCTGGACATGACGGGCCATTTTGAAATCCACTCCACGCTCTAATTTTGGATGAGGTGTGGAGTCGAGGGGTAAGACCGATCCATCGGCCTGCTGATATGCAGCCTGCAGCCGATATGGGGGCTCTCATTAAAGGGATATTCAGCAGATATCTACCTTTTATGAGTATGAAACAATCTTTCCGCAGTAAAATAAAAGTCACAAATGGAGATCTTTGTCTTCTTGAATTCAGTTACTGGAAGAAACAAAAAAAAAACATCCATATTTACTTTTCAAACCACTTCTGCAGCATAAGGCACGTCTCTGCTTTCCAACCAAGTGCTCACTATGTTGCAAACAGTTACAGGTCTGCCAAAATATGGCCTCTTTGTTGGCTGTTCTCTCCTCCAAGCTGTGCCAGAAGAAGTGTTTTTAGTGTATGTTAGTGAAACTTGGATTTCAGATGTCTGCAGAGGATGACTGTTGAGCTGAAAAGATAGATTTAGGGCAGAATATCTGTGATTATCTGTCTCACCTGATTCTGTTGTAATAGATATGAAGCAATTTTAAAAGCATCCTTTTCATTATTCTTTTCTTATTTCATTATTCTCCATTCCATCCATCTATAACAAGTCTAAAACCTGAATTGATAACTTAAAGGTTGAAATATTTCTCACAATGAAAGCAGCTGTTAAGGTTCCTTCCCACATAGACATATAATTATGCATATATTATAATGTGACATTGAATGTAAATGACACTTTAGTTAAAATGGTCATCCATCTTTAGAGAGGTTTAAATGTGTCTTCATCACATGAGCTAATATAAAGTCCCATTAACTTAAACTACCATAACCTCATCTTTAGCCACATAGAAAAGGGCATCTTTAAAAAAAAAAAAAAAAAACTTCCCACTAGAAGACAATATAAATATCCCAAAACCAACACTTCTCCTCAGTATCTCAGAGAACATTAAGGATTCTTTGGTTCCTCGGAAATCCCCATTAAGGATCCTAAACCAGTACGACACAAAGTACCAGCTGTAATCAGCTTAGGGCCAAAAATAATGTTATCACCATTCAAAAGCCTGTATTAGTCGAACCTTGATAGAGAGAGTACACATATGCTTTGATGATGTGCCAGCCGCCCCTGGCATGGCAACCGTGGACAAACCTCACGTATGAAAAGAGGCTCTTCCCTAGTCGGCACCACCCAGACTGATGTGATGTGACAAGGACAAACATAATGCAGCCGTTGCATTGTCTCTGATAGTCTATTGTTTCAGTCTATTACAGATATCAGGTCTGGCAGGGATCGGATTGTGTTCCCGGCACCTGCGTCCCATCAAAAACAAACACAGGGGCTGGTTTGATTTGCTGGATGATTTCCAGTCCAGCTGTTGTTCTGGAGGTTTGTGAGAGGGATGGTGATGAAAGGGTTCACAGTTGGAACCATCGCATTTGCAGCTCTGGTCTTTCATATTTCTTGTGGGGGTAGAAATGAACAGGAAATAGCAGTTTCTGTCCATTAAATATGTGAATGAATTGACTCTCTGTAGACCAAAATTATTTGGAATTTTCACCCATTGGTTGTTAGTGTAACGTTTCCGCTTTCCAACCAGCTATTTTACTTTGTGTCAGTGCTGGCGACAGCATTACACTACTGGGTTGTCCGTCCCAACCTGTTGAACGTGATATCTCAGGAACGCCAAGAGGGATTTTCCTCAAATCTGGCACAAACATCCATTTGGACTGACGGATGAACTGATTAGAGTTTGGTGGTCAGTGGTCAACCATCAGTGTTACCTCATAAAACCGTCACACCTAATAATGACAAAATCACCCAAATACCTAATAATAGGATAAAGTGATGAAGTGAAGAAATGTTATATCCAAAAGGTCAAAGGTCAACTTCACTTTGACATCATAACTTTTTGCAAAAACACATTTCTGGCCATAACTCAGGAACAGAAGGAGATTGTGACCATGTTTCACATTTGATCTGATAACAAATTAGTGACACTAGTCTTGGGCGCCCACCTTGTAACTGTGGTGACTGTTTTTTTGAAGCATTGTCTACTGTCATGGCTACAACTCTTCTCTTCCAGAATCTGCTATATTGGCCAAGCAGGTGAACACATACAAGGAATTTGAGTCTTTTTTTTTTGTTTGTTTCTGTCAATGAACCTGCCCACTAACAAACATACAGCCGAACAAGAACAGCAGAGATTGTACTGCTTTGTACTCATCTGAAAAAATAGTCTGTAAGTGAAGACGGTATCGTTCTCACTGGAAATGATTCAGTGGAATCAGACATGTTAATATAGTGATAACTTCCATTTCAAAAAATACACTTATATTTAATTCCCTCAAAGTCTTCACTACATATATTAAATGAGTCTGGACTGACACTGATGCCAACATGGAGACATACAGCCGCGAGGTGGTGAGTCTAGTTAATGCATGAAATACATTTTCATTGCACTCTATTTCTATCACTAATAAGGCTGTTTCAGTGTAGTTTTAGCTGCTGTAAACCAGCGACAGGTCTTCTCAAAGGAGATGGTAGAGGTGCAGTTTTTCGTTATCTAGTCCATCTTCCAGTCCCTCCAATAAAATTTCCTTTTTCTGATATTGTTTGCTGATGGAGCGCTTTGTGCAGAGTTGGCATTTTTTTCCTGCTGCTGGCTTTATGGAGCCAACATTTTCTACTGCTTTGGGCTGTTTACTTGCCTGTTTTTTTTATCAAAAGCCCCTGCATTTTACTCATTCAAAGCACTCTGGTGAGATTTCCAGCGACAAACTCCCACTTAGTATAGGCAGATTTCAAATGACAGGCCCTCCACTCTTGTGCTTACTTAGTTAATATGAACTAGGTGAATGTTTAAAACAGAATTTCTATATTGTGAGAGGAACCTGAAGAGGAACTGCTTCGTGACCATTAAATGAGTTTATAAAGATATTTCTGTCACGATGCTGAATGCAGAGCCATCTACATGGTTCATATGAGAATTAACTACCTTCAGCTGATAAAGTCTAACAGAGACAGTCATTAACTTGAACTATAACCTGCTTTTGTTTACCTCTGCCACAGATATCTTTGTACACTGCATATTTGCTGTGCTCAAATAAGAAAACTCAGGGAGGGAGGGGAGGCCGGGGTGACAATCGGTCAGTTTCTAATGCAACACATTATTAATCACTTATATTAAGTATATTTATATTCATGAAACAACCTTGACCTGAGTGTTTAATATAGTATCACAGCCATTATCACTTACACTATAATTTAATTCAGAAGGGACTCTCCTAATTTAAATCACCAAATTCAGGTAAACTGGTCCATGAATCTCATTGAGGAATCGTGATTCAGTGCTGCATGGACTCAACCACACAACTTAAAAGATTTATTGCTTTTTCCTCCCTCTGCATGTGTATTCCACCATGTCAGCACAGCACGCACTCTGTGGCTGTTATCAGCATGAACATCCCATAGTTGTATTTCCCTGTGACCTTGCTTGCTATTGTGTGACATTTTTTTTTTTATGCCATGTTGATTGTCATTGAAAGTGGTGTGTGGGTCTACTGTAGAGGCTCTGGAGTAGCTGCTCCCTGTATGCTTACTGTATATCCATTTTTACTTGAAAGCATAACTTGGTCAATATGTTTCCCCCCCACACAGGCCGTGGGGACACCATCCTATAGTCATCCATTGATTTTCCTCCCTGGCTCTTTTTGCCCCACAGAGAAATAAGCGGACATCGCTCATGTCTACCGTGTTGCTACAATCTTATCCTGCTTCTCTGCGTGTGAGATTCTGTCTTTGTGAACGATTGCGTGCGTTCCTGCTCGTTTCTGCCGAACAGGTGAGGACAGGTATCGATCGATTGGGGTCATGCTTTTGCAGAGTACTCACCTGTTATTAAGCGCAGTCAGATCAGCTGCGATGTGGGAGGAGATACCGTATCGTGTGTGTGTGTGTTGTCCCAGTGGCAAGAAGCTTAATCCTTTCAGCGCCTTTTGTGCATCTGATCAGAGACAACAAAAGCAAGAGATACGTAACACAGGTTGGGAGGTGTTCGGCTTTTCTTTTTCTTTTTTTTTTTTTTTTAGGCACGTAGGTGTTCATGCTTTGTGCATTTGTCTGAGAAAAGTCATCGGGGCATGCTGCTATTTGTGTTGTTTGTTTTTCTGCTCTTGTGAGTGTTCGTGCACAATGAGAGCCGGGAGCTGGTCACGCCGGGAGGACAGGCGCCGGCTCATTTTTTATCCCTCCCCTGCATGCCTCAGTCAGGGGTAGCTTTGTCACCAGCTATCTGCCTGCCAGGACTGGGTATTGTTATTCCAAAGTACAGGCCAGTTAACATTTCTCTTGTCACTGCAGCATCTGCCCCAAACACAACACGGGAAAAAAAGCTGAAAAGAAAGGGAGATGTTCCTCCTTTCCTCCTTTCTCTTCTTTGTCCCTTGCTGTCTTTATCCTCCAGTGGCTCGGATACACATTGACTAAAAAAAAAGCCCCTTTTAGCTTGTTCTACATGTTATCTGGTTAATAAAGAGAGTCATGCTGATGTGCTTGTTAAACAATGATGCTCTATCTTAGTTATCTCGATTCTGAGCTCCACCCTCCATGAGTCGTTTCCTTTTTTGCTGAATCCGATGGCAAAAGAGAGCTGCAGATTTAGCAAGGCAGGTGTTTTTAGTCGGTCATGTTTTTCTGGGCTGACGCTCAGCGTGTACCATTCAGCTGCCTGCTGTGAGTCTCCTGTCAGAAGTGTGGCGTACAAAAATGCTCATATCAGCCCGACTCAGCTGAGACACATGATAAATACCTGGATTCATTAGCAAATGTGGTATTTACAAATATCATTTGCGGGCATGATGAATACCACTGATGAGCTGGATTTGTACTGAGTGATTAGGCCATTATCTTACGGCAATTAGCTTTAACACTTGGACACCACGGAGACTGCAGGCGTTTGCCAGATGCATGTGTCCCTTTGGAACTTTTTGGGTTGATGACAGGGCTTTCTATGCCCATATTCCTGAGATTTATTTACCCTGCGAGAGGCTGGCAGGCTCAATCGCCATGCAGTAAAGCCTTTTATGCAGTACGCCGTTCGATTGGGAGCAGCTCGTAACTCAGGCAGTCTATCAAATCAATGGGTAGCGTGTTGAGCGCTGATTTAGGATGGTAATTAGAGATGTTAATTGTTTTCATTACTCAGAGCTGGGGGAGGGAAGCTCCAAAGAGAGGGGGGAATGGGCACTTCTGCGCCTGATCGGGTGGTTTCATCACTCTGAGGGACGCAGAATGACCTCCCCGTTGCATACAGATGGTATCTCCATCTTTACGTGACATCCATTTGACTTCCACTGATAGAGAAGCCGCTGAGTCTTTGACCTGTGAATGACCTCTGTGTATCTGGTACAGAGCTAAGAAGGGTACACTTTGATATATTGGCTTCTGCTAAATAATTAGCTTTGAGTTTGGACATGATTTGCAGCAGAAGGGGGAAGTATTAATGAATAGCTGAGCATGAGCATGGTATATCATAGCCACTGACACTTTCCTCTACCCGTTTAAGCATTATTTATGGAGCACATCAAAACAAAATTACAATTACAAGCTGAAACCATGAAGTTCTTAACTGCTGTGAAAGGTAAGATATTCTGCCTGGAATTGTTGAGCCACAACTGTGCTGTAAATGCGTTTAAATGATGAATAAATGGAATGAACTGCAGTGAATAGGCATCGATTTGAACTTGGTAGGGATCGCCGCGCTTCAATAGGGGGGGGGGGCTGCACTTTCAGTGTTGTCTATGGTCTATTCAGGTGTAACCTGGAGAGGTTCATTTCAAAATGAATCATTTGTAAAAAACAGGACCACTTGTACACATAATACAAGTCCTTGGATGACTGGATTGTAGCGCTTTAATCAACCGAATATTCTGTTTTGGAAGTGAGCTCAGAAACAGGCAGCATTATATATTGTGGAGACTCCAAATTGCCCATAGGTGTGAATGTGTGAATCTGAGTGTGAAGTGTTGTCTGTCAAGAGGTTTAAGGCCCATGATTGGCTGTCAACCTGCTCAGGCTATACCGTCATTCATAGATATACCATCATTCATAGTTACACAACAGTCCACTCGTAAAAACACTGTGGAAATGCAGCCTCATATATTGCTTTGGTATAAAAACGTGGCTGCAACACAGCCTCACGTCTGCGTGACTAATCAGTTGCTAATGAACTTCAATGAACTTGTTTTCTTAAGTTTGGTGAACTTAACTAATTTGTTTTTACATTGAAACAAATCATAAGAAGACTTTGAACAATTCAAGTTTGCCTCAGTAAAACTCACAGTGAAATGAAAAATTAATTTTCTAAGTTCTAATCCTGTCCCCCTGTGTTAATTGTTAATTAATCTCTTGTTGCATGCGGAATGTAAGTTTTTATATATATATATATATATATATATCAGATTTGCTCTGTTTTCTTTCTTTAAGACACAGAGTTACTTTTGATGTCTCATCTCGGGGGTGGCTACATAAACGTACCCGATCAAACGTGTTCTGGGGGACTGTAAGGCAGCAGGGGAGATGAACTTTTTAGGTTAAAATATCTTACAAACCAAAAATTCCATGTAATCTGACATGTTAAAACGACTGCTTGCTGACTGTGGCTGTGATTTTAACATTTGCTTTTACACTACTCCTTGTACTGTGTGGTTCGTTTATGTGCTTCTGCTGTGACATGCACGTTCCCCCGTCCCTCAGGGGAAAAATAAACTATCTATTTGAGTTAATCAAAGGCAAATCTGCTGCTTTCCATGTTCTCTGTACAAAGTGCTGTCAATCACTGCAGCCTACAGGCTCACAGAGATCAGCAACACCCAGCCTGGGATCTTGGGATTCAGTGTTCAGAGGACAGTGTAGTGTCCACCCTCCTCTTGTGCCGTGGTTGAAATTTCACACTTGACTGCCCATTCTTATCCTTTCAGAATAATGAGCACGCGGCTCATAATACTTATCTGTAAGTGACATTTTTATTGGGGGAATTAGTCTCAGATGTTACTATCTTTGGACAGGGGGAGTGAGACCTCCGTGACCCTGTATGCAGAAAACCCTCCTCACTTCAGCCGAGCGTGATTAAGATGTTTTCTCATTTCTGCCTTCTGCTCATCACAGTGCCCTTCATGTGAGAACCGCTGCTCTGCAGCCTTAAAGAGAAAATCATCATCTGCTATCTGTCCATTTTAAATGAGGATCTCAAGACTCAATGTTCTCGGCCGTGGAAAGATGTTGATTTGTGTTTGTGATCACAAAGATTCCTTTTCCTTCCCCTGTGCACTTCAGGGAAGTGGGCTGATACAGGACTGAATAAAATCCCAGCGTGGTCTGGTTTTCATGCTTGGACCAAAGGAGGCAGACGTTATGGAAGGTATATAGGACAGCTTTAATCTATGTGCACTCACACTCCTTGTCTGTGGATAAGATAAAAAAAGAAAAAATTTCCCCGCAGAACATCATTTAGCGATTTAGTTGATTTATTGAAGCCTTTCAGCCGTGCAGCAATGATGGGAAATCATAATTAGGAGAAAAGTAGTCTTTGGTGACCCCTGTATAATGGTGTAATGCCTGTCATTATGACAGCTGAGGATGGACATGGAGTTAACAGAGCCACCACATCAAAACACACAAACACTGGAGCCTGCTGCGCCATCTCATCTAAGTCAAGGCAGTCGCCAGAAATAGCCCTGATTGGGCCCTGAATAATTCAATGTCATTTTTTTTTTTTTTTTTTCTCCTGCTCTCTCTCCTCCAAAAGGACTGGGGGAGCAATTGATGAGAGCGGATGAATATTTAATGGCTCGGAGTCTCTTGGACAAGCCGGGGCCTGGGATGACAAGCTCAGAGAAATCAAACAGAGAAGAGGAGAACGAGAAAAAGGAGGTTGCGCAGTGAGGGGTAGCACAAACACTGAGGGGAGATATGAGTTCAGATGCAGGCGGAAGCGGATAGATCTTTGCCATACATCTACAGTACAAGCAGCCAGAGCGTTTAACTGGCCATATTGCGGCGCCTGATTAAAAGTTAAAAGTTAAGCAGTAGTGTTTGATTGCCCTTGTGAAAAACTTTGATATTTTGCAGTGCCCTTTTTTTCGCCTCGGTGTCACATTCATTATTCACCGACGGATGTTTTAGAAATGCATTAACTGATTTCCACTATAAATAAAGTCTTTTTTTGAGGGTGTCAATCCAGCGCAGGAGAGAAAACCTTGCCCTTCAAACATGTGAGGTTAATTTCCCGGGAGATACAAAACTATATGTTACGGAGAGTTGCAATTTTACAGTGATGGAAGAAGAGGTCCCAGGGCGACATGACCTCAAGTGGTCAGAGTGTGGCGCTGTTATTGGAGTGCAGCCTGACATTTTTGCTCGGTACATTAAAGTAGCGGGTCATGTAAAACATAAATAAAACAAATATATTTTGCTGCTGATCTGAAGAATTACCATGTCATTCAAAGAAATTAAGTCCATGCTCCAAAATATATGTAAAAGGAATTTCCACACCAACTCATGCAGGGTGTAAAATTGTTAAGGAACGATTTATTTGGTTGTGATTTCTGATAAAAGACCTGTGACTGAAAGTGTTTTGATGGCTCTCAAACCCTGTTGGGTTATCCTGACTGCCAAATTCAGAAGCATCGTGCCGCACCAGCAGTCACATCAAGAATCAAAGCATTTCAACAAGAATTCTACGCATAAATCTCTTTCTCATGTCTTTATGCTGCTGCTCTTTGTGGTGTTTTATTGTCAATATAATGTTTTTGATTTGTATCAATGCTGGTATTTTATTAATGATTAATGTGAAGTCTATCAAAACAGGAGCAGAGTGTCAGCGCATGCATATGAGACTCTGCCACTGTCACAGAGCCATTAGATGGATGTCTTCACCGGCACAAAACTCTCCATGTGTGACAACCTAATATCATCCAGCTGGAGAGTTGTGACAGTCACAGAAAGTCTTACCTGTGTTGACAGCTGGCCTATTTAATGTACCTCAGCATAGTCACTTTACTTAAAAGGGGCATCGACTGGTTTGGACAGCACTACTTATCCTGTGGACACGACTGCGTAATATCTTCTGTCTGTGTCTGGATTGGAGTTGCATTATGTTTTTCACATTCATGAAGTTGACTTGTAATAACTTGTTTGGTTGACCAAGGAAATCACATGTTTGAAAGTGATGACGGTGATTGATTGGTGTTCAGTCAGTCACCAGAATCCCTGGTTTTAGATTTGAGAGAAACTTAAATTAGTTTTGTTAACTTCCACCCAGACAGAAAAGGCAAGAGGTGAGATTAAATATTCTGTCCTCCGAGTGTTGATATTCATGTATATTCACTGCGGAGAACACTTTTTGAAAATGAACAATCACAGACGCAAAGGTCACCGTTGTGCTGAAGTAGTGCATTATGGGAGTGGAATAATTGCTTTTCTCACATTAGTTCCTATTGTAATGAAATCTTGGCAGTGCCCGACACTGAATGACAGATTACACCACGGTTCAATCACACAAGTGTGGGTGTGGGGGTTGGCAGAGGTGGGGAGGGGGGGTAGCGGCAGTGGTAGTGGAGAGTGGGTGGTGGGGGTCAATTGGCTTTTGTTGAAAAGAAAGGTTCTCCCAAGTCTCTGCATAAATCATTTGTATCATTTTCAGTCCTTTTAACTAACAGTGGCACTTCCATCGAGGGTTTGTGTCATTGCACTCTAATTGTTTTGAAGTGAGAGCTATTGTCTGAAGAGAGGGAATGAATGGAGCGTAATGATTTGTAATGTGGTATGTTTAAGGACACGTGGCACGGCTGCGGAGCGGTAATTCAGAGCCCCGTTTTCCTTATTGTCTGTCCGTCGTTGCTCGTCTCCGGATGCGGTTGTGCTCGCGTGGGTACGTGTGTGTTGTTGCATGTGCTCCTCTGCACGGTCATGTGAGCTTGTGTGAGTGCAGTTAAGTACTATTTCTTGGCGGCGCTCAGATCTTTGAAATCCAACTGTGTTAATCATGGTTTATGTGTGGGAGACATCAAACCTCCCTCTACTTCCCCTGCCTCACCCGCTGGGTTATACACACTCTGAGCCCACATAAACACACACAAAAGACACAAATCTCTCAAGGGCACCTTCACTATAGCCCCTTCATTTACAAGGCTGACCATGGGTCATCAGTTATCTACTGCCGTTTCTCTCTACTGGAAAGATGCATCATTTTATTTGATACAGACATTTTTACAGGAAGTAGACAACTCCTCATCTTTACAGCAGTTTGTTTTCACCACTGCATGACTACAGCACTAGGAGATCCTCTTATTGACTGGCCCCTTGTATATTTAGAGTATCATAGCAGGGAGATAATAATTCATTTGTGCCTCGAGGCTTTCTGGGGAAAAAAATGAACTCCACCATCTTTATACCTCGTGTCTGGAAGGCCACCCTGCCGGTGGATCTTACTTTAAAATCGCTCCACTCTTTTTACCCATGAGGGCAAACGCTCTGTGCTGCCACGCTTCAATCGAGGATGAAATGAGCAGTCAAGTTGAGAGAGTTCTGCCTGTTGGTCTCCAGACAGAATAAAGGAGACAGTGTAGCACAATGAAAAGGTGAATAAGGAGGTGAGATGAATAGGTAATTACTTTCCTTCACCAGGTGCATCCCTGCTGGAGATGATAGCAAGTGTGTGTCTTGTTTTAGAGAAATCATTGGCCTGTTTTTGCTGAATTTTAGGGAGATTGAAATGCTGAAGTGGAGGAAAAGGTGATATGACATGTCCTGTTCAGTGAGAAGTTTTCTTAAAAGTGACATCTACCCTTTGTGGTGTTAAGCTCAGGGTGTACGTGTGTGACGGGGTGTTAAGTGCTGACCGAGAGGTGTGAAGGTGAATTTGGTGTATTTTTATAATGGAAGAACTATATTGGACCATCATTTTTAACATCTATGTATACTTCTCTGTAAGATTTTATGTATAATTATTTTATTTTAACATTACAGCCATAGTTGATTGTTCAGCATCTCATTCCAGACCCATTGGCATGAATCTACTGCCACTGTGTAACAACCTCCAATCTTCTTGGAAGAGAGGCCTTAGTGTTGGGGCCCCGTGGGGGAGCTGTTCATTTCTTTTCAGTTTTCAACTGAAAGTCAACGCTGGTTTTTTCTAGTTGGTGGTTGGAGTGGCTGGGAATGATTTCCAACGTCCTGCCAATGGAGGCGTCAAACCAAAAAATGTTGCTTTGTGTTGCTGTAGAGGGCTTGGACCAACAACAGCAATTTTGTTATTTAGTTTGGAGGACTTGTGATCTTCATGTACGAACGGGAATGCCCAATGTGTCGCTGCAAAGTTGGAAACCATTAAAACACCCCCAGACACAAAGCACCCAAACACCTGTGGACAGGAGTGTCTGCATGCTTTTGGCCATCTAGTGCACATTGTTTGGCCTAAACTGGGGGCCTATAAATAAAGTACAACGCATTGCTGCTACACCACAGCAAGGATTTAGATTGAACATGGATGATGCGTATTGTAACTGAGTCGCATGTTACATGCACTTGTGGAGCTTTTGTTTCTGGACATGCTCACTTGCCTCAGTGCGCACACAGCAGTTTCAGGTCCGCTGGCTTACCCGCCTTTGTCATGCTTGCCCACACACACTGATGGCAGCGCCTAACAAACATGTTGAGTTGGACGTCTGTCGAGGTGGCCTCATCCATGTGGAACCAGCCCGCTTTCACTGTTTAAACAAATCCGACCTTTATGCTAATTACTTTTATGATGATAAAGAGACCAAGATGATGGGAGGGAGAGAGAGAACAGCTCTGCCCACCCCTGCAAACAAACACACACACACACACACACACACACACACCAACTCTCACCCTTTCTTTATGCTGATCGCAGCTTTCACAATTAGACAAACTGTGATAACGCCGTTTATGCAGCGGGGAGATCCATAGCAATTATGCTTGGAGGGCATTTCTCTTCCAGCGCAGGGTGGCGGATGTTGCTTCCCCTTCACACAGACGTCTACCAACTACACACACACACACACACACACACACACACACACACACACACACACACACACACACACACACACACACACACACACACACACACACTGCTTAGAAATTCACAGCTCCTCTAGGGAGGTTTGTAGGGCATGGGTGTGTCCTCGATTCCCTGTTGGGATGCACTGACTGAAGAAAGAGAAAGTCAGACAAGGGAATTCAGCAAAAAAAAAAAAAAAAAGACAGAAAACAGCTAAATAAAACTGCACAGTCTTTCCAAATTGTGCTTTTTGTTTTGTATAGACTGTATGTACTGCAATATGAGCTTTTACTGGGGAATGCTTATTTCAATTGTGAGCTATAGGCAAGTGGGTTACTTATGAAAGAATGATAGCTGGTGTATTATTTTCTCCCGTTCCCCAGTCTGGGGTACACATTACCTTCTTATTCACACCAGCACTTCTTCACAATTTGAGGAAAACAAACACTGTGGGTTCTGAAGACAACATCATTTTTATTTTATGACTGTGCCTCGCCAGCTATTCCCTGACTGAGGTAAACTTTAAGCTGCGTGACACTTAGTAAGGTGAAGCACACTCCTTTCTCCCTCCCACTTGTGCATGTGAGTCAGTATTCTTTGAAAATAATCAATGTTTTACCCAGAAAAGGGCACATTTGTTTCTGAATGTTGAATGCTGATCGAGTCACTGATCACGTCTGTCAATGAAAAGTGAAATTTTGATTAATAATGTACTTTATGGAAACATAAATACATAAATAATCCCCTACACACTTGCACACACACGCTCACAGTCGTTAGTGTTTATCCATCAAGATACAAGTTAGTGCTTCCAGTGCTTATGCCCACTAATCCCTCGTCCCTAAGGGCCCCGGTTGATGAAGATCGACGCATCACACTCCCCCCACCCCTCCACTCCCGTTCTGCAACACACACACACATGTGTATATA
This sequence comes from Pempheris klunzingeri, assembly GCF_042242105.1. Classification (NCBI taxonomy): domain Eukaryota; kingdom Metazoa; phylum Chordata; class Actinopteri; order Acropomatiformes; family Pempheridae; genus Pempheris; species Pempheris klunzingeri. Next base: position 4,752,505 of record NC_092035.1, read on the forward strand.
CATATACACACACACACAGTCACATACACACACCCCTCACTCTCTTCTTCATCCACTGCCTTGGTGCGCAGTCACGCCCGGTGCAGCGTGAGCTGCGTGTGTGTCGGAGGGAAGAAGAAGAAGATGGACTCTTTTGATCACAGGATTCATTCTGCCCGCTGTTCTCCTCCACCCCACATCAACAGCTGAGGCGGTTGTTTTTCGAAGACACGAGACAAGTTGGCATTAAAATAAAAGGGTGCAAGGTAGCGTTGTTGGCGTCAAGGTGATGGATGGGCAAATGGTTTATTTGCAGATAGAGCTGGGTATCGTTCAGAAAGTTTCGGGTTACACATCACGGTTTTAGTCTTTCGGGTCTTTTTTTTTAGTAGAAAACTACAATCTGGTAAAGCTCTGTTTCAACTCTTAGTTTTAGATGTCAGCATGTTGGCATTTTTCAACTCAAAGCAGTTTTACAACATAAAAACAATACAACAAGTTTAAGTTGGCGGTTAACATAATGTTGAACAATTGGGTACCATATGACACTGTATTTTTCAGTACTCTCCACCCTATTTACTAATGATCAGGGTTCAGCTCCCCTATCACATTAGAGTTCTCTTCTGTCAGACAGGTCTTAATATTCTCCAGGTTATACTTTTTCAGTCATTATCTGGTACCATTTTCCTAGTTTAGGTAACCTGGCTCATTTCCATGATCGTCTGATACGTTGTGTCTTCTCTAGTTAGACTCCTGTTGTACAGTTTAACTGTGTCCCCCAATTTAAATAATGTAATGATAGAATATTATCCAGTGATAACTCTTGATATGAGGATGTTTTCTGTCCGGGATGTCTCGTTGCCACTTTGCCCACATTGCATGGATACGCCGCAGTCTTCACCATATTTACGTCCATCATCCGCAATTTGCATTTCAGGCCGCCACATGTTTGCTCTGACCCCTCTGCTGCGACGTTTGGCAGCTGCTCGGTTGCCCATTCCCCACGCTGCCCCCACCACCCGTAATTCTCAGGCATGCTGTCTCAGATTGATGCTGAGTGCGCCAGTCCCAGATGTGGCTATTTGTGCCTCTGCAGTTATTTTGTCTGGGAAACTGAGTTAATTAGAGGCAGCAACAGCAGTAGTGTGTGTGTGTGTATGATTGTAAGTGTGTGTATCAATACGGGCTCCATCTGCACATTGTCTAATAAATGCTAAGAGTGTAGTAGGAGTGCATCTCTGTCTGCGTTTGCATCTGCATCTGTTAAAATAGCACCAGAGATGGACCTTCTATATTTTCATAAGATCAATGGCGACCTCTTTTATCTCTCCTCACTTATCTGGCTGCGAGGGAAAAAAAAACACACCTCTCCCTCTCTCTTTTTTTCTCTTTCATTCTCACACTCTCTCTCTCTTTCATTGCTGTCCAGCACATTGATGTTACAGATATGAAAACCTATCCGGCAACAATCCGCCTGATCTTGTGGCTGATACATCAGAAAGCAATGCCTCTCTTGTCTGATTCCAACAGCAATAAAACACAATATTCTTTTTAACATGCCCACAGAAAGTGCTTTTTTTCCCCTCCCTTCATATGATATTTGATAGATAAAAACCAATCTTTACTCTCATAAAGCCAACGCTAAAAAAGAATGAGCTTTTCCCAGCAATTCCTCCTCAGTGGTTGCAGAGTACACAGTGCCATCTAATGAGGGTTCTGTATATTTTCTGAAATGAATGTGCCTGACTAACCGTACACACTTAAATCTTGAGTTTGCTCCGTCCAATTTGCTGAAAAAGATGCACCTAACCAACCATTCAAGTGCACAATACCGCCTAACCTGTTTATGCTTTGAAATTATTACACCTGACTGGACAATGAAAAGCACAATCTGATCAGCAGTTTCTCTTCTTTTTAGAGGTAGGATCAGGTAAATGGGCTATATCTAATACCCAGTGTCTTTGTAAGTCCTTTGAGCTTGCCCGGATCCCTCTGCAGTGCCCTTAGATGGAGGAACAATGCTCAATAGCTTTCGCTAATGAAGCATCAATCTCTCCTGAAAATGCTGCAGGAAATCCAGTATTTTTTGGGACTGGCTAATTGGGCAGAGACCTGCTGGTCAAAAGCCTTGCAGTGCGGGTCTCGTTCCAGGGGCGGGCACATGACTGAATCCACCGCCTCTCCCCTTCCTAATCTCCAGATGTAGGAGAATGGTAATTCACCCTGTGGCTGGAAATAAGACCAAAGTACCTGCCATGCGTTCGTTAGCTGTCTTTCTTTGCCCGGGTTGATGAAATCGAGGTCTGAATTTACTAATGAGAAATCAATGAGTGCACGGCAAGAACCCTGAGGCACCCCTGCTCCCGCGGTGTCATTATTTTATTCCCACACACACACACACACACACACACCTCTCTGCCTCTGTCTTGCTCACTTTATCCTACTTCCCCTCTCACTTTTGGCTTCACTGCAATTCGGCTTTTTGACATATTTCTCAGAATTTACTTTATTGCGATAAACATCATATGTCTTCCTTTGAAATAAAGATCAGAGTGGCTTATTTACTTCACTGGCCTATTTTTGCTGCAGTAATCCAGAATTTTGAGGGAGTGTGTGTGAGTGTTTGAGTGTATGAGTGCGTGTGCGTGTGTGTGTTTGTGCTTTTGTGTGCTGGAAGTGGTGTTTCAGCCATGCGTAAATGCTCCGAGTGTCTGAGCATAGCTGTGATGGTGATCCTGCTATCTGCACCCTGCAATGTATCTGTAAACTAACAGATATTTTTTTTGAAAGAAAATTGCTTTTACTGAAACAAATCACCCGAGTGACAGGAGGGGACTGTCAAAAGAAAACTCCTTTTGAAGTGCTGTTATTTAGCGCAGAAGGCCTGAGTGTGTTGCGCTCTGTCACAAACTACAGCCAACTTTGAGTTTTGTTGTTTCGTCTGTTATCAGAATGGGCTAAAACGTTCCAGGAAGTAGTCATTTGATGGATTTGACTTATGTTCAACAACAGTTGTGGAGAAAAGGAGCAAGATAGCCGCAGGACGGCTAACAAATTTGATACCTACACTGTATTTACACCTCATGCCACAACACCGTCTGTGAGTTTCACCCTTGAGGGATATTAATTATGAATACCGTGACACTGACATGATGATCACTCTTTTCTTTTTTTCTCATCTCTCCTTTAGGTAAGCCATGTGTCCCCCTTTCCTCTCTTCCAGCGTGGTTGCAGAAGGGCCCCTGCAATAGTCATGAGTAATGTATGGCTTAATTATCGTGATTCTCTCTAATTATGTATGAGCATCATATGGTATATCTGGTTAATGCCATAATTCATGAAACACTATGGGTTATTCATTGTTTATGGTCTTGCACAGTTGATTGGAATGCAAATTCAATCATTATTTGCTGAGTGAGAGATAAAACGGAGAAAGAAGACAGAGAGAGGGTGTAATTTGTTGACTGCACACAGTCCTCTTGCATGCTTAAATTCTGTTTGTTTGCAGATTTTGGTGAATTAGCATTCTTGATATCCTGTCCTACATTTCTTCCTTGTCAGGGTATTTTGTACATTACCAGTCTTTTAAGACATTTCCAAAATCTGCTGAAAGTATACCCAAAGAGCCACGTTTTCCAGAGATGGGAAGCAGATAAGCACATTTAGTCCAATATTGTTCTGTAGGACAGGCATTTGTGTTATTTGCATTCTACTCTGCAGTACTAATTCCACCACACGGCATTTAAGTAACTTTTTGAGGCCCGAAGAGGTAAAATGATCCAATATTTCACAAAAAAAAGCAAAAATTAGAGAAAAGCCCAAATCAGTGAATACAAATGTGTGTAGCTCAACTTTGTTTTTTCTTCTTTCCAAAGTGAATAATCATTTCACAACCCCCAGACATTTTATGTAATCCTTTGTATAGGAGAGGTTGGCCTAAACCACCCAGATGTATATAAATTAGTTCAAACTAGATCCATCCTAACCAGCTACAATAGTAAAATGCTTCTCATACATCGATGCATCAATATTAACATCTAATCATGTACTTGGGCCATTTTTCTACATAGTGATTCTGACATGTAAGTATACATTTACTGAAGTGGGATTTTAAATGACTTTTGCTTGTAAAGCACTTCCAATCTTTCCAATCGAAGCATGGGCACTTCTGCTTCAGTAAAGGATCCAAGTACTTCTTCCACCTCTGGTCCTTTCAATTAAGGACTGTATTCTTCATTTTGATTCCACACAGTAAAACTCCCAAGCCAAAACATCAGCTGTCAAACTCATGACAGATTAGTGACGAACCTGCTAATTGTCCCAAAGGAACTTGTTTCCTCTGAGAACGCTTCTGCCTGCCAGACATTTCTCAAACAGCGATCATTCCCACAATGCGATGATAGAGTGCCAGTCAAAAACATACACTTTACATGACAATTGCTAGCACCTTTCTGTGCCGCTTAGATAAGAGTGAGGAAATGAACTGACCCCCATCCTCCCTGTGTTTCCATCAGCAATTAATGAATACCTGCCAAACATTTGAACCTCGCTGCTGCTTGTCTTTTTTGGCTAATTACAGAGCTGTTTGACTCAATAGATGTTTGCACGTGAGCACACCCACTTGCATAAATTCACACATACACACACACACACACAGCCACCCTGTGGTCGATTTTTAGGTGATTAGCTATGCAGCATTAAGCGGTAGCCGTGGCTGGCCCTCCTGGTGTCGCTGTCAAAGTGGGGTCACCGTGGCCCGGGTTACACAGAGGCCGCCATCAATACGCTATTAAAACCACTTGCTCTTCTTCGATTCATTTTGATGTGAGGTTCATTGGACTGTTATGGCCTGTTCTCTGTAACAGCAGAGATCATATCTGCGAGCGTCAAGTTCTCGGTGGCGACGGTCGTTTACATATTTCCTTTGAAAGGTGGATGTTCACTGCACCATTTGTGGAGTTAATGAGGCTCTAAGTTGCTGTCAAAGTCACATTTTCAGTCGGAGTCTTTGCTCTCACACTGAGCTTTTAAATTTGTGAGGGATCACCAAATGGTGGCTGAAGGGTACGAAGATTCAATTTAAGATCTTATTGTATGATTCTTTTTTTCCTCCAACAATATCTGTAACTATCTTTCACTTACCCGATGGTCCTTACATACTGTTTAAATGTTCAAAAATGGAGTTTGAGCCAGGTCAAGCTAACGTGCACTTGTCCACCAGTCTGCTGTGTTGCTGTTGTTACTGAGAGAGTAGCTAAACAGGATATTTAATTTAAATGCAGGCTTTACCGCTGCTCTTTGGAAATTGCTCTCTGGTATATGGAGGGAGAATGCATCAACATGGAGTTTGTTGCAGACAAAGTATTCTTCATGCTTGAACGAATTCTTCTCTATTGCCTTTTGTATTGATGTGTAAGTGTATTGATGTGTAAGTGCATATTGTGTTTTCTTTTCACTTCTGAGCGTAGACCTCAACTCTGTCAAGCACCACAGAGTGCCAAAGGTATTCAGATAACAACTTTTTTTACGTCATAACTCTAGAAATGCATTTTAAACATGCTACCGGCAATAGGTCTGTCCATCATTTTCATCCAGACTAAAATATCTCACCAACTGGAGACATTTGTAGTCCTCAAAGAATGAATCCCTCTAAATTTGGTGATCTCCTGACTTTTCTTGTAGACTTCTCCTGTTTCCAAATGACTAATAACAGTATCATCTATTAGCATAGTTATCTACCTCAATTCTCCCCTAATATCTCTCAGCAGTGCGAAAGCTGTTGCATTGTTAAAAATGACAAATCTTTTTCAAATATACAAAGCTTAATGTGGCTCACAGGTGAACATTTAATGATCCCTTTGGAGAGTTAATTCATGTTCAAACTATTTTATTTCCATACTAGAAATTACAATGGTGCAAAGAATTCTTTTCTGTTTGATTTCTTTAGAACTCTCTAGTAGTGGGAGGCAGTCGAAAAGCATTCAGTAATACAGACTGAACCGCAAAGGTCATTGGATTTGTTATTTCAAACAAGAAATCCAATTGTAACTCCTTTTTCAAAAATCTAGGCAGAAATATCCCAGACAGCTTCCCTCCAAACTTCAAATCCCAGAGTGAACTTCAATGCTTTACAAACAGTTCAGAGGAGCAGACGGAGGATGCAGCCGGGGAGAAAGGATATCAAAAAGGGGCCAAAAGGAGAAAATTGATTTTCAAGTTCATCCTTCAGGTGTAGCTCAGGATGGAGGTGAGATAGCATTTTTATACACTGCTGCAGGTGCCGGTGATGCTGATGATGGACTTGTGTTTAAACATAGATCTTTATGGGACATTGTACCAAGTCTCTCCAGGAGATATTTTGATGAGGAGTCTGACATGCTGTCGTGGGTTCAGCATGCTGGACTCTGTGATGGGAATACCAAACCTTTGGACGAGAACAATTTCATTAATTTGATTCTTTTTGAAAATGATGGTGGCTTAAAGAGTCATCAACCCACACTTAACTCATCTGCCAAAGATGCCAGAAAACAATTGGTGTCTGGTGTTGAATGTGTGTGGCCTCCAGCCGTCTCCACTGGCTCTTAATCAGTGACCTTGGCTCCTTCTCAGTTCACATTGAGACTGGTTGTTGTTGTTGACAGTTGACGGAACGTCTTGTTCTCTGTTCCTGGTCTTCAACAGTTGTCACACGTGATGATATATATCACACCAGTCTTCTGCTCTGGGGGAGCCCAGATCTTTGGAGTCTACCAGCAGATATGTTACAGTGTTAGATAGCCTGTGGCAAGTACTGAGACATAAAGACTCTGGATAGATGTTTTGACAGCTCATCCATGAAGGTCCCACCCCTGTTGGTCCCAGTTGAGTGTCGGATGGGATTTTCATCATCCACTCTGTGCACCAGTTGGCCCTGAATGCTCTTTGGACATGCAGCACCTGCCTGAAGTCCCCACCCCTACTCAATGTGAAGGTTATAGTTAGTGATATTTGTGGACAAAGATATAAATGCTGGAGCAGTGCGTTTTGGTGAAAGTGTCGCCCACTGAGGTGATGTATGTCAGGTGGAGTAGAAGTCATTATCTGGTGTTGCTTCAATTTGCATGAATCCCTTACTAGAAAAATACGAAAATAAAAATCCTGTTTGCTTTAGTAAGAGCACATTTGGAAAAAAAAAAAAAACATCTCAAACTTAACTGTATCAAATGAAGGAATTGCGAGTCAACAGTTTTTGAGCAGCTGTTTGCCAATTCTCTTTGAGCCCGGATTGACCCTTCATGAAGTTTCAAAACCAGGAACTTAAGTGGTGTTTTCACAGTATGTTACCCCCTAGCTACCATGTAAAATATAAGAGATGTCTCCCGTGACTCTGCAACTTCAAGCCATGTCTAGACATCAAACATATCGAGGATCCAGCTCACATGCTCTGCCACCCGGCAGTCTCACAAAAATCAAGAGAGGCAGGGTTGAAAGCAGGGGAAATATACTTCCTGTCTTTGCCAGTGTCAGTGTGGTGTACATTAATTCAAAGTCAAAGAGGGGAAGCGGTGGAATTAAAGCGCTGCCTCCAAGGACAATAAAGAATTGAGGTGTGAGGAAGAGAGACGGAGGAGAAAGAACAAGGGAGTTGGAGTGAAAAGGAGGGACAAGTAATACAGAGGTGGAAATCTTTTACTATGCTCATTCTCTCCTAATGTAAGGCTCCCATGGCAGGCAGACAGAGAGGGCATGTGTGGAATGGCTGATGAGCCCCCTGCTGCTGTCGCACAGACAGACGATGGTTCCTCCACATTGCCCTGAAAGGTTTTAAAAACGTTAGCCATCAGTTCAGGGCTGATGGCGGTGAACTTCTGACCCTGCCTTGACCAATGGGCTGGAGTGGGCCCACACTGAGCTGAGATAGACCCCTTAAATCAACTTTCCAGGAGTAAGAGAAACAGAATGATTTCGCCTGTGGCATGTGTAGAGATGGTGTTGGATTGGGGTCCACTGAGATCTCACACAAGTTGGCCCACATTTCTGTGAATTATAATGCATTTATTTAATTTAATAGCAGTCAATATCTCATTTTGTTTTCAGAATTAAATTTTTCTTTAAATAAAATCTCAATCTCAATCAATCAATGGTGCGCTTTCAGTTGTCAAAAGTCATTCTGAAATGTTATACTTGAAAGGTTACACTTTCACTTTTCTGATTGAATATGCCAGATTGGATGTTAGCGCATCGACGTGTCCTCACTAGACACTTTGAGGAGGCTTGAATCCATCTTGCAGTTGCAATATTACATGAGTTCTTCAAAACAAAGGACAAAATAGGTTGTCATTGCTTCCTGAACGATCCATATGAGTGCCCGGATCCGCTTCCTCTGTCAACATTGCTTGTCAGTGCCCCTCAAAACCATTACATATGACAGTTTTCTGATCTGCTATTACAGTTAAAATGCCATTGCCCCAACATTAATATCTTAAACTAGTTTGCATTGCTCAAACTTACATGGTGTTTGTCAGTGCAGCGGCCCTATTACCATGCATTTGAATAGAGTGTTGGTGCCAATGCAGAAAATACTGGCAAAAAATGCAGGATAATCTGGGAAAGTTTGCCATAATGCAATTCAGCAATATTCAATAAGGCACTGAGTGGCTGATTAAATGCGAACAACAGCACCTGATAGATTACTTTCTGATATGAATACTGTATTCTTAGGTTTATCCTGCAATTGTTTTAACCAGCGACGTGCAGTGTTTGGGTGTCTAATGAGCCTTCAAGCTTATTGATGTACTACTCAAACTTCTTAGAGCATAATTCATTATCTCAACAGTGCTTGAAACAACAAATCTACATCAAGGCAGACCCCTTCCAACAACTTTCACAAGCCATCTCAAAGGATTTGTCACAATCCTACCTGCTGCCACTCTCATTGGAAAGTTTCCATGTCAATGTCTGTTTTGTTTTTTTTCCATGGAATAGGACCAATACTAGCTGACACTGACAAACAATGGCAATTGTCCAATATATATTAATTCAATGATACTTTGTTTGACATACTGACAGCCTATTTGTGTGCTTCAATGATGGACAGTTTGTTAAGGTGATGAATCATTGTTGGTATATAAGCTCTAAAATAATGTGTCTTTCAAGGGTCCTTGGATGTATTATTTTATGATGGAGAGAATAGAGATGTAAAACTGACTTTTCTTGACTGGTCTTGCAACATTTCAAAAGATATGGTGAAATTTGCACACCAGTTAGTTTTGGGAAGGATCTGAAAATGGCCTCCTCTCCTCTCCTCTCCTCTCCTCTCCTCTCCTCTCCTCTCCTCTCCTCTCCTCTCCTCTCCTCTCCTCTCCTCTCCTCTCCTCTCCTCTCCTCTCTGCTTTGACATTGCGTCCCTGTGGAGCTCTACCAGGTCCTCTCATAAAAGAACAAGTGTGCCTGTCCATTTCTTTGACAGCCGCACACCATGAACAAAGACACACAAATGTGCATGCGCGTGCACACACACACACTTTCACTCTCTCTCTCTCTCACACACACACACACTCCAGCATACACTTGTCACAGTAGTCTCACTTGATACAATCCCATGATAGAACCCACAGATACACATGAACAATATTTCACCCAACCTCCTTAAACACACACATCTGATGCACTCCCTTACTGAAAAACGAAATTTATCATATCAGCACTCTCTTGAGTCAAATCCACTTGAGGACATTTTGAATGAAAGTCAGAGAGGCCCAGAAATAAACTGTCTAATGTGCCAGGAAGCAGTGCCTCTTCATATGTGGGCCTGCGTATCACTAGTTAAAATGCTTGGCTGTGGACCAATAACGATGAGTGACCCTGAAGTGGCTTTCGGCTGTGTTTGTGCAGTAACTTCACATCTCCACTCCTGGGAGATTGGTGAAGGAGGGAATGAGGGAGGGGAGGAATGCCCGTTCTCTTTCTTTTTTCCCAGCCCCCCCTTCCATCTCTCCTGTGTCTCCACAGGCGAACTTGCAGAGTGATGATCCACCTCTTTTTCTTTTCTTTTTCCCTCCCTCTGTCTTAGCCTCCTCCGCTCCCCAACAGCCGAGGCATTCACACACCACATAATTGCTGCCTTTCTCTCCCGGCCCCCCCACCATTGCAAGGTCACTCTTCTCCCATTGTGTTACCTCCCAAGTCACTCTCAAAAGGCTCATTCAGATCAGTTATGGGGCTTTTGTAAATATTTAGTGCGGGCATTTGCCGCGCACCACATCATTTTCGCCCGCTGTATAATTCACTGGAGGATTACCATGCAGCTGGATCATGCCCTTGATGCGGAGATGCAGCAAGGCTGTGAATGTCCAACACCTCAGTCACAATAAATGCAGTGAAAGTGTTGCTCTCTAGTGGATAAGCAGCCATTTCAAATAAGAGAATTGTGTAGTGTTCCATTGTGGGGATTTATTGTGATGCACTGATAAAGTGAATCAAGCTGTGCTGTTTGAAGGTCAACATGAGGAGCAAAAAGTTATCCTATAATCCCTAATAACTCTTGAATACTTTGTCATTGCAAGGAAGCGTACAGGATAGCAGGGTGCAGAGATAAGGCAGGAGCTCCTTGTTCATAATTCTGTATAGTCATTGCATTGGAAGCATAGAGGCTCACTGATGCCTCCTGTTTCATTCTGTGTTTATGTAGTTAATGCCGTTGATTACGTGACCTAATAGTTGATTAGTCAATGAAAAAAAGACACCAAAAGCTTTAATAACAGATTGATCGGGACTAATGCACAATGCAAAAATGCCAAATAGTTGCAGGTTGCGGTTTCTAAATTGTGAGAATTGACTGCTCTCCTCTGTTTTCTGTTGAGGTTCAGACTGAGCAAGCACATTGGAGACTAAATGATTAACTGATTATGTCATTAGTAATGCAAATGATCATCAGTTGTTTAAAAAGTAAAATAATAATAATAGAAAATATTCTTTTCCAGTCTTCCAAGGCCGTTTGACCATTTTACTTGGTTCACTGTCAGTTATTCCATTCTGCACAATGTCCCTTAGAATTATAATCATCTGCAAGCATGATTAAACAACTTATAGACTTTTAAACGTGTTAAGTGTAATCATGATGCCTTTCTCCAACAGCACAGTTCGAGCGTCATTTATTTCAGATAACAAATAGAAAGCATTTTGTGTCGCTGTGTTTGGCCATGCGGGTATTTTGATGTGTGTACTTTGCTATTGGCGTGATACGAGTTCGCGGAGGCTCAATAAATGGCGTGGCAAACTGTGTCAAGCAGAGCGCTCTCAGCGAGGGCATGAGATTGGTTGATAGATACATTTCACACTCTGGTGACTCACTCTTCATGTTGGCTTTACACCAGCTTTGGTGTTTTGTCAGGGAGCATAACAGGTGATTATTCCACTCGGCTTACAGGGGGAGAGGCAGGGAGGCGGTGGTGATGGTGAAGAGTACAGTGAGGGAAGGAGAGCGAGAAGAAGAGGTGTATATAAAGCAGCAAATAAGGGAAACTGTGATATAGAAATGGGAAAAAAATGGAATTTGCAACACTGTGCAGGTCCTGGATTATTAGCATTGTGCTGCTGTCTTGTAGAGGGACCCTTTGTCCCTCTACAGAACTATATCTAGCAGTAAGAGCTATATCATTATGTTTTTAAGAGCTCCAGTATTACTGGAGAAACTCATGAATGCCGTACTATAGTAGGAACTAAGACCATTTAAAGACAAATGAATGGTTTGTTTCAACAATCATTTTGATAAAAAGTATTTTTTCCAAGACAAATATCTGCTTGTTCGCATCTCAAACTGGGAAAAAGAATTGGCCTACTTTACTGATAATAAAAATTGTTACTTGCAGTCATAGAAATAGTTACATGGGCATTTATCGCTTTAAAGGAAGCTTTTTGCCTTGTGTTTTTCAGTTTGGCATTGTAGACTTTGCCGACACACACAGGAAACATGGGATTAGAGAGGATCATAACACGCACCAAAGGTCCCCGGTCTGAATCAAACCTATGCCAAAGCATAAAGCAGCATTCTGCATCTGTTTTTCGAAGCGTCACCTCTTCCTCCAACTGCCATCACCACCTTTAGTCTCCTCACCTTGTCTCTAACCTTTCTAACCTCCCTGTTCAGTGACCGCTACAGTCCTTCTGCGGCAAGCTTTGGCCACAAAGCAATTAGCCAGAGAACTGTGCGCGGGCTGTGGAAAAACCTCTCTGACCCCACTAGGGCTTGACGGATTATGGGGGACGGGGACCCTGGACCAGTACCTGGCGTTTTGAGTGACAGGTGACACAGGGTGCAGCGAGACATGGTGTCGGTAATGTGCTCGTCTGTGGCATACATCCCTCCTCCCACAGGAAGACGGCATGTTTGAGTGGCTGAAATCCCTCATGATTGGAGACATATGATAGCTGGACGGCTATAACACAGATTTAAGAGTGCATCACACATGGCACTGAAACAAAAGGGTGACAGTTACACACGTGTGTGTATAAAGTGCAGGCGCTCACACACAAATATTTTATAAGATATCTGCTTCACTGTTTTCACTGGAGCACACACACACACACACACACACACACACACACACACACACACGATGAATGACAGGGTCATGCAGCTTTGTGCACAGTTGATGTGGGAAAGTTGTTTCTTCCAGTTCAGATCCTCCATATAAGGCTGGACAACCCTCTCTCTGCTCCCTCTGGACCCCCCCCACCACCCCTCCCCCATCCTCCCCCACCCCTCCCTCTGTCTCACTTTCTGTTTTTCTCTTTATCTCTCTCTCTCTCTCTCTCTCTCTCTCCAGCAGTGTCTCAGTCTTCCTCATACTCTCATTCTCTCCTCACACATGCACTCCCTGTCCCCCTTTACTTCTCCCCCCTTCACCAGCATGTCAGACTGATTCCGGCACCATACACACACACACGTATACTATAAATGTGTGTGTGCAGTAAGGGGATTCTATATGCTTGACTGGTGTTCACATTGATTTTGCTCAATGCATGACTAATGCTAGTGTGCAAAACCAATGGAGTGGTTAGCTGTAGAGGAGAGAAGCCCAAAGGTAGGATGCATAAGTATATACCAAATGTATCACATATGAATAAGTAGTAATACTAAAATAAGCAATGTCCTGGGACACAGGCATGGAATGTGGATATGATACGTGACACTAGAGAGAAGCATAGAATATTACTTTGCAGGACAACTAGCAGGTGGCGTTGTGGCTCACATTGCTTGCTAGTTAGTTTTGTTTGTGTCAAAATGGATACGAGGAAAGTTCTATTGTTCCTCATTTGACAGAGCAAGATTGTATAACAGTAGATGGTGAATTATTATGGTAACTTGCTTCCTTATAGACTCCCATTCGATGTAAGGTCCAGATGGTTTAAATTGCTCAAAAGCACAAGATCTTCATTCAAAAACATAGTTCAAATCCATTGTAATTAAGTTAATTGTATTTTCTATGATTCCCATGCATTTAGTTCGGGGAGTCAGCCTTCTGCATGTCCATGCACAGTATCACTCTCCGACTGTGTGCACAAGATAAACTAGAGTGATAAATAAGAAAGTAAGCAACAACGGCCAAATAGCCTCTTGTGCAAGTCCTTTAGAATGTAATTCCCAAAAAACAAATATTAAATGAGGCAATTTACTGATCTACCAATGACTTAACATCAAGATTTCAATCATTCAATATTTAGATGAGCTAGCTAGCTCCACTCCCTGCCATTCACTCCAGAGCCAAATGGTTTGAAATTGCTCAATAGCGAAACTTTTTCCCTCAATAAATGTAACTTTATTCAAAAGCACCATGTGAATTTATTTGCCGCTTCACTGATCACAGCAATTCCATTGAAATGAATTGATTTTCATCCAGAACTTTGCTGTTATAAATGCCGGCATGACCAAGTCTTTTTAAAGCCTTGGTTTTGACTTGTTTCACCCTGGTAGTTCAAAACAATGGGTCCACATAACTCTTTTAATTTTAGGCCTATAGTACCAATTTGTAGCACAACAAAGACAAGAGGCAAATTGAGCAACTAGATTTGGCAATTATTATTCTTATTCATTTATTTTTTTCCCCGCTTATATCTCGACGGTAAGTTTGTGGGCTTAATGCGCAGCCCAAATCTCTTCGTGGGCAAAAGCAAAGTATCATCCTGCCGAGTGAAGAGAAGTCTGTTCAGTCCTGTTGGTGCCTCGTAGCTGTGGAAGCTGTCTGACAGACTGTGTTAGTCTGAAATGTTCAATTCTACCTTGTTTATTAAATGAAATTGCATTGTGGCAGCAACAGTGCAGTAAGCGGACACTCCTACTTACTCTATCCCCTTTTCCATTTCTACTCCCAGCCTCTTTCCCCCCCGCTGTGTTTCCAGCACAGATGGCTGCTGCAGACAGCAGCTTCAGGGTGTATGTGTGTGTGTGTGTGTGAGTATTTTGCGAGCCCCAACACCGATCAACTGTGCCGGACTATGTACATTCACCCCCCGATGATAAAAAAAAAAAGGACACATGCATACACACATGCCTGTATGCACGCACTTGTGGTACACACACACACACACACACACACACACACTGCTACACATGTACACACTTCCAAACACCAGTGGGGAAACCCTTGTTTATCTGTTTCTGCAGTCTTGTCAGTGTTGTTACGTCTCTGCTCACATTGTAATTCAGTTTGGAGTTAGCTGCGGCTTCGTCATTCACACATACACGCTTTCACACAAGGCACAAACACACACAAACACAAACACACTGCAATTGTGTGAAATCCATTGCAAAGGAAATCCTTGGTGAGAAAACTGACAGCAGGAATAAACTGCAACTCACTTTAACAACCTCCAAAAATGACGTAGGGTGTGCACAGTGTATTAATTGTGTGTGTGTGTGTGTGGTTGTATTTGCTTACCACAGTTTTAAAAGGGAGTGAAAAAAAAACTCAGAAGATATACTTTTTGAGTTTGTTGGCAACAAGCAGCTTTCAAAGGGCTGTAAATAACGTGGAGTTGTGAGTGTTTTAGCTGCGGATGCCTCTGAGTTGGGTCCCACTGGCAGTGTTGTCGACTTGCCTCTCTCCTCAGCTGCCGTACACACAGCGTCACCTCGGGGATGCTCTCACAAAGAGAGTGCCTAATGAATGTGGAAAATGAGAATACCAGTTTGATGAACTCTGTTACTCAATTAGTGCAATTAATTTTCCTGTGGCGCCGCTGAGTAAAATGGAGTCACGGATGATTGAGCCACTGTTTCCCCTATCTTATTTTATTTTTAGGCAGCTGCCTACGTGTATGTGTGTTTGAGTGCGAGTCTGTGAGTGTTGTGCGCGTATGAGAGGAGCAGCGAGGGAGAGAGATTTTTAGGGGAATCTCATTTTGTTTGCGAACGGAAAAAGAAATTGTGTTCTTGCTTGTTCACTGCACAAGACTGGTTTTCGCCTTATCTCTTCTAAGCTAATACCGTTCACGTCTGATTAAGTCTGCATTGAATTACAAATCAGTATGCATTGGAGAGATGTGGAGTTTCTGTAAAAGGTTGATTCACTCAGATAATAATAAAAAATAATAATAATAACAGCACCTCCAGTACATGGACCTTGCACTGTGTTGTATTATAAAGCAGTATTGGTAACACCCATTAAAAAAAATCATCAAAACCATTCACTGTAGCAATATATTCATGTGCATGGAAACTGAAGAAGCCAGTCGTGTTATCCTTGACCGAAAAGTGAAATAAGTGAGTGTATTTTGTACACTCACGAGGCTTCGTCTTCCTAATTTTAGAATATTATTCTTGCCAGAGAAACATCTTAAATAGTAATTTATTGATTTTCCAACTACTAAATCTCAAGAGCACAATCCACTTTTATTCAGAGTTAGCGTAGCTAGTTAGCTCACTGCCAACTCGGACTCTCAACTTTACCAGATCAAAAATAGCACTGTGTTAAACAACTACTATGTACATGCTGCAAGGCATTTCCACCTCGTGTGTGCACTTGCATGTATTTGTTTGTGTCAGTGGTGCACTATGGGATAGTAGAGCCAAGGATTTTGCAGTCCCACTGTTAGACAGGTTTTCCACATCGAATGTTCCGCTCAAAAATGGAAATAAATGTCTTTTTTACTACCTACAGCCCCCAAACTTTAAGCTCCAGTCTTCATCGAAATCAATATTTTGCTGAAGCCATTTGGCCGGACCAGCTTCTAACCGCCCTCTCAGACCTGTTACCATGCAACCACGTCAAAGTGCCTGGCACACGAGGGCCAACAGGCGGGCACCCGGCATGCCCGCAGATGGTGGGGCGGTCAGAACAGGCTGTGAGAATGGTACCCCTTGCTGCTCACACACACACACACACACACACACACACACACACACACACACACACACACGCTCACAGAGCTGTCGACTGTTGCTTTGTGTGCTAACAGCCAGGCAGGCTCAACTCCCACTCTGCTCTCCGACAGGCTAATTATTGTGACTCGTGTTGTAGCTGTTTGAGGATGTTGTTTTGATCTACAACTGCAGTGCCCTCTCTCGGTGTTTAATGTTAATTATGAAAATGCTGGTTGATACATCGTTAAGTCAAATTGGTCTAAACTCAACCAGTGGTGCCTCAGCTACTGAACGCCAAAGAACGGATGAGCCGATGATTGTCTAATTACACACGAAGGCACGTTCAAAAGCAAATACAAATTGAAGTGTTTTATTTCTTATGTATGAGCGTTTTCTGATCAGACCTCCACCCTCTTCGTCAAGTGACAATAACAATCAGCCTGGAAGCGGCTTAGAACAAACACGGCTTTGAGTGGCAGGTGGATGCTTGGCGGCGCCAGCGTTGCCGCGGTTGGCAGGCAGCGGTGACAGTCGTCCTGCTGCCACACAAGCTGCTCCTACTGGTGAAACTACAGGCGAGTCCAGGCTGGTCACTCCTCCCTGTCCCTTACTCCCTCCATCCATCCCTCCATTCATCTATCCATCCATTCTTGTTTTCTTCTCCACTTAGTCATCCTGGTCAGCTGCTTTTTTTTTTTTTTGTCTTACCTGCTTCCTTCCTCATGCTTTTTTTCCCCCCTCCCCTCTCTTCATCTGCTATCCTACCTTCCAATTTACTCTAATCTCATCTCTTTTCACTCTTCATTCATAGTTACAGCCCAACTCCCTTTCTTCTTTCATCTGTGCCACCATCTCTTTCATTGAAAGCCTTGAGAAAGTACCAGAAGGTGCAAGAAGGCTCCAAGTAAATACACCGGTCTCATCAGTTTTAGTGGCAGGTCACGCTTGCATTCATGATTTCCATGAATTCCATTGATTTGAATAGAATTGCTGGAATTGTTTGTTGGAGTTCAAGTGAATTTGAAGTGCAAGCAAACCGTCTTGATTTGCGAGGGGGTGGTTAAAACGTTGAAAGAAGAAATGAAGAAAAATCCTTTTATCAAAATTTGAATTTTCTATACTATTTTCAGACTAGATAAGAACGTCTACTGTAAAAGAGGTTGTAGTCAGGATAGATGATTTTGATGCATTATAAAGTAGCATTACCCCCTTTGGTCTGTAGAAAGACAAAAAAGAGAGGAATTATACATCTGAGGTCAGACTACAACAGTAAACCTCTTCTCCTATCTACCTACCTCTGTCTTTTATTATGACTTTTTATTCATATTTTATATTGTTTTCCTTTATTCCCTGTTTCCCATTGTTGAAAACAACACAAGTATGTGGATGCCCAAACAAAATGTGTAGACACTGGAATGTATCACCCATATGTGATTGTTGAGCTTGTCATTTAGAAATCCTGCACATTAATATGCTGCTTTCGCTACCTCCACTCTTCTGGGAAAGCTGTCCACAAGATTATGGGGTTTGGGATTTTGTCCCATTCAGCATTAGTGAGTCTGGCTAATGATGTTGGACCATAAGGCCTGGCACAAAGTTGTTGTTCCAATTCATCCTAAAGGGTTAGAGGTGTTAGATGGCTTTCAGGCTAGAGCTCCGTGCACTGGCAAACCTGACCGCCTGTGTTCCTGTTGCATCTGTCCCACAGGGCTTGTTGACAAATCCCAAGATCTCATGTACTGATCATGCACAGATAAAGAATAAAAACTGGAATTTTCCTTTAAAGCTACCAACAACAGCACTGAAATGTGTGTTCCTGTGTGTGGCTGCAGCTACCGTGCAGCACTATGTGCAAGAAAATTGCATTTACAGCATCTCTCTTGCCGTAGCTAGTACAATAAAAGTCTAATTATGTCAGAGACCATTTCTGCCTTGTTGCAATGTTGCCTATAAATATTTAACCATTATTGGTACTTAACTCTCATTAAGTCATGTTAAGAGTATGTGTGTGTGCACGTGAAGTTTTTCCACTGTTCACTACCAGCATTGAGATTAATGCCGCAGGTCTCTTTTTTTTTTTCCCCTCCCTTGCTCCTTCACTGCCCCAGCTCCTTTTGGCAACCCATCCATCCTCTGTGTGTCTGTGTGTGTGTGTGTGTGTGTGTGTCTGAATGTGTGTGTGAGTTCTCAAGAGGCCCTCAGGTCATGTACTTTATAGGTCTTGGCTGATCTATGTGATTTACAGTCTGGCACTGTGAGCAAGAGAGTGGCAGACAAGACACGCAATCGATCGACAGCCACGACATGGGGGGAGGAGGTGTGTGTGCGTGTGTGTGCGTGTGTGTGCGTGCGTGTGTGTGTGTGTGTGTGTGTGTGTGTGTGTGTGTGTGTGTGTGTGTGTGTGTGTGTGTGTGTGTTGTGTGTGTTTGTGTGTGTGTGTGTCAGACAGAATATTGCATTAGGGCAAACTTGGCTTCTGCTGCTCAGACTGTGTCCTAATTGTCGGGCTGGAAAACAGATGGCAATGAATGCTATGGCTCCTCTTGGTTCCCCGGGTGTCCCCCCTACCCAACCCTATATACACACACACACACACACACACTCACACACACGAGAAAAACTTTCATATTTATATTACAAGTCTACTTTCTCTCACAAGAAATGATTTATGTTATGCAAAGTTATTGCATTGGACCCTTGTTTTTGGATGCAGGCTGTCTCATTCAGTATGCCATCCTGACTTTGTTTGTGTTAGTGTGTGCTCAAGTGTGTGTGTGTGTGTGTGTGTGTGTATATATATGTGTGCTCATGTGAAGGTCTGTTGAGGGACGTGGCACCCGTGGGTGGTGTTTTAGCTCAGCGTGAGCGCGGTATCGCTACACCTCCGCATCACTGCAACGCCACAGGGTTGCAGCTTAACGCCCCAACCACTACATGAAGTATCTCCATCTCTCTGCGTGCACACGCACACGCACACGCACACGCACACACACACACACACACACACACACACACACACACACACACACACACACACACACACACACACGGACAAGTAATGAACACTTGTTGTCTGAGAACCCTGCAGATCTTATACCAAATAAGGTTTCAAGAGATCCATACCTCTTGGAGCCCTATTTAGCAGAAGAGGCCTGTTGTCTGTCCTGCACAGGTGGAAGCATTTAACACACACACACACACACACACACACACACACACACCCACGCATAAACACAAATGCCTACGTACAAATTGAATGCACTGGGCAATATGACCTGAAAGCAGTTATTAGTCACATTCACGTCTGAAAGAAATTAAAGACAAATCTTTTTATATTTATCTCTGCACAACCTGCTTTGTACTAATTTTCTTTGGACATATTCATTTGTAAAAAAAAAAAAACCCTTTTAGGCATTTGTTCAGTGAAATGGTAAAATGAGCTGTTTTACTGCACTGCTCTTGAAAATATCTTGCGAAATAAGTAATATTTCAAATTCATTACTAACCGGATGTGGAGGTGTGTTGATGCTCAAGGGTGTTTGCATTTGGCTCACGTTCGTACAGAAACGGGAATCCCAAAATAAGTGGCTTTATTTGGGATTCCCCCGTTATCCCCAATAAACCAAAGTAATACCTTGTGAGTGTGCGCCATTCAGGAAACCACAAAAGAGCCACAAATGAGTGCTGTAAATTCCATATATTATTTGGCAAATATTTCTAGATGTGGGATATGTGCAGTAATAAGTGTGCTAAGTGGAGCTGTTGGTTGCAGACGCTCCCATGTTTTGCAGCCCTGCACGTTAAATAAGCACAATTTGTCTTCCAGCTTCCCCCATATTTATACAAAAATGGTAGCGTTCTAGTTTTCTGCTATATATGCTGAATATACAGTGTTGTATTATATATTCTGTTTGCACAAGCTGGTGTCGTTTGCCTGATTTCACTTAAGTTGTAACCACGTGTGTGTGCATTTTGTTATTTTACTTGTCTGTGTGCATTTGTACTCTTGGTTATGTGTGTGTGTGTGTGTGTGTGTGTGTGTGTGTGTGTGTGTGTTTGTGTGTCTTTTGGCAGCCTACTACTGCCTTTAGTTTCAAAAGTGTTTCATTCAGAGCCAGATGAAATCCCTCCTGCCTCTACGGCAGCGATCAGACGCAGTCGTCGCCGCAGGCTAACAAACTCACACATGCACAGGTAGATTTTACTGTGTGTGTGAGTGTGTCAGTAATATGGCTGAGGAGCTCATTACACATCCCCAGTTCCCAGGTCCCCTCTGCTTTCATGAGCGTCGTCTTCTCTCTGAGAAAAAGCATGCGGGAAAAGACATAAATGCTGAAATGGACAGATAAGGAGACAAGAAACACAGAAGGCCTGAGAGGGAATAAATGATAACTGATAGGAAGGCAGTGCTACATGGAAAAAAAGAGACAAATGGAGTTATTACCTGCTCCCATACAAACTAGGGAGGTCAGCAGTAGATAAACCAAAGTAATACCTTGTGAGTGTGCACAGTAGAGCGAAAATCAGGTGAGAGCCTGATCAACTTGACTGATCAACCTGAGCTGTAAATTTCCTATTTTCTTTGGTAAATATTTCCATCCAGATGCTGGATCTACCCAGAGAAGGGCGTTAGGGGTAACCGTCAGTTGCGGACACTCACGGTGGAGCAGATGCTCACACCTCCCGTATCTAAACAACATGTTGTGCAGCGCTGCACGTTAAATAAGCTGACTTTTCCATCCAGCTTCCTGTTGGAACGCCGCAAGTGAAGAAGCGATGGATTTAGAATAGCAAAGATTTTACACGGAGTGTTCCTTTAATTAAATTGCACGTATATGAGTGTTTGACCTTGATATGCGAGAACCAAACTGGTAATTTTTTTGCTAATTAGTTTGTTTATCAGACGCTTTCAAGACCTCTCTCTTTCACACACCTACAAGCACACACTGCCGGCGTGTACATATGTGTGAGTGGCTTACGGGTAATGGCCAGTGGCAGGTAGAGAGGTGATGGATTGCCTGATTAGTGGTCTGGCAGGGCTCTCCTCACAGATGGGCTGTTAGATGTGGGCATCTGGCTCTGACATGCACACACACACACACACAGAGTCACGCACACACTCTCTGTATAGACACATACAATGCAGGTATACCTTCACGTGTGTACCCCACAGAGATGTGGATGCTCGAATAAAAACTTTTTTTCTTCTTTCACCATCTGTCCCTTGTCTTCACTTACAACTTCACTCCATCTCTCTCTTGTCCTCGTTCTCTCTCTTTGTCCCTCCCTTTCTCTCTCCCCCTCTCTGTTTCTGTCCCCATGCTTTGCTCGTTAGTCAGTGTAATTACCAGGGAAGGGGAACAGATTAGGGCGTTTACGCGCCAGGATGTTTACATGCGCGGACACACATGCTGGCCATATCACCGTGCAAGGGATTAAAACGCACACACACACACACACACACACACACACACACACACACACACACAATCAGAGAAATATAGCACCCCGGTGCAGCACAGAATGTGCATACATATCCAATTGCTCACGACAAGCATCGCAAAGACAAACGTGGGCATAATGTTTAACACACGACCACATGGGGAGGAACACAAATGCTCATACTTATGCAAATATGACATATACACACATGCGTATACACACAAGCATACAGTATATGCCTGCTGTGAAAAGAAAAATGTGGGAATGGACCAGAAGGGTTTATGGGAATGTGTGGCTTGCGTGAGGAACATACCATCCTACTGCACAGACCAATGTGATTTCTGCACTGAAGAAACCCAATTTACAGCTTTGCTTGAAGTAAATACATTGTTATATGGATGCATTTCTAATTAATCTTTATTTATCCATTATTTATAACAGTAATAATGAGGTGATCTCTGATAGACAGCAAAAATATGCAACAATGACGCAGAATATGCCACAAGTTTACCTTTAAATGAATAGTTTTTATGTCAAGCACTGTACGTGAAAATGCCTTATGTGTGCGGTAAAGGTATTCTTGGCTCAGGAGAGGTTTTATAAGTGCAAACTTTTAATTCATTAAAAATTAACAGTAAGATCATCTTTAAGGCCGTCCAACCGTATGAAGCCTGAGTTTTTACTCAGTTGTTCCTTTGGTTGTGTGACAAGCTCCGTCAAAGTCGCTGTCAGAATGATAATACATGCTTGATGAGAGCCAAAAATTCTGACGGGACCTGGACATATCTCCCCCTGAAGTGATAAATTGAAGGTCATTTCAAAGTTTAATTGCCCCCGGCTCTCTCCCCTGCTCATGCAGAAGTTGCACCCGATGCCTCACGGATCTCCTGGCTCCCATCGCGCACGATTTCCTGCTCCGTCAACATGTAATTTAATTTCACATGTGTTTCCGTGTCAAACCTGCAGGTGCTCGCCCAGTGAACTGAAATGCTGACGTTAGACTAAGGGAGCTGGGAGGGACGTAACGCTAAGGGAGGAGGGGGTGGGGGGTTGCAATGCGGATCCCTGCTTTTGATAGGCATCCTGGTGTCTCCAACCAGTGTGATGATAATGCCGTGTGTCGTATGCTTATTCAGGCTCAAAGTAATATCATTTGTAGCGTTTTCCTCTCTGCTTTCAGCCTTCGCTCCATAAAGCTAATTACAGTGCTTGGCTTCGGATCGGGAAGGGCAGAGAGGGGATAGAAGGGGGAGGAAGAAGGGAGTAAGCAGGGGCTAATGGCATTTTAAGGGTGGGGAACCACTCCCATTACTTATTATAATGAAAAGCTAATGCACACACCTTCAGCCTAAAGGCACGTGTGTGCATGGGTACATGCTGCATGAGCTTGTTGTGTGTGCTTATAGCATGCATATTTCAGACTGATGGATAGGTAGAGGGATGGATAGATATTTCACAATTTAATGCAGTCAAAGAGACATTCGGGGCCTTTGAGTGTGAAATTCCCCCCCGGGTGATAACATCCAGAGGACACCAACCCCTCATTGAGTTAATTAAACCTTATGAAAAGATGTAAAAGAATAAAGTCTGAGCATCATCGAGCGATGCCGCTGTAAAAATGCAGTTCTAAAGTTATGAAGTTGTTTCATGCACCAAATGCAATTTCATAGGAATTCAAATAAAAGAATCATAACAAGCCAGACATCTAATAAACTGAAGAGCTTCTTGGAATCCAAGAGGGGGAGTGATTATACCCAAGGTAAGGGCAAAGCCATAATAAATGGAATTGTGATTTGTGTTTTTGATTTTATTATTTCTTTCTTATGACAGGCAATATTTAATTTGGGGGAGATGTTCCAGCTTTCAAAGTACCATGTTTGGCTTCTTTTTGTCCTATCATTTTGTAAAACTAGATGTCACAGCTCTACAGATAAAGTACTGTAGTTTGAAGCTATTCCGCATTGAGAACACCAGTTATTTCACATGTAAAGCAAATGCAATGACAGACGTACAAGCTCGTAAAAACGTGTACAACCCCCCCCTGCATGGCGTAAGACACACTCACACACCCCTTTCTTACCTCCTTTCTACCCGCTGACTGAGTTGAGCAGACATGTTTTGTGTAAACAACGCGTTTGAAAGTGGGTGAAGTGTCCAGAGGAATGAAGGAGCGCAGTGACTTCTCTTCATCTGCCTGTCGCCGTTCTCCTCTTTGCCAAATAATACATCTCTGTCACTTGGTGTCTGTCTTTATATACTCTAACTGCAACCCTATTTGGTTGTGGTGTGTGTGAGTGTGTGTGTGAGGTGACCTCTCTGTAGTGTGTTGCATAGAGTTTTGACATTTCTGACAGCAGCTCCATAACTTTTTCAGTAAATGCACATTATTTCAGCAGCTCTCCAGTGGGACTTCAGGACATTTATAATGCAACAACAAAGCCTGTGCATCGTGTGTAGTAATATCATTGAGACATAGGACACACACACACACACATGCGCGCACACACACACACACACAGCGCCACCTACACTTTGGTGTAAACATGACAAATGCTGCTGGCTTTCAAGCCTGTCGTGTCGTTATTAGTCTGTGTGCTATAAAAGATTTGTGTGTGTGTGTGTATGTGTGTGTGTGTGTGTGTGTAGAGGGGATTATGACATGCTCTGAAGATATACTATTGCCCCCACTACCACCGCCCCTCACCCCCCTCGTCCTTTCAAGGTCGGGGAGTACACCGTGGAGAAGGGGAAGGGAAGGGTGGCCTTTGCACACTCTGCAGAGCACACCCACCTCCTGCTCATTCTCTCTCACCACCTCCTCTCTGTGACTGTTCTTCCTCTAAGTTCCCCCTCCCTCACTCCCCTCCTCTTCACCCCCTCTCTGCTCCTCTTACTTTCCCTGCTCTCCTCTCTTTGCTGTTGTTGTTCGCCTCTGTCCCACCATCACCTCTCTCCGGCTTCGACTGGAAAATGCCCGACCTCCGTTTGATTCCAGGCTGGTCGTCGGGTTGTCGACTGTGCAGGGGCACCACACACCTTGCTGTTTAACAATACCGTTGCATTATAAGGTAGAAAGTCCTCTGATCTTTGAAGTATATCGAACACGCATCTATGTTATCAATACTCAGATGTCTGTTGTACTGTAATTGAGATTCAATACTGATGTCGTATGTTCCCTCAGTGAATTTTAAGTGCCTTCACAACACGTGATTAGAGTTGTTTTTCTGTGTCGTCAATGCACAAAGAGTCTGGCACGTTGGCGGTCCCAGAGGGTAGCAAGAGTTTCAGAGCCCATCTGAAATAATTTGTACATATTTGTGTTTGTGCTGTCTGTGTTTTGGGTCATATTTTAATGACTACTTAGAGCACTCAACATTGATCACAAGTTGTTATTCTCTCTTCCGGTGACTGGCTTAGGTTTCAACCATTCTGAGTGAGCAGCGCAGTTTCTGTAAAAGAAATTGTCGATTTCTCTGTTAATTAAGGGAACAGTTCCACTTTGCTCACAAGTTTGGATTTCCATTTCTTATGCACTTGAAACCTCTTGTATTTGGATGGATAACCAGTCAAATACAGCATACTGTTATTAATCAGCACTCAGAAATGTGTTATATCAGTTGTTTTTCATGGCAAGGAAAAATGTTCAGGGAGAAAGAGGCCCGCAGCGGTGAAATCATTGTCCGCCAGTCACTATTAGGCATATCCCATTCTGGGAAAGCATTGGTCAAGCGAAGCTAGACTGATCAGAGAAAAAGACAATTGGCAGGCACAGACAAGCAGACGGTTGGAAGGTAGAGGTACGAAAATGAAAGATCCATAGAGCAGGTGATTGGATCTGTGCAGCCATGGATTGATATGTCCACTAATCCCCTACTGTGTTGACAGGTGGGTCCAGTCGACCCTACATTGTGGTTTTGCCAAGCGAGGCCCTCAGCCCACATTGGACCAGCCATGCCAGGCTCGAGCTGTGGGCCCGGGGGCCAGGGAGTCTGCCCGTTTTACCATGTTACAGACAGAGAACAATGTTTATCGGTCAGGGTCCTGCAGCGAAATGTTATTGTTTGGACATGACTCGCAGGACTTGCAGGGCTTTCAAAATCTGCCAAACAGACGGTGGTAAAATGGCAGCAAACACACACTAGCACACATACATCAGAACAACTTCAGATGCTCTTAAACTTGTAATGTAACTCTCCCAAAACCTACCTTTCACTGAACAACATTCGGATAACCTGATCTTGGTATCAAAAAGATACAAATATGGAGCCATTTCTTGTTTCATTTTAATGTATTCAACTAGGTTGGTAATTAGGCTCTCTGCTAACAAGAGAGAGCTACCACCTGGGTAGGGCAGCTTTGCCAGTGCTTTGGCAGATTTCTCCAATTATCAAGCCAAACTTGAGGAGATACTTTTCTAGAATCAGATGTTCATCATTTATAATAAAAACAACAGTGGATAAGCTCAACAAAATGGCCACTAGCATGTAACATTGGAGGAACTTACAAGAAAAATAGTACAAAAACACAGAGATATGCCAACAAAGCATGTGGACACCCAAAGAGTACACCCATATGTGCATGTTGAACACCTCATTCCAAACCATGGGCATTAATCTGCTGCAGTAACAAGGCTTTCCATGAGCTTTTGGAGCCTGGGTGCAGGGATTTGCTCCCGTTCAGCCACAAGAGCATTGGTGAGGTCCAACACTGATGGTGGGAGATAAGGTCTGGCTCACAGCTGGTGTTCTAGAAAATCTCTCCTGTATGAACCTGGCTTTGTACAGGAGAGGACTGTAATGCTGAAGCAGCAAAGGGCCTTCCTTAAAGTGTTGGCACAATGTTAGAAGAAAACTACTGTCTGAAATATCATTGTGTGTTATACAATATATGCCACATTAATGGTGATTGCTAATAGGCAAGATGCGTCTTTGCTCGGGGAGGGATATACGTTCACACCATGACGACATATGTAGGATCATACAAACTCCCCACTCACCCTTTCTTCCCGAAATGTCCCACCATGTACAAACGTGTCGCTCGCCTCAGCTCTGTGTGTTCTTTTGCAGCTGCTGGTTTTTGTGCTGTGAGAAACAGAATAGCTAATTGGGCCTCCCCTCTTCAAAAAAAAAAAAAAAAAAACTTTATCTTTCTGTGGGCTTAAGTGTTCCTCTAAGGCAGCGGCTGGGGCCTCTGTGAGTCCCTGAGTATCACGGCCCTGCCTTGATCTTGTTTACTTAGTATTCCATCAGAGCTCAGAAACGAGGAGGAGGAACGAGCAAGTTGGAAATAAAGACAAGAAGAAGAGGAAGAGGAAGAAGAGGGTGGCTACCACAACCCTTCACAACCCCTCTACTATGCTCTTCGACACTCGAAAGAACTCCAGCCCTTTGGTAACTTTTCAAAGGCACCAGTAATGGTCTTTGAAGCAGCCATCAAAAATAAGTGTTTTTTATCCTCTCCCCCTTTTTTTGTCAGGCTGAATGCTCTGAGGGGTTGGATGACTTTTTGTCTGTGAGTTGTATGCATGAGAGGAAGAGACACAGAGGGAAACATAAAGAGACCAAGGGGTCTCACAGCCAGAGAGCAAGGAAGTGTGTTTTTACTTTCTTCTGCACCTTAAGACCTTTATTTTATTTCCGTCCACTGTTTTGCTCAAGAAAAAACAATTTTCCCTTTCTTGTTGTGCAAGTGGCGATTTTCTTTTCAAGATGCTTAGAGAATGAGACTTATGACGTTTTTAGGGTTGCTTTTTCCTTCACTCCACATTAGCTTTCTCTCTAACACTTGTTTGCTCTATGAGAGCCCTCTTCAATAAAACTGAGAGAATAAAGATAACAGAGAGTGCAAAACAACGGCTAATATAGAACAAGTCTCAAAGCCAAATTGTCGGTCCTTTTATTAATCATTGAAACCTTAACAACCATGACCTCATTCAGAGAGGCAATGATTTCTTGTATCCGATGTTTCAAAATAGGTTTAAGCACATGATGATGTATTTTAATGAACTGACTGATCCTTCATTGCTGACGACATTGCAGATTTATTCAGAGACTGTAATGTGTTGTGGTGTTCTAATTCTTGTGGGTTTCTGCTTCTTAAAAGGAACAATTGACCAATGAGAACATAATAGGCCAAATTTTAAAAAAAATGGGGACACCATCATCCTAGCTAGCTGGCTACTTAGCTACAGTCAAGAAAAAAAGCATAAGAAAAATGTCAACAAGCCTGGAAAAAATCAAACTGCGCAGGTTATTGTGGACTTATAATAACTGTTGAATCAACATATCTCTTTTATCAATGGGAAAAACTCCATGTCAACTCAAAATGCCGTTGGGCGGAAAGATATGTCACTTGCGACTGAGTGGTTAGAGCAAAAAAAGCTAATTAACCTCCCCTCCGACCTGAATGAACAATTTCACCTGAGTGTCAGGCTATTAGATCACTTAGAGTAAATGATTTGGATCATTTCAGTTTTGAATCACCAAATTGTGGTTTCTGTTTTGAAGTTGATGATAGACAAATCCCGACTGTCCTTGAAACGCACTTCATAAGCCCTTCCTCACTTGCTGAGCGCAGCTAGAAGGTAGTCACGCTGTTTATTGTGTAATTAGCTGCTGCCTTAGTAAATCACATGCTAATTTGACACACCTTTCAATCTGCATTCATCTGCATGTCAATCTATGTTTCCTAGATCTGGTCTTCAATATCTGGCAGGCCTTTCATGGGTGAAACTCTTTGGCTCAACTGGGAGTGATGCATTTTACATGTCTGACTGCAGCAACAATGGTTATTGGAAGGAATAGAAGAGGTAACTGGGCATAGACAATGAGAAAATGTAACTTCCACAACAGAAAACCCAAGAAACAGCCTCTGGAAAGTGCAGAACAAAACACCACAGTTGCAAACTCCAAGATCACATCAAAATCAAATATCCATTTGACAGTTTGAGGAAAACATGGCGTCTCTCTCTTTTTCTCTTCTTCACTCCAAAGGTCATGGAGTGTATCTGTCTCAGATATGTTTTTGGTATCAATTGCAGTGCGTCCTAGGCTCAACCTGCTGCACATCACAGTGTGCGAGAGCATAGCACGGCAGGATGATGGTTCACTTGGTGGGTGACTTCTAATATAATTGCCTGTGTGTTTGACTGAGTGCCTTGATGTGTGTGTGTGTGTGTGTGTGTGTGTGTGTGTGTGTGTGTGTGAAGGTGATTTCTGCTGAATAAAAGCACTTTCTTCCACCTCTTGAGTGGATATTTCCAGAATTGTTGCCCTTCTCTAACAGTCTTTTGTGCTCTTACTCTCAATAAAGCTTAAAAGAAAACTATTTCTATCTACTCCACTATAGTTTAAAGTTTATCTCAAGCTGAAAGAGAAACTTGTAGTTTCTAGGTCATGAATATCTGACACTGTCCTGAACAGAAAAATGACACCATTCATCATTTGCTCAAACACTAAAAAGTTTTCTTCTGACAAGGACTTCCTGTGGCCATGTGGACAATATAAGTTGTTTGTCAGAGGCAGTGGCATTAATTCACATGCTCTGGCATAGATTCTTCGGGATAAAACTGAATGAGAAACGCAGTCTATAGACTAATTTGAGTCGTAGGTGGCAGTAAATAGGTTGCCATTACTCTTGTGGCATCTCACTTGTCAATCAGCGCAATAACAATGTGAATGCATGTGATGGGTTTTACTTATTTAACTGCTTTTGCTTTAAAAGGTTGAGGAAGTCCTGTAGAACATGGTCATTAATATAGGTGGGGTGGACCAAAATAATAGAAACACCTGTCAGTATAACCCAAAATAAATCAACAGCACCACAAAGTGCCGCCTCCAAAACTGATGTTGGCTTAGCCGTTTTTTTAAAAATAGTTTTAAAAAAGGAATGTCGCATTACACAAAGTAAGTGTTACAAAGTGGAAACAATCAATTTGTCGGAGTGTTTATGTTCCGTTTAGTGAACTAACAATGTAAGTAGGCTGATTTACGTGAGTGTATCTGCATCTTTAACAGCTTTGCTTCACTACTTTGTTTAATCACCTTTTCTACAACTTTGATTTGATGATCAGATTGGATGTTTTCCCCAGCAGAAAGTAACAGGCCATAGCTGCCCATTATTGCTATTTTTACTGTTTTTTCAACCAGTTTGTTGTGCCCTCAATACCTTTAAAGTGATGTAGATCTTAGCGGGAGCGATGATGAGACAGTAGATTTCTGCACAGGTAAGACTCCATCCACAGCTGCCCTTGCAGCCTCTGTACCTGTGCCCCCTTCCCCCAAGATACCTGGGAAAGAGGCGGAAACAAGCGTAGGAGATGGTACATATTTCTCTTTTGAACTTCACAGGAGTGAGGTGCTTTCGAAACACTCCCAGGTGCCGATTTTTCTTAGATGTGAGGAGGAAGGGCAGGGGAGTTCAGTGAGAGAGGGACAGGAGAAGGAGTGAAGGAGGGAGTGGACGAGATAGAGAAGCAAAGAAAAAAAAGTGCTGGTGAAAGAGAAAGAAAGAGAGGGCGAATGCTGGCGTAGAACACAACAGAAAGAGTAGGAATGGATTTGTGTATCCCGCTGGGGGTGAAACGGTAAGCCACTTTTTATGTTTTAGAGGAAGTGGATTGATTTCCCCTTGTGTGACCTCTGTCTCACTCGCTGCTGTTACCAAGTGTGATACAGAAGTCTTTTAACTGGAGGTGGAAATACAGCGGCTGCTGCATTTGGAAACAGCAGAAGCTGTATCGAGTCCAAATGTTCTCAGGCGTCATGCAGAACAAAGTCGGAAAGGTAGACCTACAGGTTTAGTCTTTGTGCGAATGCCAGCTTTTTATTATTTGCCTGCCGAGTCTAAACACCAAATTTTGTGGAAAAATCAGAAAACAAGGTTTGGTGTGTTAGCAATCTGTGTACCTAAGTCTTGGTAAGGCTGTCAAGAAGATGTGTTCTTGTAGGTTTTATATCTCTTTCGTACATTATTAGACAGAAGACTTCCCCAATAATTTGAGTCACTATTTCTCCTTGACTTGTTTCAATTCACGAAGCTGAAATCGCGGTCATTCTCGAGCCTCCTTCAACAGGTCATGTCTGCACGTCAGATCGGTGAAACATAAAATTAAAAAGACTCTTAGCCTTTTGACATCTCCTCGCAGGGCTTCAAAAGTTAATCTGTCCTCAGTTGAATTCAAATTAACTTGACCTTCCTCTTTACAGCCTGTGTGTTCCAATGAACCTTTTAAATGGCACACGACGGAGCAGCGCTGTTTGCTTAAATGATACAAGCAGAGCCCCTCGTGGCCTGGATGCGAGCACAAATTACCTTTAGGAAAAGAGGTGGGATGGGGGCGTCACAGGTGGAGGTCAAAGCAGTCGTAAGCCGCAGAACTGCCCCGCAAAAAAAGAAAAAAGAAAGCTGTGACTGAATGCTGCGCCTGGGCTCGGTATAAATCTCAAAGCTGTAAAACCGGGTCTGTCTATACTGCCCACCATCATAAATTGGCATCTCCCTGCCACCCCCGTCCCAACACCGGCTTCACACATGCTTTATGACAAGAAGATCAGACCGCTAAATGAACGGAGGCGAGGGGGATTGTAAATCGTCCAGGTGAAGACGGAGATACGGAGAGGGAGGTTGTTTCATTTTGACTCTAGACCAAAGACAAAAAGTTTGAGGTTTGACCCTTGGGATGAAAAGATACAAAAGTCAGAGTGAAGGGGACAAAACTTCTTTTCTCATTATTTCCCGTGGTAGATATGCAGGACGTTACGTCATCACACTATAAACTTAACATACCTCATTGTACTTCCTGTAGACAGATTTGCCTTTCAGCCGCTAATTTGCATAGTAATGGAGAAAAATTGATTTCCTCAAAACTCCTTCAACTCCTTTTGTTTTAAGATGCACAGCTAACATTAATACCATCCATATGTTATGTGAAGACAAGTATGTTGACATAGAAGTATTTGCTAATTACGCATTAATTTACTTAAGTAATGGCATCATTAGCATAAATGGTTGTTGGTGATGCTCTGTGCGTGTGTGTGCCTGTGGCTTGTGGATGAATACAAATGTGCTCACATTTCATTCCGGTGTCATTTTAATTAGGGCCTCTCAAATGAAAACGTATTGAAATCATGGTGACGGCTGTAATTTTCAGATTACAGGAGGATATAATGAAAGACGCCTTCAAAACAAGGTAGTGTGGTGTCGCAATAGAAGGATGGCATGCAAATCAAATGTCACTATTATGAGGTAAACTTTAATTTGATTCAACTCCCCAAGGACTCAGTGCCACATGCTATTGATTTATGCCACCATCTGTATTCTAGTGTTGTTCGACCAAGATCAATACAGCTTGAATTCTCATACGTGTGTTAAATGACATATCTCTTGTATTGTTTTCTGCCTGTGATACTTAGGGCTAGAAGTCGGCCCCTCTTTGCTGAGATGCAAGCGTAGGTTTACTTCCTTTTGTTTTGGAGCGCACACGTGCCGCGTTCCTTTCTGTGCAGAGGAGGAAATTAATTTACCCACAGTAGGCAATTGTGCTCACGCAAACTGTTTTGAGAAGCCATTTTTCATTCTTTATGGGGCCATTTCATCACAATCCCTGTTTGAAAATAGACAAACTCTCACATTAATTTTAGAATTATGACACAGTGGCGTGCAGAAAGCTGTTCCGTTCAGCTCTCTGGCCTTGTGTTCAGGGTCAGCTTTGCTGCCACGGAGGCAGTTCTGAGGGCAGCTTTTGCTCGCGTTGTTGAGATGGAAGAGCAAGTCACGGCAACCCATCTCACGGACCATGTCGGGGTTTAGAATAGCTTTTAAAATCCTTGAAACGTCCTTAAAAAGTTTTGCGGTAAATGATTGAATAGAAGTGGAAAAAAAACACAAATACACTTTTTCTTTTCATCAGGCAGCAAAGAGTTTGTCTGAGACTCATTTCCCACAGATCCCCCTTTCTCTTCATAAGAAGCAATGCCCTGAGACATGATCCCTCACCGGTTTCCCACTCCACATCACTATCACTCTTTGTAAAGGCAACAACTCATGTTTTTTGTTGTTGTGTATGACGTCTAACTTTATAACTTTATCCCACATTTCACTGCTTTTGTTCTGCGACAGATATGCAGATTCCAAAGACAATAATTCAAAGGATACAAAAACATTGCTAGTAGAAATATCTTTTTCTTTTATTACTGGATGCTATGAGGCTAGATCTTATCTATTTTAATTTCTATTTTGTTGATTCAAGCTTTGAAAAGCTTTTGCTGTGTAAAGGACATTTTATATAACCATAACCCTTGGGTCTTTCTTACTCAACTACTCCATCTCGACCTACCTTTGAAAACTAAATTATTCTTAGAGCATTCACTGCCAACATTATTTTGCTAGTTTATGTTGAACTCCGGCATCCTGTGTTGATCCGTATCATCATAGTTTACAAGAATCTTGGTGCTGTTTTGTAAAAACCTGTTGCTTTTCTGCTTCACCTTGCAAATATTCATACCAAGCAAACAACCCTTTTCTTCTGTGGAGCAACGACCACAGTGTGTGCATTGCCTGTTTTGTAGTGTGTGTGTGATGTGTGATGTGTGTGTGTGTGTGTGTGTGTGTGTGATGTGTGATGTGTGTGTGCGTGTCATGTGTATTTGCTGACCACATCGGTTGATCCTTGTGTTTAATGGATGGAACGGCCTGAGATTTGCTGCCCTGTGGTGTGCACCCATGGGACTGAGGTATCAGCAGGTACAACGCACACAATTACTGTCTGCTCGCTAACACACACACACACAGACACACACACACACACACACACACAGGCTGGACACACCAGTTACCCATATGGTCTTTGCACACTCTTGCATTTTTCAGTTAGTATGCTTGAATTTTTTTTGCCACCTCTCTTAATTGTTTTCCGTGTTTTCTTCTTCTCTCCTCATTCATTCTCTTTTGCAGCGTTTTGCCCCATTCTCACCTCATATATCCACCAATTCATCCATCCAGTAAATCCATTATTTGTGAGCTCCTTTCCCTCTCCCAGCTCATTGCTCACTTCCTTTTTTGTAATCAAAATGTTACTAATACTGTATAATACCTACTAAAACTATAAATAAAAGATGTCCCGCCTTCAAATATCTGTGTCTGTGTTTCCCCGGGTGAATGTGTGCATAAGTGTGTATATACATATGTGTGTGTGTGTGTGTGTAGCAGCAAAGAGATTTCCACTTGTCTCCTGGGTTCTGCTAATTAAAACATCTCCTGTTTTAATTTCCCTCAGTTTAACATCACACACAAGCTAACTGTCTAACTTGGGTCCAAGTGCTGTAGTTTGACACAGTTTGTGTGTGTTTTTTGCCTTTGCGCCTCTGCGCTTTGTGCATGCTTGTGTAATCTCTCAGACATTAGCTTAGTGAGACCAACTCTCCCACAAAGAGATTTCATGATTACAGGACTAACCCAGATACTCACAGCCCATTTGACATTCTTCCGATCAAATCTCCAGAAGCTGACATTTTCTTGAACTTCCCCTCACTGCCTGATTCATATATTTCACAACGCCTTGATGTGCTGCCTGACGAGTTGCAGGCGTCAGCTGCGCCCTCGGAAAGTCATCAGAAGATTTTGGGACGTTGACGCGCGTGAAAGACGTGTTGCCTCTCGATGGCGAACCCAATTAAAGGTGGCTGTTTCTGGAGGGAGGGCCTTCATTAGATGAGAGTGCGGGTGTGTGGATGTAGCCGTGTCATTAGCACCATGTTCTCCCTCGTCCATCAGCGCTCCTTTATGGCACATTTCACTCCCAACTAGGTCATTCAGGTTTGCTTGGCAGATGGAATAGCCTGAGCAGCAGAGAGACATAAAGCAGGCAGGCGCGTAATGATGCACGCACTCATGCTTTTGTACACAGATGCATAGTCACCTCCTCCCATTCTCCACCTTAGAACAGGGCACACACATGCATCCTTCTCCTCATTCTTTTGCGTTAACCTTCAACAAAATCTGTCTGTTTGCTTTGGTGTCCTGCTCCCAAACTAACTGAGACGGGGGGGGAAGAGGCAGCCACACATGGACGCAATATTATTCTTTCCGCCTCACCCTCCATCCACTCTGCTGTCAAACTCCCCTCCCCGTACACAGGCTGTGAAACGCAAACACACACCCATTGAGACAGGCGTTCTCTCGGGGAGGAGCGGGATAATCATGCCGCAGCACCTCTGGCAAGGCTAATTAAACCAGGACATCTGTGCCTTATCCCACATCTGGAGCAGGTGGTGGCGTCGCCCGCAGAAGCTTCCCTCTCCCCTCCTTTTGCCGGCACCACCTCGTTACTGCACTGCTAAACAATGACGACTGCAAGGGCGCATCAAATCTTCAGTGAAAGTTGATGGCACATTTAGACTTTTCTTTTGTGCACGGCGAGGGCAAAAGGTTCCCCCGTGTCCATCTATTTATTCCTGCCAAAACAAGAATATCTACCAATTTAACTCACCAGAGAATTAATTATATCTGGAATTATCTCCCCACATTTAGTCTTTAAAGCCATAAAATTCTGTATTTGATCAACAACCTCTATCACTCCCTGAGACCGACTTTTGAAAGCTAACAGCCAGTCTCTTCCTTTTACTCATGCTACCGTGTCTTTCCTGGCTTGCCTCTGCTGAATTCTGACACAAAAGTAAACCTTTCAGACTGAAATCTCTTTAAAGACAGATTCAAAGTCTCAAACGGGCCGGTGGGGATAGGTGAGGGTTTATCCAAATGAAATCAAGTCAGACAGTGAGATGGGGCGCTAGGATTTGACAGTGCTGGGTGTTGAATCAAAGCCAGCTGAATCCTCGGGAGTCTTCGGTTACACCACTCTCCTGGGTAAATGCAAAAAAAAAAAAAAAAAGACTTCATTTGCATGCCCTGATGAGTAGGATTGTGTCAATAAAAACTGATGAAAAAAGGCAAATAAGGTCATTTACAGCAGAGCCAGTTAAACTAAACCTATAATCCTCCCTTTTGATGTCTTTAATAGTCATCCTTAATCTGAATTCACACTTCCCATGATTCTTCTGCATGCTCTGTATCACACTTTATTATCTCCTTTCTTCAGTAAATTGTTATGGGATTTTCTATTCAAATTACTGCTTATTTGGATCATTCTTGTTGACCCTCCAGCCTTCACAGCCTGTCCCTTGAGGCCCGATGACATGCCCGTAACAAGGAGCTTATTGCAGCGTTATTGCCCAAGCATCTAGAAGGTTTCAGGGGCCCGAGGGCATATGTGATGGCGCTGACAGGTCCTGGGGACTCGACTGTCACTGTCAGGGAGCCAGCGGGTCGGCTCGATGCAGTTGTCAAACGCCAGGCGAGGAAGCAGAGGCAGCGCAAACACTCGGGCATCTGCTAATAGATGCATATCGTGCATATGCAAACACACGGCAAAGACGTGCATGGGAGCGTGGCGGCGTGCGGTACATGCACATGCAAAATGAAAACATAATGTTATTCTTGCTGCAGTGTGACAGGAGCACACACATATAAAACACACACTCAACCCGGTGAGTCCTTCGGGAGCCCCTGACAGCTCTGCCCTGAGCTTCCAATCCGTCTCAGGGAGCTCCAAACACCCAGTGCAATTACTCTTTCTTGCTGACTGCACCTGCACAACATAATTGAGAAGGCTACTGGGGCTTTGTCACTTAAGGTAAAGATGTAAAAGAAAAAAAAAGAAAAGAAAAGAAAAAAAAAAACGTGCCCTGGCTAAGCTACAGCGGCACGGGGCTATTACACCTCAAACAGTGTGTGTGTGTGTGTGTGTGTGTGCATCTATCTGTGCTGGTCTGTGTGTGACTGAGATTGCTCGCTTGTTGTTTACTGAGGAACACTGGGTTAGGCCGGTGATGCAGAGTGAATTAGGATCCTCCACAGTAACTTTTGTATTGAATATTCTGTGACAAATTTGCAAGATTTGAACTCTGCAGACAATTCCATCGAGATGGCGCGTCAGCCAGACAGAGAATATCAAATATTCATGCATTGTCCGTCGTTTGAGTTTGGCATTAATGGTTTGAGTTTTAATGATCAGAGATTTAATTAAGCTTCCATGGTGCGACTGGGCCTGAATTCTTAAGACTGGGGGATCCAGAGCATCCCCCAGTCCTGCTTTAATGAAACCAGCGGAAGGTCATTGTCTGTAATGAGGAAATTGACTTGGATCTCATTACATGTTTTTTCTCTACATATTGTACAAAGAAGCTCCAACTAAATGAAATGAATAAAAAAACTTTATGTTAAACGGCCTAACATTGACTTTTTAAACAGTTGCAGGTCATGAGTGTTAAACTCGCTCGCTGATGTCACTCTCCCTGGTGAACGCTCTGGAAACAAATCACCAGCTCTGCCATTTAACTTATCTGGCAAGCAATTATAAAGCCGGGGCTTTGAAAGGAAGTTGACTGGCCGAAATGGCAGATATCTGTCACAGTGTTTTCAGTGATCTGGCAAGCATGCGGTTTGCTTAGATTGCCGGGAATTGGGAGCCAAATCTCTCAGTTCTTTCTTCCCATTTTCACACGAGGGAGACAGACACAGAGAAATGGGTGGATAACCAAACTGGGCAGAAGATGAGCAGAGAGGAACTAGCCTAGCAATGCGCTTGGATGAGACAGCTAGCCTCCCTCTCTCAAACAAGGCACCTTTCTGTCCTAAATTTTGAAATTTAATGAATCCACACACATATACACCCACTTTGATGCATAACTTGAAGTCTTTTGAATTGTTAAGACGTATTTATGAGCCGAAATGTGAGCTGGTGCTCTTTCTCACTTTTGCAACTATCACCAATGGGTTTTAATGTATTTTGCATTTCTTTCATTTCTTTGCTTCCACATCCTCATCCTTCCATCAGACATTGCTCCTTCCATCCAGAACTCCTCTCTCCTTACCTCCTCTCTTCCATCATTTCACTCATCCTCTCCCTCCTCCCTCAAGCCCACCTGTGAAAATATCTAACTTTCATCCCCATCGCGTATGTATTCCCCCTGAAGGCAGACTAAGCTCTTTCCCTATCTCCTCCCGCTCTCTTTTAGCCCTCTCTCATTCCCCCGTCTTTCTCATTCTCTCTATCACTTGTGTGCCAACTCACACAGAAAAGACACACACGCTCAGACACACACACTCCCCTGTCATTTGTCAACACTGTCAGCTCGAATTGGAAAGAAACTTCCCTACCAACCCACCTACCGCTCACTCTCACTTCTTTATGTCAAGTCCCACCACACTGGAGTAGGAGGTCCCTCAGCCCCTCAGTGTGACCTCCGATATCAAGAAGAGCAGCCAGACTTGCAGAGTCGCACTCCTAAGCGGTATAAAACTGTCACATCATGGTGGAAACCAAGTCCTTCACTGAAAGCAATTCTAAAATGTAGAAACAAAGCGCCAGAACACATTCCATTTGATAAACTTGACAAATTAAACATAAACTAAAAGAAAAACAAAAGAAAATCAGAGAAAATCAAAGAGTCAAAAGAAATAAGACTTTGAAGGCCTTAGATTGTGGCAGCTTATTCTTGGCATGCTGTCACACAAGAAAACGTACTAATCCTTGAAAAGTCAACTCAAGCGCAGCACATTGTGATTTGTTTGCATGTTAAGGCATCTTGAGGCTTTTTGTTTGATCCAAGCATATGACAGATGTAGTTTTTCCTGGTCCAGTTCCAATTCCTACAAGAGTTAAGACTTTCCCAGCACATGAAATAACTACCACTACTTACGGCACTACGACCTGTGAACATGCTCTCTAAGAAGTGCAACGTCAGCCAATGGAGAAATTAATTTGAAGGCTCAACCGGAAAGTTCTAAAGTATTTGCACAAGTTTCATTGGAGAGCTGTAGGTTTCTTTCCTGTTCATCTAGAGTTCACAACCTCTTCATTCTGCTAACTCAAACATCGTCAGACGTCCTGGAGCAAACTCTTTGTGTCTCATTGCTTTATAGTCAGAGAAATGTGAAATCAATTTATATTTTATTGCCCGGGAGGGAGTTCTTCTTATGTTGATTCCTGAAAATTGGCTCATCTGAGACCTAACTTTAAACGCTTCTGGTCATATTAGTTCAGCGGCCTTTTTTTAAAAAAGTGACAAGGATTCTCTCTGACAAGGACAATATACAGTATGAGTGTCTCAAGTTAAAAAAAAATACACTCACTGAAATTGGTCAATTATTGTAACAAATATTAATATTAAAGCTCGAACAGCTTTCTGGCTCTGATGCAGCACTTCATTGAACATCCTCTAAGAAGTAGAGTACTGGTGCCTTTGGTTAAATTATTTCTTCATTATACACACAGCCCCTGCTCATCATACAGGGATGTTTCCTTTTCACACTGATTGCCTTTTACATTGTCATTTGCCTAAAGAAAGGTTGCGGTTCATTTCTTAACTTTGCCACGGAAGCAGCAGAAGTGATGAAGCCTCAGCGTTTGAGCACCTGCTTTCAAGTTAAATGAGAAGGAGGGAGAGAGAGGGAGGTATAAAGGGGCATTTCGCCTGCTTGCGCACCGCTAAACACAAGGATCTGGAATGAAAGGAGTGAAAGCAAGGTGTAACACATTGGTGGAAAGTAACTAAGCGCACATGCTGCCGCAGCGGGTGCCCTTGTGCAACACAATAGAGTTTGAAAAATGACATCGACATCGTTTGATTCCACTTGTGTGAAAAGCAACATATTGCCATGTATTTATTGCTATATTGACTTTGCTGTTTGAAGTGCACACACACAGTGTGTTGTCTTTGGATGATTTGCTCCATCTATAGTTGTAGGGGGCAGATAAAGGAAGCCGCCAAGGCAAAGGAAATGGATACCATGTTGCTGAACAAAAGCTCTCCAAATATATTTGGAGTGAGCATGACAGGTGGTTTACAAACGTGGTAAATATTGGGGATCTTTGACTTAGAGTAGATGGTTTGTATTTTTACACTTAGCAAAGCAACAAGTTCAGAAAGGTTCCCTCTTGATTCTTGCCTGTATTTTTTTGTACTCGCCAACTTATACATTTATTTATTAGTTCCAGTGCTCTCGTGTTGTTTTTTTTAAAAGATGGGTCAAAAAGGATCAAGGTGAACTGTCGATGTGCGGGAGGGCTGAGCAAAAAAGCTTGGTTTTGTTTGATCTTGCACTAAACTGCACAGTACAATGATATGCCTTTGTCTTTGAGTGAACTCCGGTGAGACGGAGGGGGGAGGGTTGGTAGAGTAATTCACAAGCTCCCGAATTCATAACTACCCCAATGAGCAATAACCATCCCTCAGTTAGCACGGAGAGCAATAACCCATTTAATTTCATAATTATCGATCGCTTTTGATGGCCACGCCGAAAAGGTCAAGAGCAGTTTTATTTCTTTTTCTCAGTCGGTGAATGTGAAGGCAGGTTGAGACAGCAAAGGAAAGACTGACTCACACAGACTGACTCTCCTGCTGAGTGTCTGACAGCTGTCTGTCTGGCTGATTGGTGAAGGAGACACACAAGTACACATGTACCAAACCTGCATAACCAGCCGAGAAAATCACACGTACATACACACTTTTAAAAAAAAAAAACGTTTCTTACTTGCAATTTTCAAGGGTACAAAAGCACCCACAATGCACTCACCATCACATGCTCACACTGCAGCAGAAACACACTTCCCTTAACACCACGTGCACAAATAATGCACATACACATCAAAGGTATCCAGACACACACACACACACACACACACAGACTCTTGTGCAAGTGCTTCTGTCTCATGCCTGCACATTCTTGTCTAAAAAAGCACATCAGATCATTTTTTTGTGTGTTGCTGCAGCCCTTGTCTATACTGTGAGCTAAGTTTCAGCGACCTCGCATCTCACTGGCCTTTGTGTGCCTTTTGCATGTTATTGCTTCCTTTCTCACTATTTTCCTCGCTACTTCTTGCTGTCCATGCTGTCCGTTTTCCTTCTTTCTACTGTCTGTGGATGGAGAATGGAGGGTTGATGCTCTCACTCTTAATAAAAAAGCTTTTGAGAAGGATTGGGAACCGTGTTTGTTGCATTCATGAATGCAAACTTAATGCAATCTGCATAAATAAAACAAATCAGGATCCTTATTGTACTTCATTGTTCGATGTATGAGTAAAATACCTGCGTAGAACAAGCCAGTTCCACAAGCAAAATCAAATGAGAGGCTAGAGCAGCACAGCCTGTCTGAATAAATCCAAAATGAGACAACAGTGATATGTAAAACCAAAAAGAAAATTATACGCCACACATATCACAGTGTAAACACTAATACAAATTACCCCGTGCTCTGTCCTCGCCCTCAATCACTCCCTCCCACCCCTTCTCGCCCTGTCATACCCACAGTTCCTGACTCATCAGACGCTATTGTCATACACCGTCCATCGGCGGTACACAGGGCTAAATTATTGGCCTCTTTTTAATAAGGCTATGGATTGTTTGAGGAATGGCACCGGCACTGCTGTTGATTATATTGAAAGCCTGTTGTTTTATATCCTGCGAATGTCAGATTTCTGCTATTTACATCCCTCAACTCCTGCACACCAGCGAATGGTTATTGATTTTGCTAAAGATGAATGGGAGTGGCCGTGTGGAATTAAAAACAAAAAGACAAAAAAGAAGTGAGAGGAGGAGGAGGAAGAGGAAGAGGGAGGTGGGGGGGGGGCAGCAGAGGAAAAATTGATAATCTGAGGTAGAGACAGTTTAAGGACGAATGACCGAACAAAAGAAGAAGATCAGGAATGTAAAACAATAAGTGTTCTCAAACCAGCATTCTGACTTTGGCTTGGTTCAGTTTCTTTAAAATCAAATCACAGAACAGCGATCACGGAGATCACACTTGACTTGGACGAATTTTATGGCAACTTACACTCAAGGGTTTTGCTGCCTCTGTTGGGCGTCCATCTTGGCCAGCTCTGTAAACAAAATAGTTCCATATTTCGC
Organism: Pempheris klunzingeri; assembly: GCF_042242105.1. Lineage (NCBI taxonomy): Eukaryota > Metazoa > Chordata > Actinopteri > Acropomatiformes > Pempheridae > Pempheris > Pempheris klunzingeri. The sequence goes on from NC_092035.1 coordinate 4,794,232, forward strand.
TCCTGGCATCGGTTTTTCAAGCACTTTTCGTTGGACTGGGATTCAGTTCAAGACGTGGCGGACTGTTTGATGCTGTTGCCATGTTTTTGGCTGATTGTCTCCATTGAATTTCTGCGCCTACGGGCTACAATCGGTGGTCAAGAGCCAGGCAGCACCTCTGTCTGTTCCAAGCCTTCATCTTATTCTTTTAAAGGGAAAATGCCCCTCTCATATTCTGTTACACATCAGCAATCTGTAATGTTCAAACCGTTATTTCTCAATGAAACGGTTGCGTAACTGTTGATGAACCTTCTTGATGAGTTTCGTGTCCTTGAGGTTTAATTTTTCCTGTTTTCCCTAGAATATACTCGAACAAAACTCCTGACTCATTCTCCTTTTCTTCCAAACGTAACAGCTGCAGTTGTTGCTTCAGAGCTATGCTGAGGTCAAGAATTTATCCAAGACATTTATAGACTGTGTGAGATTGAAAGTCCTCTCCTGACCTTGGAAGCAGCCATTGGCAGAACAAGCTCACCACAAGGCCCATTACTATTTAATAAACAGATGAAAAAATCATTACATATCAAACTGATTTCCATTTTCGGAGTACTCTAAGGGTATCTCATGCAAAGGAATGTATGCCTGATTATTCTGATTTCTTTCTATATCGCTCCTTCGATAACAAAGCCTAATGTTAAGCATTAATCAAATTCCAGTGTAGCTGCACTTAAAACATACCAGCATTAGCTGATTTACTTGAATATGTCACCTTAGATTCTGAGATGTTATTATGTATATGTTGCACTGGTTTCTACACTAAACTATTATTAATTAACAAATAGAAATTAATCAATGAATCATTTAAAGCAAATTATATTAGTTGTTTGATCAGTCAGAGTTGGCAGTTGTATATGTATGTACATATGTTGGCCCATAAGCCCATGACAAGGGTGCCGAGGTGCTCCAGATTTGGTTGGCCACTGTACTGAGATCACAGCTGAAGCTTTGACATTGATCCAAAAATGACTGTCTAATTGTTAATACTGAAAATGGTGATTTGTCACATTTGTGTCATGACAAAAGTAGGTGCCAAGCTTTGAAGGGGGACGAGGAAGAGAGCTGAGAAGAGTTTTGAAAGGTGTCGGCAGAGGCGGAGGAGTTGAAAAGTGTGGGAGGGAGTGATGGGGGAGAAGGGGAGAGGCAGACCTTTAATGACAACAGACAAGGACTAAATCAGGAGAAAGGGCGACGTCCAAAAAACTGACAGGAGAGCGAGGTTGGGAAAAACGGGAAGGTGAGTGGAAGAGGAAGAGCAGAGAAAAGATGACAGGTGTGGAATGAGGCTGTGGGAAGACGGAAGGATGGAGGGAGGCCAGAGTACAGATAGATGAATGACATTTTGGATTCTCTCAGCAATAAAGCGTCTCCCTAGACACAGGCTGTCTGGGTTTAGATAGAGGCCGTCACACTGAAGGGCTCATTTGCCTTTCAGTTGCTCATTACATCCAAACCAAACTTATTTCCTCCTCTGGGAGGTCAGTTTCCCTCTGGTACTCTGACTGTGTGTGTGTGTGTGTGTTTACACGTGCAGCCGTGCATGTGTACCTACACACAGGATGTTTTCGCACATGTGCTCTTGTGTGTGTTTTTGTGCATTTTGGGGGCAAAATGACTATATTGACTTCATCTGTGGTGCATTGCATGTATTTAAGTGTGTGTGTTTCATTATCTCTCTGGCATGTTGTGTTTGTGACACGCCACTTCACTTTGTAAACAATTTGAAGGCAACTGCTGTGCTCGGAATAACTCAACTCAGTGAATCTTGCACAACACGGACACACACACACACACACACACACACACACACACACACACACACACACACACAAACCATAATGTGATTTATAAAGGAAGATTGAAGCTAAACACACTTCAACAAGCACAAATAAGCATTCACACACGCACACATAATGCATGCATCTTTATACCAAAGGCGTATCCGTTCCTCGCTGCTATATTGAAAGACGTAGGCCTCACGGCATAAATGTTCTCGAACCTTCTTTCATAATGATTTCTCCCATATGGTTCCTACTAATATTCTGCTTGGAGCCAACTCACTGGCACTGACACACACACACACACTGAAACACATACTCTCTCTCTCTCGCTCACACACACACATGCACATACACACACGCATGATCACAGACAGCCCTTCTGTGCTACATTAACTACAAACCTCATTTCCCCACAAAGAGGAGCCACCGGCTGAAAATTGGCTGGGACGAGTCATTAAACCTGTGTCTGACACACACACACACACACACACACACACGGACATGTACGCACACACACACATCTGTTATACAAATGACCCCTCCACTCCCCCCCACCACCCTGTGTCAGTGTAGCAGGTGATATCCCAGGGCCTGCTGAGAAATGATTGCCCTTTTGATGGAGGAGGTCCAGTGTTCGTGTGTGTGTGTGTGTGTTGCACAAATGTGTATTTGCTTTTGTGTGTCTCGTCACTTCTGCCTTTGAATGCATTTCATGATGTGTGCGTTGCAGACACACATAGAATGATAATTGATGGCGACTGCAGGGGTGGAGGATTAAGATACATGAGAATGTCCCATGGGAGGAAGAGAGGAAGAAAAAAAAGAGAGGAAAGAGGAAAAAACGTGGTGCAGACGGAGGAGTGAAGAGGAGAATGACGCAGAGAAGATGACAGGTTAAAGGGAAGGAAAGGGCAAGGAGAAGGAGAAACGAGCTAAATGCTTCCAAAAACTTAGAGAAGCGGAGGAAGAGGAGCGACGGGCGGAGGCAGTAAGCGAGCATGAAGAGGAAGAGACCCTGCTGAGAGGTGATTGATGGCTCTGAAACCCTGCTGGCCCTGGATCAGTCGTCCAGAGCTGTCTGGGACAATTTGAAGTTAAACTTGTGCCCTAATAAGCAAAAACTACATCCTCTTATATGGCGGCCTTGTTTAAAGCATGTGTGGTCCCCCTCACCTAGCCTACCTTTTTTATTTACTATTGTAACGCCCATTAAAACCCATTAATATCTAATATTTATTTTTTCTAGATTTTGTAAACGATGTATGAGCCTGCTCTAAAGTTGGCAAAGTTTGACAACGTACTAGTCACAGAGAGAAAATGAAACAGGTCATGATTATGTGTTAAAGGTGTAATGTGTAGGATTTAATGGAGACGAGTAGCGAGGTCGCAGATTGCAATCAACCAAATACCCCTCATCTTTCAAACTACAGTGGTCGATGAAGATTCACGCTCCTTTGCTTTCTTTTGTGCTCAATAATAAGAAAGATCCTTCCTTATCAACACAAAGGTGTATCTGTCTTTGTCGTCCAGTCAGTGTATTTGCTCTACCAAATTCAAGTTATCATCTCGACATAGAAATGAGAAAAGCCCATTCCAAAAGAGGCTGCAGACAGACAAATAGACAAACTCCTTTCAAACAGTCTTCTCTGTTGAGCGGTGTGTTCTCTTCCTCGGCCTTCGCTAACAGAGACGCAAAGAGAGGAGGCCGTGGCGAAAAGAGATTTTGAAAAAAAGTGGGAAAAGTTTGCCTGCAACATCCTAACGTCTCATCGAGCGGCACCTTCAGAGATAAGGACGTGGAGAGGAGGGCTGATTGGGAATAGACTAACCTCGTTCCTCAAAGAGCTACAGGTGCTTCATTTCCCAGTTTTCCAGAATTTGAACAAATGCACCGTCTCTTTCTGAGCAATCATTCCGTCACATCGGTTTTTAGGTGCTGCGGGTGTGGCACTCATACTTCAGTGACTCCGGTTACGCTATAAGTTATAAGCCTAAAATCTGAAAGGAATTGTTTCACTTTAACGCATAAAAAAGTTTGCAAGGTGGTATATGTGTGTGACGAGTTCTATATATATACCACCAGTGTATGAAGATGTACTAAAACGCCCAGAAATATCATAAATTTGAGATTCATTATTTAACTGTGTGGAACATTATTACCATTCTATTAACCAAGGGCAACCTGCTAGCCTCTAAAAAGTACCACACTGAAGTTTAATTTGTACTATCAGTCATTTTGTAAGAGTAGGTAATTTTTAAAATGAGGTATCTCATTTTAGAATGAAACTCGTCATTTCATGCAGTAAGCCCGTGTTATGGCTGAGCCCATAAGCTCCACGGCTGCCTCGTCAGCACAGCCTCGCAACTGTGCGCGCCTCCTGAGCAGGGGAGAAGATGATGAGGATGATGAGGGTGAGGATGACGATAGCGGTGGTTGTGATGAGGGGGATGAAGGCTGGCGGGCCTGGTAATAACCGTCCACCGCTGATGTGGTCCAGGCTCCCGGGCCGTTTGAAGCCGGGCGTGTGGGAGTGTGTCGGCAGAGGTACTGTGTGTGTGTGTGTGTGTGTGTGTGTGTGTGTGTGTGTGTGTGTGTGTGTGTGTGTGTGTGTGTGTGTGTGTGTGTGTGTGTGTGTGTGTGTGTGTGTGTGTGTGTGTGTGTGTGTGTGTGTGTGTGTGTGTGTGTGTGTGTGATGAAGGGATGGATAGCAGCTTCTCAGAGCGGAGGAGTTTGCAGCCACAGTCTGAATGTTTATGACTAAGGAAAATTCAGTGTGTTTTCGTGTGTGTGTGTGTGTGTTCTTGCATGTCTGTGTATAAAAGCTCTGTGAATTCTACTGTATGTTGGAAGTACATGCTTGGCTTCCTGTATACAGTGTTTTACATGAGGCTCATATACAGGTTTTACCAATTTTAGCAAAAAAATCGTAGTCTTACTTTTGTGAAAGTCGTGTTTCTTGCACAAAGGCACCAGGTGCAAGTAGTTCCTCGTGTGATTTCATCAGTCAGAGTAGAAACATGGAAATTCAGTGCAGGATTTTTGTCCTAGTGGTCGAAGATCCCTCTCTTTTAGTCCTGTCTCAACAATATTATCGAATTAATGCAAAAATTGGCCCAAAAAGTAAGTAAAATAATAAGTCAATAGAATTTGTGCCTCATTTTCTATTTTTTAAACACACAAAAGTTATGTTTACCTTCAGTCTTTCACAAAATATTTTAGATCATGCGTTGTTTCAGTCATTGTTTACTAGCTGCTGGTCCTCACCTTCCTTGCCACTGTTGGCACTCTTTGAGCGTCACCACTGCACCTTTTTGTGTTTGTGATTGATGATCAGACAGCAGTGTGATATGAGGATGCCATTTTCTGCCATTCTGAGCATTTTTTTTTTACTATTTTCCACTAATTTGTACACCCAGAAATGAATCAATTTAATGGAAACAGACTATTTCATAAAGAAAACAAATTGTTAGTTAATATCTGGCATTTTTCCAGGTTAAGTGTTTATGACACATTTTTAAATTAGCAAAAAAAACAATTCTAGACTATAATCGAAAATCTAAATAGGAAATCAACCCCCTGAAAGTTTCCAACCATGCATACAGACACATCTTTTTTTCTGCCAACATTATCATTTCTCTTGTTAGACTTCTCCTCAAAGAGGCTGCCACTTCAAAATGAAAGATGTGTAATTTGATACGCCTTATTTGTTATTCCTGTGGTGCAGACCGGTCTAAATCAATAATTGTTATATTGAACAATGAATTGGAAATGATCACAAAGGCGCCTCAGAGAGTACCTAATGTGATTTTCTGAGTTTAAGTTTACATTTTCATCTTCAGGGCTGTTGGAAAATAAAGTATTTATGCTTCAAAAGTTGTTTATTTCAGACTTTATTGGTCAGGCTGTCCTGAAGCTGTAGGAATAAAGCTGAATGCACTCTTAAAATTGATTGGCGTTGCCCCTTCAAAAGAGATCATGCTGTTATGTGTGTCCTTGCCTTTGCCCTGCATGCTGTGTCCGACCATGACTTTGCAGAAGAACACCCCAGCTCAGTAAAGATTTGTACCATTTCTTTGCCATTTCAAACCCACACCAAAATCCACAGGACGCATAATTCAAAGTTTCCCTTCACCCACAGACTTCTACTTCTCCCCAACACTCAAATGATCCCAGTGCAGCTGAAACACCATCAGATACTGTTAACAGACATGCTTGTAAATCCACAGCGAGGTTTAGTAGGTAATATGTCACTGCGGAGACAGTTTGGCTCCTTGGCTTGTTCCTCTCAGCAAAACAACATTTAGAAAGTGCCTGTGAGATCCAGGATGGGCTGTGTAGGCCTCTTGTACTGCAAAAATTGCTCACCCCAAACTTTTACATCATACATACTGTTTGTCAGGTGGACACTTGAGATATTTCTTCACATAATCTTGAGTAGCAGATCGGCTCTGACTGTAGCTAACTGAGCTAAAGGCAGATAAGATAAAACGAGCTCTGTAATGTTCCTATGCTGGAAATGCACCACTATCTAGTGAATAGAGCTGTGACCTTGTGTCAGAGCTTTGAACCTGCTATGTTTCACTTCACTTCATGTCATGTTCATGTCGCTTTGCTGACCCATGCAGTTACCCCACCACCCACTCAGTCAGCCATTACGGCTTAAAACCCAGAGGTCACAACCTTTCCCGCTGTTCAAATGAATATACTCCTTTCTCCGATTTCTAGCAGCTCATAATCTAGATTTTCCAAAAGGAATGACAGAAGAAAAATGGTGGCATGTAATGCATGTTCACAAGAAATCCGTTTTTTTTAGAACAAAGTGATTTTCCATATCCCTGAGTTTCAAGACATGAAGTTGTAATGCCTTTGTAATCAAACCCTATTTTTGCAAATGTTAATTGTTTGCATTTTCTGCAATAACCATTCCATGTATTAAAATTCAGTGATTATCGCTCTATATAGCAGTTTTTATTGGTTGTGGCGGAGTCCGCCATTCCCCAGGCATGAGGGATTCAAAGGAAGACCAGGCATGTGTGTAATGAGATAAAATGGCACTGTTCGCTCTTTTTGCACAATGTCGGCACTTTATTACATCTCAGTTATTACAAATGGAGAAAAAAAGGGTCAAAAGTTTAGAGAATAGAAGACAAGATGAGAAAAGAGAAGCGGAACGACGAAAAAAAATGAGCCAATCTGAGCCTAAAACCCCAACAGGAGGACAGCAACATGATACGAGTTCAGACGCAGAGAGAATAAAAGCCAAAGAAGAGACAGCGATGAAGGAGAAGAGATGAAGTGAGAAATGAGAACAAGCACAGCTCAATATGTCAGTGAGAATATGGGAGGTAACTGTCTGCCTCTGTCCCTCACTTCATGGATGGATCAGAAACGTGCTCTACAGCCAAACCCACCATACATACATGCCCACACACACACACACACACACACACACACACACACACATTTCTCTCCTCCTACCCGTCCTGCATTGATCACTGATGCTTTCTAAGAATGTAAGGACGCTGCCTCGTTGTTACTAAACTCGTGTGTCTGTTGCAGGAGGAATGGTGTGAGACGGGATTAAGTTGTAATTCAATTTTGGGAGATTAAATTCAGTCACTTTAAGCTAGAGAAGTGACTTGAAGGGATACACACCAGCAACAAAACTGTTTTTTTATTTATTTTTTTTATTTAATGCAAAAACACATGCACGAGCCTCATGGCAGCGGCACACACACACACACACACGTGCAGCCAAGCACAGAATGTGTTTACACAAATATGTACATAGACAAAGACATGAAATGAGGACACTCCATCTGTATTTGAACTGGACTGAAACCAAATGGGGGGAAAAAAACCAGCACATCATCGTTACCTACAAATGATGCCAGCTTCAGTCTTCCCTTTCGTTATTGCTCGTTATCTATTGGTTATAAAGACATGGATGTCATCAAAGTGAATGAGGAAACCGACTAGAGGAGGCTCTGAGTCATTGGAGTCTGGACTGCTGAAGAACTCTACTATGTTCCAGCATTGCCAAGAGCTCGTGCTTTCTATTCGTTCTATCGTTCTTCTCTCTGTTGGCTGCTGTGTGTCTTCTGTGTCCGTCCCTCTGTTGGATCCATCGTCCCGCCTGTCACCTTTCTCAGTCTTCTTTCTGCTCCAGTTGACAATCATCAGGAGACAAATCAAGAGAAGACCGTTTGTGAGGTCAAACTGGAGTTTTCAAAAGGAGTACAGTGGGGGCGGAACTAATCTGCGGCCGCGGGGGTTGCTACCTGGAATAAAAAAACGGGCGCACACGGCACCTGTGGGAAGACTGATGAAGTGAAGGCAAACGAAGTTGCTAAAAGATGTCGATTAAAAACGCTGTGGAGATTTGCTGCGTGTCCAACTGTGCAGGACTGATTCCAGTACAAGGTCCGGGTGGCAGCCGGTAAAATGCAGAGTTTTAAACTCAGCTGGAGACGCTATGTTAGCTTAGCTTTAGCTTTACCTTTGGCTTAGCTTTAGCTTAGCTTTAGCTTTACCTTTGGCTTAGCTTTAGCTTTAGCTTTACCTTTGGCTTAGCTTAGCTTTAGCTTTAGCTTTAGCTTTAGCTTAGCTTTAGCTTTACCTTTGGCTTAGCTTTACCTTTGGCTTAGCTTTAGCTTTAGCTTAGCTTTAGCCACGGAGACCGGTACCATTTATGTGTGGCTCGCAGTGTGAACCTTTTTCATGTCCACGTGTAATTGGGAAAGAAGTGCAATTTAGTGGGGTTTGAAAGATTGCACTTTAAAATCGTTTCACGCACTTTAATCACGTTATGCACTTTAAATAAATAATTTAAAAACATAAGCAAAAAAGTACAAAATGTTAAAAAAAAAAAAGTTTGATAAAATATTTTTAAAATGTTTGATCAGGTAAATGTTAAAATTGCCTCTGTTCAAAATGCAGTAAAGATGCATGTGGTACATTATTGGGCTGAATGATCTATATATAGGGAACATCTGTTTATATTTAATAGAATGTGTGTGTGTCTACCATACCATGCCACTTCGATGCCACTTGATTACTAAACTAACTGCAAATTTTAAAAAAGGAAAATCAGCAACGGTTTGGTTATTGCGTGGGATCCAGCTCGAGCCGGGGTAGAAGGGATCATCCTTTTCAATTGAAAGAGGGAGGAAACTTGACACCAGAAAAAAAATGGCGCCATTCGTCATTTGGTCAAATGCTCCAAACCACTTATGTTTAGGTTTCCCTGACAGGGACCTGCTGTGGCCATGTGAACACTGACTGTGACTGTAAGGAGGAAAGGCAAATGTAGCATGACAGCCCCAACAGGCAGCTTTACTGTTTTTTTAACTGGGACCACAACTTGGAAAAAGAGTTTTGTCATTTAAGCGCTGTATTTTGGCACAGGGCCCGCATCATGGTGCTGTGCAGAATGAGTAAAAAGCCTTCTTTGATCGTATCAAACATATGTAAGGTGTGATGAATGACAAGGTTTTCTCCTGATTCGACAAGAAAGGAGCAAAGTGTTTTTTCCCCCATGGCTGTCCAACATCCGCCAATCGGAAGCTCAGCGTTTCGATCGTCCAGTCTGCATGTCGGTGTCCTTGCACAAGACCCTGAACCCCCTGTAAGTGAGTGTGTGTGTGTGTGTGTGTGTGTGTGTGTGTGTGTGTGTGTGTGTGTGTGTGTGTGTGTGTGTGTGTGTGTGTGTGTGTGTGTGTGTGTGTGTGTGAGTAGCTTTCTTCTAAAGGCAGATTGGCAATCAGTGCAGAGCGCTATGAGTGGTCAAAAACGACGAGAAAAGAGCTATCCATGTACCTCACATTTTGTTTTTCTAGTTTCAAATGAGACAAGATATGTTTCTAACATTAAAAACCCTCATAAGCTTTGCACTCTTGTCACTCTTGCTGTATGTGATATGCTGATTTTTCTAGTTATGATGAAGTCTATGATGAGGTCAGAGTAGTGACCTTACAGAGGAGTGTAAAGAACCTGCTCACCACCATAATGTCCTGGAATGTTTTTTTTAAAGGTTGCAGGTTTGCTTTCTTTTTTCCCTCTTCCCATATTTGCTATTATATCATGTGCCCCCTCATGCTGTACTCTCCCTCTGTGTAGAGTAAATGAGCTGCCGAGGCTGTCTTTGTCTCTGCAAAGACACGGCTGTGGAGATATTCTGCCTGCTGCCCTGATTGGCAGATATCTGCTCCCCCAGTGCGTGCGCACACACACACACACACACACACACACACACACACACACACACACACACACGCACACACAGGCACAGACAGGCTCACACACCGGAGCTGTCAAGTGGACATGGCCCCCGTGTCACCCGATGCATTAACAGGGAAAAAGGCAACGGCTCGATACTTACATTGTCCGCCACTGAGCCTGGGAGAAAGAAGAATGGAGGGAGCGAGAGGGAGGGCAGAGACAGAGAAATAGATGGCTAAGGGCAGAGAAAAAAAGAAATTAGGAAAAGAGAGAGAGAGGTAGAGAGGAAGAGGTAGAGCAGATGGATCTAGACACTTTCGAAATGAGCCCAGAGAAAAGAGCATTTACAGTAGAGCGTGTCGATATGAATGCTAATGCTCCTGGACGTCATCCCCACTCTCACAAATACAAGATTGTGTCTCTCTTTCTTTCTCTATCTCTCCCCGGCTCGCTCTTTCAATTCTATTTTCCTGGCCTGGCTCTACCTTGCTTACTCACCCTGAATGAGTGCCATTTCTCTCTTGCGTCTGTGTGTGTGTGTGTGTGTGTGTGTGTGTGTGTGTTTGTGTGTGTGTCCTGTCAGCCGATATTGGCTTTTGAGAGTTGTTTTCCCCCTCACTTTTCACCTCTCCACTCTGATCTTTTATCACCGCACACAGACATAAACTCACGCACACACACGCCTGCAAGTAGGTTTCAATAACAGGTTATTACAGACACCCGCTAACCTTTCGCCTCTACACACACACACACACACACACACACTTAGGTTTATTGATCCGACCAATTTCAGATCCTCACACGGACTTCCTTTGAGTTTGTAGCCGGTCTTAAATCATTTCATCTAATAATTCATCTGTGTGTGTGTGTGGTCAGCATATCTCATTTATCACCATAGCTCAGGTCCCTTCACTACTATTCTGCCCCACACAGCCTGTGCCCACAGCAATATGGAGGATCACAGAGGAGAGGAAACGCACTCGTCTTTGCAGAGCCAACGATCCATAAAGCAATATGGGAGTTTATGAGCTTTCAATGTTGTTCAATATGAGGGCAAGTTCAACTATGCAATAGTCCATTGGTTTTTTTTCCTCTTTTTGTTCTCCCATTCTGAAATTCTCGTACTTGGATGATGAGAATATGAACCTTTGGCTTATGAAGAATGTACAGCAGGTGTATTTGAAGGACATGGCAAAGGGTGACATGCTGACCCATAACAGACGATCCACTAAATGTATTTATGTTAATTTGTTTGACCCTTATTATACTACAGTTATCTCTTCTGATTGAAATCGATTGATAAAAGACCAATCCATGAATCATTTGGTCCATAACATGATGGAACAAAGAAAAAATGCCCAATTTTCAATTTCTGAAGCTCAAAGTAACATCCTCTTATTACTTCTTTCATCCAACTAACATTCAACAACCAGTTTGCAATTACAGAAAACTAAGAAAACCTAATATACACACCAAGTTGGAACCATTTTTTGGCATTTTAGTCTACAATTGCAATCTACTTCAATTAGTAAAAAGAAGAAACTCATCGAAAATATCTTCATCAGATGTGCCACACCAAACTGATAGCAAAGCAAAGAACCAATATGGAGCCAGCATGAAGAATAAAACATGGAAGAAAAAACGTGTAAAAGACATATTAAAAAAATAGAAAACTACATCTCTCAGAGACCAAATCAATTCACTTATCACTTTCAGATCTTAAGAGTGCACGAGCACTAAATTCAGAGAGTTGGGACAGTCTGACATCGAAGGTGTAACATGAAGAAAGGTGTATAGAACTGCTGAAGGATGCCCTGATGAAGAAAGACATGCCAGTGCGGCTTATAAATTGTTCAAATTGACCACAACACTTTCCAATAAAGAAGAAAGTGATGTGATGTAAACACTGCTCACGTAGCTGTTTGCCAGAAACTATTCTGGACCAGGGCTCTGACGATGACTGCATTACCACAACTAGCACATTTACCACCATCACTACAATATGTCAACATAGTTAGGAATCTAATGCAATGAATATATATGTTCCCTTTCTTATGTTGCACTATGAAGGGACGTTGGTGGGTTATGTTGCTTCTTACCGTACCATCGCAGCCCAATTGTGGGCCTAAACCCAAAGCCAGTACTAATGATGAGATAATGATATTCATGTTCTTCCGTTCCCGGGCCCAACCAGTCAGCAGTTGCTGGCAAAAATGAAATTCAGATTTAAAAGTGAGACCTATTCAAAGTTGAACCGCTGACAAACTTTAATGAGCATTTTAATTACATTGTGCCAAACTCTATTTCGGTGCCTACCACGTACACACTAAGACACACACACACACACACACCAACGCACAAACCTCCAGTCGCGCCTGTGGTAACATGGTGATGGTGCCAGCTGAGCGGAGCAGATGGTAGCAGGACTGAGGCTTGGGAGGCAGGCTGACTGACTGGTGGAAAGGCTGGCAGGGATGGAAAGAAAAGCTTGATGTGTAGAAATAGGAGGCACTAATTGCAGTGGTAGCCACTGCAATTAGTCAATTGTCATGCAGTTATCATTAGCGCTGCACACAAACACAACAATTTACACAATCTATGTGTTTTACCTATTTGTTCAGTGTATTTTGTTTTGGCTATGAATTCTAAAGAAAACCCTTTTTCCTTGTGACCATTGTCTTCTTAAATGTTTTGGACCACTGAGAAGCTCCCTTGACCTTTGCCTTTAAGGCAGGATAACGTCTTTAAAGTGTTGTAATCCGCAAGAACTATGCAAGTCACGTAACGGCAACTTTTCCGGCGCCATACCTGCTTTGTGAGGTGCAACATCACATCATTTTCTCGAGCCTCTAATGACTGAAATGACAAGTGGAGCTCAGGATAAATGTGTCGGGCTTGATGGTGTGTATCTGCGCTTTTGTGGTTGTCTTGTGTGTGTGTGGCTCAAACTGACAACTGTCTGGCCTTCCCACACACACCAAAAGAGCTATTTCCGCTCACTATAATATCTTCAAAGTCTTGTAATCTCGTCAGCCGAGTAAAGTCTCCAAGTGAAACCCTCTGTAAAGGTCAACCAATGCAATTTGAATATCTTTGATTAAACGGTGTGCCGGTGCCAGACCCAGACTGTAGGTCACTGCCTCAGAGAAATGATATCCACCCCTCTCACCCCACTTGTCCCTCCCCAAGTCTTGACGTTCTGAGCTCCCTCATTGTCGAGGGTCACGTCTGCCACACTGTCCGCTCTTTTTAGCAATTTACGTAATCTCCCGACCCATTCTTTGCCTGCCACTATTCCCTCTGTCCTTCAATCCTTCCTGTTTCACTTCCCTTTATTTCTTTCCTTCCCTCTGTCTGTATCTCATATTCACACAATGCATAGTTTTAGTCCTGAAATCCCCTCTGTTTCCTCTTCTGTCTTGTCTTGGCGCACTTTCTCTCATCCCCCATTCATTATCTCACTGATTCCAACATTTTTCAGAGAGTGTGTTATACAGCAGTCAGTGAAGCGTGCATCTTCAGTCTGCTCTTACAGTTAAAACCTCGGAAAGTGCAGTCAAAAAAATCGGGAGGTATCCTGGGAAAATAACTCAGGGGAAAAGAGATGTATTAGAATTTACATCAATTTTACCATTGGAAAAAAAGCAAAGTTAGCTGGTTTGCTGACCTTTAAGTATTAAGCAGCTACAGTGTGGTAGCCTGCTGTATGTGATCTTGTTAGCTTGCCTCATGGCATTTCAAGATAATGACTGTCGTGGTCATGAATGACCCAAAAAGTTTAATTATATCTATATTCATGTTTTACAGTTAAATACTCTCCCTGCTCCCTGGTTAACCAATAATCTGTAATTATTTCCTTCCTTTCATTCACATTGAACTTGGCTTTTTGAACGTGCCTTCGCATATTAACGTGCTAACCTTTCCCAAACAACAAATTGCCACCAAAGTGAAACCATTTTTTTCTATCTCCATCTCCAGTTTGTCCCGGCACGGAGAACAAGCTGAGCACCCTGTCCGACCTGGACCAGCAGTACCGCACCCTGAAGAAGCTCTACGAGAACTGTGAAGTTGTCATGGGCAATTTGGAGATTACCAGCATCGATCGAAACCGCAACCTCTCTTTCCTCAAGGTAAGGGAATAGAAAGTCCAGCAGATTGTTCGCAACAATCGCCCTGTATTTGCAAACAGAGAGAACGAGTATTTCAACACTGTGGAGAGCACAAAGGCTGAGTTTCAGGACCATGGAGAGCGCACAAGGCAAGGAGAGTTTGCTGTATATTGTGCAACTCATGGACACACTTTTTTCATTCCATTTTGCGAATTGTGAATGACTAAATTGTCAGTATGTCACGGCCAAAGAAGCAAGATTGAAATATTTCAGCACCACGGATAGAGAAGCTGTGTGCGAATTCAATTTGTTGCTCGTTCAGTCATTGCTGCCCACGTAACAGACGGGAATTTACCCCGTAGTGACCCATAAATAGACATTTCAGACACTCATCATCATTTCGCATCATCGCTGACGGACGCAGAGCAGCACAGTGGTGGGGTGGGTAGCACTGTCGCCTCTCAGCAGGGAGGGTGCAGGGTTTGAACCCTTCCCTGCAGACCTTTTTAGAATAAGCAGTATAGATCAATGAATGAATGAATGAATCAGCTGAGAGACGTGATGTAGCACAACATCAAAAAAAAATAGTCCATGTGCTATGCATGGTGCATTTGGAAATTACCCCCACGGTGCAGACACGGAGATAAAAATATCAGAAGATGATTAAAGTGGACCGTAGAACAAATAGGGAGTGGGTTCAAATCCAGCTGAAGAAACCCACTTGGAGTGTGTCAGCACCATGGACAGAGACACAAGGTGACTGGATAGGTAGGTTTCAGCACCATGGATAGAGACATGAGGGGAAACAGGGTTTTAAAGCATCTTAGAAAGAGCTGGAAAGAAAGAAAGTTTCAAAATGTGGATAGAGGACGGATGGAAATGCTTCAGCTGAAGTTTCTTACTTTGCACAATTTTTGAAACTCTGAACAATGCCCCGCTGATTTCTCAGTTCCTCCTCTAGGGATCAATAAAGGCTTATCTTATTCCTAGATATGACTAGCTCGCAAGCTTACAAGACACAAAGTGTAAGTTAGACAGTTGTGGAAGTGCTCTGAATTGTTCCAGTGTTTCTTGCAAGGTCAAGCATATTTCAAAGCTATCTCCGCTTTCAAGGATTCGCGGATCTTTATTGTCGTATCAGCACACAGTTCCACACGAGATGGCACCAAATTAAGTACTTGGGTCCTGGGTATAAGCCAAAGAGAATAAATAAACCATAAACAAGAGCATTAGGGGACAAAAACAGCAAAAGCTATAATAAAAGCAGTATAAAAACAAGCACACAGATTGAATGCACAAGGATTGAATTAACTTGTTTGTTTGTATTTAGGTAGCCAACATGTATGTTGCAACTCCTAGTCTGGATGGTAAAGTAACAGAACAACTTGTAGGACACAACACAACACGGTACAGTACAATGGGACTCATGATAAGCAGTAGTGGTAAGAATTACTATGGAAGAAATGTCTCACTGCAGGCAAACGAGCAGTACTGTGAATGTAAAGTGCCAGAACACAGCGCCCTCTTGGGTCTGTGGCTGCTGTCTGTCTGTATTTGTGTCTGTGGCTGTGTGTGTGTGTGTGTGTGTGTGTGTGTGTGTGTCCGTCATCAAGGCCGCGCTTTAAAATCCACTTGTGCTATTGCATGTTCTTATACTGTACATGCCACCAGGCACCATTCCTCCCTCCCCCTGCTGTTTAATGGAGTGAAGTGTAGTCTAATTACTGGGCCAGCGCTATCAAATGAACACCATAAACATTCCCATCAGGCCCAGCATCATTAGGGAAACAATTAGGCATCTGGGGGATTGTTAAGTGGATGCAAGGGGGGGGGGGTCAGGATTCAGGGTTTATGTGGTTGTCATGGGAACTATGTTGCAATCCCACTATTGGTCACCAGAAATTAGAGGCCCCTCCCTAAGCTGGAAGGTATTATGTTTCCACTTTTGTGGACAAGCCCTTTCATCATTCTTGGCTATTTTGAAGAATTGCATCAGACATAATGAAAACTTAAATCCCAGCGAGAATTATCATTGATCGTCATTATCATGATCAAAAAGCAAGACTTGGAATTAAATCTAGAGACATGCTGACAACTTTTCAGCAGCGACTGTCACGAGACATTTTTGATATTTCCTTGTCTTGTTGATTTCTAATTCTTCACCAGTTGTGACTATTGTATTGTCTGCAGCTTAAAGCAACACACACACACACACACACACACAGGCACACACACACACACACACACACACACACACACACACACACACAGTGATTCATGCAAAGTTCAGTGTCAACATGCACGAAAGAGATCTACACACATTTCAACACACACGCCACATGAACCCACACACTCTGAGCCACAGGCAGGCCAGGAATGACGAGGAGAACTTTTTCAAAACACCACCATGGGAGGTGAATACAGTATGGACAAATGGATGCGCTGGGTGTGGATGAAGGGAAGGAGTCGGGATGGTGGCAAAGAGGGAGGAGGGAGCCAGAGGAGAGCCAGAGGGGTGTCGCTTTTATGGTTCGCAAAAAAAAAAAACAGCTGCTGCGCTTAAAATCACAGTGTTCAGCTACCGTGCCGCAGGGGTGTGTGCTCCTGCTCATGTCTGCATATGTTTGTGTGTATATGGGAAGAGCAGGGATGGGGCAATGCAGGGCAGAGATGGAGAGAGAGGGGGGGGGGGGCAGGGAGCGACAGGAGGACTTGGTGATTTTTGCCTGGTGAGATGCTGACAGTTAGATGGATGAGATGGCTCCGCAGCCTCCTCGGGTCCAGCTTCCCTCCAAAACACATCTCTCTCTGATTTTTCCCCTTATTCTCTGCATCCCTTCACTGCGAGTGCAAGAGGGCCGGCAATCTGATCAAGTTAGTGTTATAGCCCAGTCTGTATCAGGTCCAGGTCGATTTGTATTCCCAAATAAATCTTGGTGTTTGTTTCATTCAGCTTGGAAGCCTGAATCGGTGGAGCTTACTCCATTAGGTCATTCTAAAGCTCTACTAAAGAAGGCTTTGCCGTAGTCAGTGTTTTTAGAAATGTCACATTGTGTTGTGCATTTTTAAAATGCAGCTTTGGAGGTTGTAGTATTGAAGGTTGTGTCTGAACTCGATTGACCTAAATTGACCTTTGATCAAGCCAAACATGTTTAATGCTGTTTGACACCAGTTTTCCTTTCCCACGTTTAAAAATCACATTTCACCAGAAACAACACAGTGAGCAGCCTTTTTTTTTTTTTTATGACTTTAATTCAGTTTAACGCCAAATATATTGAATTAGCATAGATACAGGGGTCAGAGGGGACAATGGACTCCACGCCAAACTCTGTCTGATCCAGAGAATGGAAAGAATCCAGATTTTGACGGGGAGTTATATTTAGAGGGCTTTCGGCGGATACAAGTTCTCTGTGTCTCGACAGTTCGGACTATTTTTTGAAAAGCGCTATGTTTGTATTTCTTTACACCTTTAAGAAAACCTGCCATACCTCTCATAATTCAACTGAGTCTCGCAGAAGTTTCGTGAAATAGTCACGACTTTCTTATTTTTTAGCAATTCACGTCTGCCCCTTTTGTTGGTCTGTGTCAGGAAACGGGTGGATTTTGGTCATAAAGCAGCAGCAGCATCACTTAATTGTGAGTTAAAATCTTAGCAAGCAAAGCCAGCGTGCTAAATTTGGCCTGAGATTTGAGTTTGCAGTAAAAACTCCTCACTAAAACTGTTTAGGACTCCTCAGAAGTACTTTTGATAGAAAGATAAAATGTTTTCTGAGTACAGGCAGAGGTGTCTGAAAGGCATCGCCGTGCCGCCGCCTGGCATAGGCCCTCCGTCTAGTTTGCTGGCCAGCTCCCCTGGCCACTGTCTGTCTGTCACTCAAAATGACCCATTTTCCCAGAAGTGAAGCGGGGAGCCGTGCCAAGTGGCCCGCAGTGGCCCACAACCAGCTAATGATGTCACCTAGGCTGAAGGACTCTTCATTAAAGCCGGATCAATCTGGCGGCTAGCGCTGCAAAACACAGGGCGCGATGCCAGAGCTGCAGCTGAGTGCGGAGGGACGGGGGGTGTCCGTCCATAAAGCCAGGAAGAGGCGCACAGTGAGTCATGTGTGTCACGGTGTGTGTTTTAAAGTCACAAACTTCTCCCCGGAGGACTGAGTTTATCACAAGTTAGGGATACAAACACTCATACTTGCACACGTGCGCAAGATTTGGCAATAAAGAGAGATGAATGACACGGTCAGCGAGGTGTACGCTCTATGTCGACATCCAGACAGAGACGGTCTTTACTGAGCTTATCTTTGGCAAACACCAGCCAAGAGAGACGGAGAGGAAAGAGAGATACAGCGTTTTTTTTTTTTTTTTAAAGAAGCACTCATTTCCAAACTCTCCTATTTAGAAAAAGAAAAAAAAAAAAAAAAAGACGTGTAACGTTGCTCCGTGAGTTCAGCTCAGCACAGCCAGGCAACAGAGGAGACAATAAATAAAAAGAGATGAGAGAGAGGAGAGAAAAAGAGACTCCTCACACCAAAGGCTTCCCATTTTCCTTGGGCTGTATTTCAGCTGCAAATGAAAGCGCTCAGTGATTCTGCAGCTCAGCTATTCTCAAAGCGTACATCCTCAGAAATCTATTGTGGAGGCACACGTTTTCTGCTCTGCTGCCTCATATGCTTAGCAAACTATCAGCGTGAGTGTGTGTGAGTGTGTGTGTGTGTGTGTGTGTGTGCTCTGTGCCTTTGCACTTGTAGCCGGCTGCGTAGCTGTTTGATGAGCAGAGATGTTAAAGTTGGGACTTGAGTCAAAATGAGGTTACAGGATGCTTTTATGTATTGTAACAGTGCATATATTATGATTCACATTCAAACTTGGTTATTTGCATCATGACTTCGTCAGCTACAACTTTTTTTTTTCTTTCTTTAACGTCCTTGCTCTAACCTGCTGAGATCAGTGTGCCAGGCAGAGATTACTCCTTCTCTGCGTGTCATTATTCAGCGCTCATCCAATCGCTCTCCTCTCTCCCCGTCTTAGAGTGTGACTCAGTGCTATTAATTTACTGCGAGGCAGTAATTCAGACTCCACTTTACACTCTATCACACTTGTTTCACCGTGTCTGTCCTTCAGTGGTGTTTGCCATCCATCTACAGTGCTCTTGTGATACGCTACATGACCACGTGCTTTTGTATGGTCTGGAGACGCTTTGGAGATATTGCATTGATTCATTTTCAAGAGTTTGGACATGAGTCCCCTTAACTCCAGCAATCTGAATCTAATATTTCCAGGCGCATAAAAAATGGTTTTCCAAGGTTGGCGTGAAGGAACTTGACTGGCCTTTTGTGATGGTCTGGGCTGCCATATTTTGAGCAAGGCCCTGTGAGCCGTTATCAGTGTTGGACCTCACTGAATGGGAGAAAAACCATGCAGCCAGTTCCTGATTCTTGTGGGAAGTCTTCCCAGCAAAGTGAAGGCTGGTTAAGTGGAAGATTTAGTCCCACTGTTTTCCAACGAAATGTCTGCACTCGCATATTGTTGCAGTGTCCGTATAATGTCCCTGAGGTGGACAAGGGGAGCTAGAGACCTACTTAACATATCCATGCAAAGAATTCATTGCACTGGGGGTCACCAACCAATAAATGTAATGTTTCTAACAAAAGTCACCTCTGTCTGCTCTTAAAAGTCAGTTGCACTGTATCAAAGTGAACTATAAAGCTCAACACCAGCAGCTTATAACCAGAGCAAGGTCAAAAGCAGAACGAGACAGGTCTCTTATTAAGGTCTCCTCAGCCGACGGCACCTGGACGGGGATGAAGTACAAATTCTAAACGAATTTCTGGAAAATCATTTGCTGGCGCTAATTCTCAAATGAACAAAAATGATGTGGACAGTAATGGAAATATGCCATTTATGTTTTGTTTCATGTATTCATTTGAGGAAGTGATCTTTTTTTGCCGCTACTGTTTTTTTTGGTCTCTCCAGTGGAGGTGAAACATCAGTGGATATTTATGTCACACGCTTCAGTTACGCCACGATTTTATTTCATCAGTTCCTTTTTCATCGCACGTCGACGTGGGAAAACTTTTTTCTGATGTTTTTTTTCCCCCACATTTCTGTTGTTATGTGCAAATTGAAGATGCTTTTTTTTAAAAAAATAACTGGTTGGAAACAGAGAAAAGGGAAGAAAAATACATAAAAAGCAAAAAAAAAAAGTTCTCCTTGGACTGAGGGTGCTCCTCTGACTGTATAAGTCTCAGGACAGATTGTTTTCATATGATTCTTATTTGTGTGGAGTTTTCCTCCAATTAGTTGGCCATGACGATCTAAAATCCATTTTGTACTGTTGGGTTCAGACTCTGTGCTGCAGGCATTTTGGACGAGAGTGAGAATAGAGCTCCCCCTCCTCGCTGAGAGATGTTATTTACATGGAGAGACAGAGGAGAGGTAGAGGACAAGGCCAGTGAGGAGGTCAAGTGCTCGTCTCTCTCACTCCCAGCTCTCTACAGATGTTTCACACTATTGTGCTTCACAATGGCTGTCACAGGGCCTCTCCACCGAATAATGACACCATGATCCTGAGCACCGGTTAGAGAGGGGCGTGCTGGCCCACGAATCGTACAGTTTCATTAGCCTCTGAACCAGCTGAGGAGCTTATAAAAGGTTGGGACTGTCACCTGGAACGGGGGGGGGAGGGGGGCGTTAGCACATCGCGGGCGCCCAGCAGCCTCTGCATAATTACAGCTCTTAACGCCGGGAAAATTAGCACCCTGCTCACGCCAGCCAGCGCCCTGCCAGATCACAGCGGCACAACCCTGATGGATCTCGCAGCCCGTTAATTGTGGGGCAATAGAGATGTCTAAGTCCAAGAGAAGAAAATATCACATATTACTATGCTTTATTTTGTCTCTGCCTCTCTGTGGCTGTTTTTTCTGCAGCTGAATCATTTGTTAAGCAGACATGAAGTCGGAAAGCTCAAACTTGAAAAGTAGTTTTACTAGACACTGTTAGAAATGACAAAATTACATTTTAGGATAATTTTTTTTTTTGCTATCCAGCATATTTATTCATTAGTAGGACAAATCAGGCCAGGCCAATACGTTGGCATTAAAGCCGCAACAGCAAGAAGGCCGTCTTTCATCTGTGGTGCTGCTTATACTGAACGAACTCTTCTTCTTTGCCGATCGATGCTGGTGCAGCTGTTCTATCTCATTACGGCCTTGATGATCATTCTGATGTTTTTTCAGGTTTCAAACAGTAGGTTTGACTTACCAAACTGTCCTTTCATTTAATGTAGTGAAAAATGTGTCTTTGCCCCAAGGAACCTTTTGACGGAGAAGACCTTTCAGTAAACATCTTCAGTCAAGTGACACATCGGATGAAAGTGGTGCTCAACATGAGGCTTGAATCCTGAAAACTCTCTACAGAAAAGTCAGTGTTAGAGCTCTCTCTTAAACAAGGCTGGTAAGAGGTTAAAAGCAGCACCTTAAACCACAAGCGACAGCTAATCTCTCAAATTTTGTACATTGGGAAACATTCACTACACATTAGCAGCTTTATGCTCAGAAGTGAAAATAAAGAAGAGAAATGCATCCTACACACACTACTCACAAAAAGTTAGGGATATTCGACTGTCAGGTGAAATCTATGGAAAATGTAAAAAGTGAATGCTACAGTGATATTATATCATGAAAGTAGGGCATTTAAGTAGAAGCATGCAATGGTCATTTTATTCATCTTAAACAGTTTATTGAAAGAAAATCTAACAACAGTGGTAGGTATACCACAACAAAAAATGTTCAGTGTCTCAATAAATTGGGATGTGGCCAAAGGACGCCCACTCCTCTCCTTTCTGTGACTCTTCCAGTCTCTGTATCACTGTTCCAACCTCCTGATGACACTCTGTGACCCTCTAAGCTCAGTGAACACCTCCGTCTGAGGACTTCCTGTTTGAAGCCTCCAGTGTTGAGGTGCTGCTGATCAACTGTTAGGTGTCGTCTTGGTCTCATGATGTCAGAATGTGAACAGCAGGATGAGGAGGACTGTTTAAATACCAATTCTAACTGAAGCAGGAAATGTATTGGTGGATTCATGGATCAAACCTGTTGTGAATGTTGCTGTTAATCACCTTGTTAGAGAACAGCAACAACTGAACAGTTGGACATGTGCATTCAAAGGTTTAGAGAAGGTCACATTAAGTTCACCTGGAAAGATTAGAATGCATTTTAGGTTCATCCTGAAACTTCACCTGAAAGCCAAATAACTTTTTGTGAGCAGTGTAAAATGGGGACATATATTCAAACATACCATGCATGCATAGTGTTGAGAGAGTTGCTAACTTTTTTAGCAAGCTGTCCTGTTTGGGGCCGCCACTGTTGGACTCCTATGGGAGCTTGCAGGCCCACAGTTTGGATGTGTCTTTCGGGGTGTCTCCCGTCCCCCCAGGGGGGCTTGGTAGGTGGTACGACTGACACGCTGCTCCTGCTCATTACTGGGCTCCTGGCTGAATAGCCTGCAGCACTGGAGAGATGTTGTTTCGGTGCAGAGAGAGGTGCAGAGGGGCCAGAGTGACAGAACAGATGCACACTCTCACACACAGTACGTATTATGGAAAGATATGCATGTACACAGGCATTAAACATGTATGCTTACATCCTTCTATGTAAAATTCAGGATCCTGTTCTGGTCCTGCTCACTTATTCATCTCTCTGTATCGGTGTGTGTGTGTGGTCGGCTTTTTTTTTTTTGCGTCTGTGTGTGTGTGTGAGTGCCTGATCAAAGCAGACACGGTGCAGAGCAGAGGTCTCAGAGGTGAAATTAAAGTCTTGCTGCCTCCACGTTGCGGAGGGGGAAAGTGATTACCGTTAAATTAAAAGGTACGACCATAAAAGCGCGCCATGACTGAACCCTCGCAATTCATCAAAATGATCCCACGGCGCGTCTTTTGCTTATCAAATTGTAAAATATTGTCCATGACACCGGCGTAACAGGGGCGTAATTAATGCACTAAATCAATTCCAAATCACTCTGTGCAGAGTGGCCCTGCTGGGATGCCGTCATTATCACAAATTATTGTGGCAGATGCATGGGGCCGAGAGGGATGGGTAAAGCTCTAGTGGTGTCTTCCCCCTCCTCTACAACCAGTCCTATTCATTTCCCACCCTCTTCGACTCACCGGATGTCAAACGGTGTTGCGTTTCTCTTCACTCACACCTTTACTATCACATTACCAGGTGCAAATAGTTTTATTAGCGAGTGCTGCTTTAAGAAATTCACGTCCTGAAATGATCCCTCGGCTGTCGCAGACGTGGGGGCTTTAACAACACGCGCGTCTTCATCTTCAAAAGAGGGAACCCGAAGAGATGAATATATTAATAGCTTGATTGTCTTCTTTTCTATCTGAGGAAGACAAATACTGAGAGACTTGGCATACACTTCTCAGCAAAACACGGCGCTTTATCACATTAAAGAGGTTATTCACTCCCACACACCTGGAAGCCTTCCCTCTGCGGGCGCTGCTAGAGTTGTGGAAGTTCAGCTTTCAACATTCACCAGATCTCTATAGGTTTTTGTTTTTTTTTTTCTAATTTTTGCACGAGAAATGGATGCACTTGTTGCTTCCCAGCAAGAAAAAAAAATCCCCTGATCTTAATTAGTACTAGAAAACTTAGAGATGGGGTCCGGAATGAGATTTAAACTACTACAGCACCGTTCTGTTTTTTTCCCCTGGACAAACACCCCACCTGAAATTCACAAAAACATGATATAAATACTTATTAATGGACCTTGCAGTGAGATTGTTTTCATCCGGATTACATGTTGGCTTTAAATGTGTGTGCATGTCTTTAGTGTCAGGCTTTATCATCAAGTTATCAGTCCGGCTGCATGTTTCTGCTTCAAGACAACCTTGTTTATTTCCCTCTGGCACTTCCTGGAAAGTTGGGAAACACTGAGCGTACTAACAACGGCCTCTTGTACTTCTGCGGGGGAAGAGGGGAAGCCGAGCCAAGAAATAACCTCTCACTGCAAAGCGCAACTGAATAATGGACTTTCACTTGTTTCGGTCTTGTCTTGTTTCCTACAACATCCAAAGATTTTTTTTTTTTTTCCTTGCTGCTAACATATGAATAGTTACACCATGAGCCAGTCCACTCGATTGAACAATATTGTGTCGGGCTGAACTCAGCAGCACTTGTGTAACCGTGCTCTGAGATCATATGCCATTTTGAAGGCAGAACGTTATAGCTGCGGGACATATTATGAATGCATATTGCATTTTTATGACATTTCCTAAAGATGTCGTGGCTGGCAATGATTTCTACGATTTTTGCAATTGCATATTCCCCACAGTGTACCAACAGAAGTTGAATTTTCACAATTCCGCAGAGCTCCAGTGTTGATTAAAGCGCGCGCGGTGTGTTTGCATATGAACTCCCAAGTTCGACATTATGTGCATGCAAAAACATTCTGCATGTTTTTATAGTCTCACACATTACTCCTGGGGTGTAATGATGATGGCCCAAATAAAAGCAGCCGAAAGAGGCAAATTATGTTTTCAGCGAAAGACACAAAGAGCGTAGCCGAAAAACAAACAGGAATAATTATGTAGTTTGTGGATGATTTTAATCAAAGCACCCCCACCTGTACTGTCATCAGCATAACATGAATTTCTAATATTAGTGCTTCACAAACAGTTCATTCAAAAAAAAAAGCGTGGTAATGTTGTTATTGGGCTCTTTGGATGACCACAGTGCACCTAACCAGCCAAAAGTTAACAACTTGCACTTTACTTGAGTACTAAATTCTGACATCACTTTTTACCCCACTCCATTTATCATCCAGCTGTAGTTACTAGTTACTTCGAAGATGGGGATTTTACATATTACACACAGTTTCAACACTCCAAATCTAGTCTTAATCAAGTCTTTATTTTATTAAAACAAGTGGAAGTGCATTCGCTAAAAATAAACTGGCTTAATTATCTCTTTTTGTCTTTTCTCTACAAAATCAGCCTCTCTAATGCTGTCCACAGGAAGCACGGTGAAATAATCTAAGCACTGCAAGATGGAGAACATAAAAAAATGCTCATCGTAGAAAGCTGCTAAAATGAAGAAGTTTAAACTGTCATTAATATTTTTCTTTTTGGTCTTTTATTGTCGGTCATAGTCATAGTCATCAGATCATCTGGTCAAATCCATGAGTCACAGAAAGGGATGATTACAGCTTCCTCATGCTTCCGTAAACCAGCTCACCAGAGTTGTACCACTAACGACCTGACTGCAAGAGCCTTCGATGAACTGTGGATACACTTAATCTCTAAATACTGTTGTTAAATGGTACAAATTGAAGTGCTAAACCCCCAAATATGTGCACTAGGACAGACTCGGTGTACAATCAGTGGTGTTATACCTTAATACCAGTCTGCTGTAGTTGTCCTTGTTGCTCCATTATCCCTTTTTATTCAGCTTAGTGTTGTGTCGCTGCTGGGATATAACATTTCTCCCTGTGCAGTCTTAAGAGATGCTTTTTGAGTGTACCCCGATCCCGACATTGAGAGCACCCAGGCTTCCCCCTGGCCCCCTTTCCTGCATCTTAGAGGCGGATTAATTTATGGGTGTGTGTAAATTTTCTCCCAAAGCCTTTTTAATATCTGCCACTTGAAGCTGCTCCTGCTACGCTGAGTGGAAGGAACAGATTGCATTCCTTAGTGACATTTACACTGTGCATGTGCAAGTGTGTGTGTGTGTGTGTGTCTGTTTGTTTGAGTTTGTATGTGTCTGTGCTAATTTGGGGTGATTGAGTGACCCTCTGCCTCGCCCCTTACTCCCAGCCCTGATGTTGAGAGCTCCTATAAACGGCCACTGGTGGAAACTGCAGCAAGGAGGAATATTCTGGGTATAGACACACAAGAGGTTTGAGTTTATATCAAAACGTCAGGGTCTAATTAGCAAATGTTAGCATGCTAGACTAACATGGTGAACATCCACACCATCCGCTAGGGCTGAGAGATATGGGGAAATGAACTAATTACAATGTTTTTTTTTTTAACATATCTTCTATGTTTTTCACTCTAAACATGCAACAAATCATCCCATAGTCCAATAACCTGCTCTTTCCTGTCGACCAGGCCTATGTGCGACATCAAAATGAGATGAACTGATCATGAATCGATGAGTAATATCTCTTTATTTACCCACTGAATAGCAAAAACTTTCAATCGCAGAATATCGATCACTTCAAGCCTTGCAAATATGTGATATAATCATCATGGCTGGACTTTTTTTTTTTGTGAAAATCTGAGTAAATGGCCACAAAAGACTGCAGAACAACAGGGCTGGCTGGTTGAAACATTAATATTTAAAATTCATATGATCTCCAGTCAATTACAGCCACAAAGCACACAGACTGAAGTGCAAAGAGTTTGGCTCAGCCAGGTAATTCCGTGTTGCCTTTTTGAATCACAAAGAGTTCTGCTCTCGGTCGGTGATCCCTGCTGGGCGGTAGTCGGCCTATTTGACACACTGGTAGTGACACTGGTTTTAGCCCTACACAGCCCTGTGATGCTTTTTTTTTTAAATGAACAGATACGAAGTGTTGCTTTCCGTTGTGGCCTCGGCAGCAAGGCCGCTTCCGCACAGTACCCGACTCTGTTGAGCGTCGTCTTGAACCCAAAACATGTCCAGAAAACCAATGTACTGTTCCCTAACACTAAAGCCACCTGTTGCTCTTTATTTTCGGTTCTGCCGAGGCCGTTTTCACACAGTAGGACTTCTCGGTTTAAAAATTCAGCCCTGCCATCCACAGTTCCTCACTGTTTGGAGTGCAAATGTGTCTTTCTCTTTTGTCGCAGCACTTTTTCTTTTTTTCTGCTGTTACACTGTGCTGAAATGACTGTAATTCCAACAGAGCTACTGTTAAGTCTGTCCTATTTATTATTAACTAGTGTATTGTACATATTCTTGAAATGCTTCGGCAGACAAACACTCCTCTCTCATACCTCTCAACCTATTATTATTATTTCCATATTCTAGTTATTTCCATAGTGGCTGAAAACCTGCGTTTCCATCTTGCTCAGTAATCCACCGTGCTGCCGGATGCCTGCTGATGCCTGGAACTGACTTTGGGCTGAAAAGTACGACTCTTTGCTTCAGGAAAAATACATTGTTTTCGCTTGTAGTCAGTGTGAAGTCAAGCTATAGCCA
The DNA here is from genome assembly GCF_042242105.1 of Pempheris klunzingeri. Taxonomy (NCBI): domain Eukaryota; kingdom Metazoa; phylum Chordata; class Actinopteri; order Acropomatiformes; family Pempheridae; genus Pempheris; species Pempheris klunzingeri. The sequence goes on from NC_092035.1 coordinate 4,821,566, forward strand.
CTGTGATTAGTCACTATAGGCGCTTACACATGTAAAACCTTTTGTTGATGTAAAGATGTAAAGGCGCTCACACCGGATACAGTTGAGAAAAAGTACAAGTGAACGTGTCTTGACAGGTGTCCAATTACACAACTGATGTCAGCATCCATCACAGCATGGGGGATCTGGACCTACGTTCGTTTAAATCAGCTATAAAAGCCAAAAGGCCAGAGGCTGCAGTGGAGATGAGCTTTACCCCATTGCTGTGTATTATATATCAAATTGAGAAATCTTGTGTTGTAACTGGCGTTTGTCGCGTGTGCTTTACCTCAGATTTCATTACGCAGTCAAGTTGATTTATAGCATGCACATGTCCACAAACAAACACACAGGTGTGCACTCGCAGGCACACACACACACACACACACACACACACACACACCTTGTGTTGCCACAAATCAGGACATCCATCTCCCATTAGGGCAATTTGATTCCAGAGTAATGAAGTAGTTTAGCGCTGAAACGTGGCGCGCTTCGCAACCTGCTGATGATGCCACTGCCGTCATTTTCCACTGAGGCAAGATGGCTGACACATCCCCTTCCCTATCCAACACACACGCACACACTTTATAAAGAGACAAGACAGATCAAATCTGACATGGTTTAATCAGTCCCACAGCTGCCTGGTTACCTGGCCTGAATATTTTTGTAGTTTATAAATTCGACAGTTGGGTGTAAGGAAGAGAAATAGTGTTTGGCTTCAGTCTGCAGGACAGCGGCGCCATATGAGAGTGTTTTTCATGAGAGAGGTCGACTGACTGAAGAGAAAGGCAGGTAAAGATCTTGTAGAGGCAAAAGTTTTCTTACTGAGTTCCTCTTAAAACGAGTAGTTAACACTGCATGTTACAGTAGTAGTTGTAAAAATCTGTAGTTTGACTTATTAAGCCATGTTTTGTTTGAGGAAAATTCAAAATTTGACAGTTTTTCTATTAGAGTAATGGCAAATTTAGAATATTTCTTTAAACCTTTGTTATTTTAATGTGTAAAAAAATTAAATTCAGTTGGATTTTTTAAAAAATTTCAATCAATGAACAAGCTACTATTGTATTTTTATAAAAATGTATGCTATCCTTTTCACATAATCTTCTCTCATACACCATCATGGCTGAGTACAACGAGAGAGTGTAAATGTAGTTTTTGGAGAGAACAGAGACACATAATGTATTTAAGCATTGCATGATTGTGCATGAAGGAGGGTTTCCTGAGATTATGTTGCCCCGTGAGAGACCAAGCATGATTTATGTCCTCGGTGACCTCTTATAAACACAATCATCACCTGTAACTTCCATTTTGTTTCCATGCATTCACAACCGTCCACACCGGGAAATTCATATGTGTTGTCTTCTTCCCCACTGACATAAATTGATTATCCAAGCAAAGTCTTGCATTGTCTACCTGCGGCTGCGTCCCGCTGCTGCACCGGGCCCAATCATCAATCACTCGGAAAGGCCGGTAAGCACCTTTTCTTCCCGAGAGGAGTGAGCTGACGTTGGGCCTCACAGGCCACTCAGCTCCTCCTTCTCTCTCCTCTCCCTGGACTCATCGGGGGCCCCCCCCTGTGGAGCAGATTTGCCCCCTACCCTTCGGGACTCTGCCAGCTCTGAAAATCTCAACCTAAGCTCGGATGACCATAAATAATGAGGGACTTAAATATGTGCTACATGAGCCTAGGTGCAATAGGATATAACGTGTTTCTCACTTTTTTCCTCCATAGCTACTGTCAGGCAGGCAGAAGCCAGCCTGTGGCTGACGTGCACTAGCTTTGTCACATAACTGCATTATGTAGGGTCCCCAAAGGCTACAGCATAATGCGATACGCCATGCGACTGTTGCTGGGTTGCTACAACAGCCTCGCCTCATGAGTTATGTATTAATGTTTTCACTGCGGCTTAAGGATCAGATACTGTACTGCACTGTCACTGTTTTAGTTTTGCCTGCTAATGCGCTGCAAACTTTCCCCTTTGGTAATTTTAATTTCAGAGTCAGGGTCTTTACTGTAAATGCGTCTTGACAACACAGACGCCTCACGGACGCCGCTCATGAAACAGGCTTATATGAGATTGTCGGGCTGTCTGAGACAATAAATATCAGCGCCGAAAGCCAGTAGCACAGCTGCTGCTGGAGGCACACCCCTGGATATCAACACACGGACGCACGCATCCACAAACACACACGCGCACACACACACATACACACACACCGTGTCATCTCAAAGTCATTGTCAACACTAGCTGGCAGTGTTGAAACTGAAACATGTCAGTGTGTGTATCTGACTCTGAAAACTTGCCCTTTAATACATTCAGTGGCAACTTCACTAATTGTGATCCAACAAGGGAAAACAGTGCGTTTATAAATCAATCCCTAAATTAAGCTTAAAATTTTAATTACTTAAGGAAATTGCACTCTGACTGATAAATTGCAGTTATCAAATTCGGTCTCCTCTCCACTTACCCACTATCTAAATTAAGCACATTAAGAATATAAATATTTGAAGATTTGTGAGCTCCATGCTTATTTAAAAAAGAATACAAATCACATTTTGATTAGACTTCCTCTGGGTCTCGTCTTACCTTAGTAGATGCTTGCTTTCTGGTATGTGATCACAATTCTGGTATAACTTAATTCAGGACAGGCTGTGAGAGTAGATATTATTCCACTGAAAACCCATCCAACTAAAGGCTTTTGATTGAGCTGAGCAAGAAATTGACTTCCCCTAATGTGCTGGTGGAGAAGCTAAAATACCTTAAAGGGAAACGGATTTCAAGCCGCTCTGCGCCACCGACATGAAAAGTGGTGCGTGGGTTCAAAACAGTTGCCCCTCTATGTTTGATGTGATTTCTATTTGAAGTGAGCAAAAGCCCCACCTTCCCCCATCTGCACACTTTTCACCCTGTTGATTCATCTGAGGAGTACCTCAGGGTACTATCAGCAAACTTGAGATGTTTCTTACAAGTCCTTTAGAGGAGAAGATCCACCCCCCTCCCCAAACCCGGCACAAATACCTGTAGTGAATGACTCAGTCATTTTCATGGTGACATTTCATGCAGCTGGATTTTCATTTATTTCAAAGTCAATGGCCCTCCTCTCAAAGGCCTTGATTTTTTTTAAACAGGATTTCTTAAAATCTTGAATGTCACGCCTGAGTGCTCTCAGCATATTTAGCAGCCAAACAGTCGCATGAGGTGAAGGAGTGCATACTTCTCTTACAGAGCTCATTGAAGCGAATTGGTAAACAGGTCCCTGCCCGCCCATTGACTTTGCTGCCGTGTGGAGGAGTCAGATTGCGCCGGCGCTGCAGTCAGATCAAACTGTTGAGAGTCGGCAGTCTTGCCGCTGACATGCGCCACTGCACTCTCCTTGACTCACTGGCAGAGTGCTCTATATCTATGGAAATGAGCCATAATCACCATAATATGTGTCCCATCTCTTGTATTTTATAATGGTGTCATTATACTTTTTTTTTTTTCCCTTGCGTGATGCCTTTTCCCCCCTTCCCCTTCTCCTTTTCCACTTTGCCTCACCTTCCCCTCTGTCCACGTATCCACCCTCACCCCTCCTCCTTTTCTTCCACCTTTGCCGAATCCTTCCTCCTCCCATCACTCCTTCTCATGCCATCTACCTCACTTACACTCTCACTCATCCAGATGACAGGAACAGGTGCACTATTAATTATGCTTTGAAATATATCTCCACTGTGCTCCACTTCCCTTGCCCTTATCATTGTGCACTTCCTGCAAATGCCTCACTCCTCTGCACCTCCTAACCCTAAACTTCTCTCCTCTTCCTCTAGATTGTTGTTTGCTCTTTCACTTTGACTTTCTGTCTCCTCCCTCCTTGGTACCATTTTGCCGCCAAATATTTGCATTTTTATAAAAGCAGAGAGAAGCTCCTGCTATTTTCAGGCCTGTTTTGTTGAGATTACAATTTAATTGTGTCATTATCTCGAGATATCAAACTGTTTTCACATGATCATGTCCTAACTATCTCATTATCTCAAGAACTCAGGAGTTTGTAGTGCTCATGTTTGCTATCCCAAGATAACAATTGCATTACATCGTTATCTCAAGGTATCAAGCTTTGTTTTCTCATGAGTACAACTTAAATATCTCATTATTTTGAGATAACAAAGCTGTGTTTTTATTTATCTATTTATTTTCTCATGGAGAGCCAGCTGCCTCACCCCGCTGATGTTGTTTAAGAGTCTAACCAAATCGGCTTAGCCTGATGAAAGCGACACTATCAAAGCAGGAGACCAGAGTAGATTAAATTTGAGGAAATGAATAAGAGAGAATTAACCCCATGATGGAAACAAACCCACTTGGATATAGGCTTCAGTAGCATCTACAAGTGGTGAAATAAACAGCAGCATCATGGTTTATTTAGGACGTGACGGTGAGACGCAGACAAATCAAATCAATGTAAGGTTCTGAGCGCTATTTCATAGAGAAATAGTGAACTTTTTATTCCACTGCGTGACGGTGTGACAGCTGTGTAGTGACTTTTCTGATCACATAAAATATAACATGTTTATGAAATACATTGTACCGTTAAAGATTAAACCGGCCTCTCTGGCTTGTGATCTCTTGCGAAAAAAAGCTGCGTCTCATGGTTCCACTGACGGGGTCTTACCTCTGAACTTCAAGATTCAGTCCAAAATTCAAAGGGCGAATGTGTGCAGCAGTTCAGTTCAGTTACAGTCCATCACAAAACAAAACAATTATAATATACGCTGATGTATAACCACGTGTGACATAATGGAAGCTATCTGGAGGTTGAGAATAGGGGCCCAGACACTTGGCAGATACCAACTAACTACTAATTACTGTCACATATTCAAATTTTGGAAACTGCATGTATTTTACAGCAAGATTTACAACCTACAAGACAAGCCAAAGACCCTATAACACTACAAAACTAGACCTGTCGCCTAAACCTAAGAAGCTACCAGCTGATTCACACGTCCAGAAAAGTAACAGCACATTTGAATGGGTTTTGTAGCAGAGCAATTAGTTTAGAAGAGTTCAGCAGAACTTTGGTTTTTCCTTTACAGTTAAAGGAGGCCGAACAGCGAGTTGGAAACCACCGGATTAAACTATTCAACAGCACGGTAAATAATGGAGTTAAAATGAGCTGTGTGTCAGCCAGCTCCAACTCTAAGATGCTGCTTATACATTGATGCATCAGTACTTGTAATATAATCATGTCTTCCACCAATATTAAAAAATAAACACAATTTTTCCGTCAGAACGTGTAAGAAAAACATGAGAAAAGCTTCTGCTAGTAATTGACTTCCATGCACTGTATGTGTTAGTACTTAAAATGGCTCCACCTGGCTTCTACTCTTTTTTCTTTTTTTTTTTTTACCTGAGGTGAGATTAGACGCTTGTAATAGCCAATAAATCAGATTTCATGGCTTCAAAGATCACAGTTTTTGCTGACTTCCTCATTCATTGTGAATTGTCTTTTGAGTGTCCTGACCTTGATCCTCTTGGATGTCGAGTGATGGAACTCATGAAGGGGGAAAAAATAATGGCAAGAATGATCCTTTTCAAGTTATGTAGGCGGTGAACGGTTCGGTTCACTGTTTAATGTAGTATACACACACATGCAGATAGAGAGCATACAGTGATGATGTTTTTAATTCAAACCTCTCCTTAATTCTCCCTCTTAAATTCTCTAATGCAGCGTTTCTCTCTGATTCTGGGGTGAGGCCCAAAGGCGATTCTTGGGAAGACAGAAACTGGAGAAATATTTATGCAAATCTTTTGGCTTTGCTTGCAAGTTTCCCTGAGTATCTGCAAAGTAAGTTGAATGAAAAAAAATATTGTAGACATACAGGCTATTGGCCTAAAAACACAACACAGTTTGGTAATTTAGCTTAAATAAGTGTCTGTTAAGTCATATTTTTGTTGAAATTGGAGCTTCCCAAATTCTGTTGAGCCAATAGTCATTTCCTTTCATCTGTATTCTGACTTTAGTGTTCACCTCTTGTGCTTTTTCTCTGTTCTTAGCAAACTGCTGCTGGATTATGACACGAAACAGTTGACTGTGAATGCCGACAAAGCACGTGTTCATTCATTAACTGGTAAAGCTGCTCAGTTTCCAAGACAATTGTTGGTTTGTTTCCGTTCTGACGTGAATACAAACAGTCGTCCTTCACAATCAGAGTTGCTGCATGATGCCGTGTCATGCGAGTGTGTTTCCATGCTGTGACACGCGGGAGACATTTCTCTCTATCTGGAGGGAGTTGCTGGTGCCTGAGCGAAGCGATTCACAGCCTCACATCGAGCAGTCTCTGTTTCCAAGACAGCGCGGCCACCTTCCTATCATGATTACATTGTGAGGAGTAAATAAAGCACTTTGGGCTCGCCTGCCTTGGCCTCAATGCAATGTATCCTGGAGATGCAAAGGCCAATTTACCAACATGTGAATTTCACATTTGCCCAGAGGTAAACCAAAGAAGAGAGGAAACAAGCCCGTCGGGGCTGCATAGGATTCTGTTTGACGGAGCGCTCCGCACTAGGCCGCTAATTGCCTGCGATTGATGGAGAAAAGCGCTAGAGGAAACGTTCAACTTGCAATGCATCATGGGTAGTTGACCTGTGTCGACTAAGTCTTGTCTGTGCCTCGGGGCAGTGTTTCTTTCTGTGCGTAGGTGGAGGTTATCAGAATATCTGAGGCCCGTGTGTGTGTGTGTGTTGAGATTGTGTAAATGTGCGAGTGAGTAAGAGAGAAGAAGGCGAAATTCTTCACAAACCCTTTGTGGCTCTCACAACAGAAACACACTCTGATCCATCAGAGTCAAACTGGAATCAAAAGATTCAGTCAAAATGGTATCTCAAATAATGACCTGGACTTGTGCCAGACTGTGTAAGGATTTTAGTGTTTTTTTTTTCCTTTTCTGAGCCACTTTAATCACTTCTCAGCTCTAATGTCACAAGCTGAGGTCCGTTTAAAGGCAGGGTGAAGGGAATGAGGTATGTGTGTTGGCAATGAAGGGTTCATGCACCTTGTTAGTACAAATTAGCCCTCCCACTCACCTTGTTAAGTGTGTATTTTTTTTGAGAAAAACACAAGGGAGAAAAAAAAAAAGTCAGTTTATCGGCCCACTGTCCACCTTGTTAAATCTGAGCACATCACCCATGAGGCAGCAGTGGGCAGCTTCTCCGAGTAACATCCTTCAGCTTCTGTGTTTGTGTTCCTGAAACTGAGCGCGGTTGATGCGGCAGGACAGGAAATGCAGGTGCTTGTATTTACTTCCCTCCGGACCTCCCTCCCTTTTTGTCTCCCTGCTTCCTCCCTCCTCCAGCGCAGAGGAATGCAGATAAATATTGATCTAGAAAGCTCTCTGGAAAAAACAATTTATGGCGACGGAAGGAAATTAAATAGTGTCAAAGCGAAAGAAAATTACTGAGAAAGGGCAGAGTAATCCTTTAATTTAATTAGGTAAATTACAACAAAAAATCCCTTCTAAGTCTGTTTTTTTCTTTCTTCTGCCTGCTCTCTCCCTCTTTGCTCTCCCTCACTCCCGCTGGAAGGCTTTCCTGCCGTTGCTAAGCAACAGGGAAACAGTTTTTCTTTGGTTTTGCTAGCGGGTCCCGGAGGCTGGCAGGGAGAAGGGGGCACAGTGGAAGCACTGTGGAGTCTGCCAGCAGCGGAGTGCATGCCTACAGCTGGGTCGGGTTGCGGAGCAGCCCTCCCCCGTTCCCAGCCATAGCGCCTCTGGCAGGCACCTGGGGGTTACGGCGGCGTTAATGATACGAGGGCAAAGTCATGAGGCACTCCGGCCCCCAGCAGCAAACACGGGGTCGGGGTAGGGTCAAAGTGATGAAACGGCACGGCTCCTAACCACGGGGCCGGATCAACGAGCTCCCCGGAGAAGAAAGCCTTTTTTTGTGTGCTTTGTTTGTGGAGGCTGAGTCACAAGTTGCATAGAGCTGCAATAAGTTGCACAACTTGCTAACTCTCTAACAAACAGAAAAAAAAATCACAAAACCTATTTGACAGAAAATGATTTCACCAGGGGGGCTTTGACAGGCAGGGGAGCACCTCACAATAGAAATCCTTTTTACAATAAGTATGCTAATCAAAGCCTCCACTGAAACGGATTCTACTGCTCTTTTTATTATGTTGTTCTTTCTCTCTTCAGGTGATTGACACATTGTAATCTTGCTAATAAGCACCTCCACTGTCTGTATCCTGCCTATTGTGTTTGTGTTACAATAGGCCAACTTGGCAGGTGTGCGTGTGTGTTTGCCGCGTCCTCCTTATAGAAGCAAATCACAGTTACCTGGTATTATCCTGAAATGCAGGTACTCTGCATGCTGTGTCCTAACTGTCAGTCTCCACTAACGTCCCGCAGGGGTCAGCAGCCAATCAAACCTCACATTACTCATATCCTCCCTCCCTCCTAACCAATCATCTTGGCTGTCTCTGCTCATTAGGATGCCTCTGATGTTGCCCATTGCCTCAGAACCTCTTCCCTTCATGCCCTGTTACAGCATATTTAAAATGCCCTCCAAAGAGAGGTTACTATTTAATGATCATTGAGAGTTTGAAGGCATGCCAGTGTTGCTTGGTGCTGCTTTGAGCTCATACTGTATACAAGATTTACATATAAACCAAATCACAAATGTTAAAGCCAGCTCCTCATATCCTTGGATGAGACAGAAATGATTGTTTTTGGCAACAAGGAGGAAAAAAATGAATGTTATTGCTCGATTTGATTCCAAAGCAGACGGAAACTGAAGTGAGAAATCTTGGGTGTTTTAATCGACTCAGATCTGAGCTTCAGTAGCAACTTCAAGGCAACAGCCAGAGCTGTTTATCATCTCAAACAAATAGCCGGAATTAGAATCAGAGAAGCTTATTTGTGCCTTCATTTCAAGCAGGGTGGACTACTGTAACACCACCAGATGTCCAACGATAACCAAGAAGACACTGGCTCCCGGTTACTGGTAGTCACGTGTTAAAGTGTTGCTGCAAGTCTGTAACTCAAAAATACTGTTTCTCTGTGAGGAATCCGTCAACTGGTAGAATCTTTTAGCTACTATGCTGCACACACATCCTGCATCCTGTTGATCCCAAAATGTGGCCCTTGAAATCTCTTACCCGAGAAATTATGAAATCTAAATCAAACACTCGCTTGTTCTCCTGCACTGTTATTTCCTCTGTAGCGCCTGTGGCAACTGCACTGTAACCGCTTTTTATTTCACTTTATTTCTTTTATTTTATCTATTTCTTTTTAAAATTCCAGTTGTTTCTATCCCGATCTTATTCTGTTTTATTGCTTTTTAGTGTTTATTGCTTTGAATGCCATTCTAACGTGTTTCTTTGCCTGCGAAAAGCACTTTGAATTGCCTTTGTGTTTGAAATGTGCTGTATAAATACAGCTGCGTTGTGCCTGTTGACTCTTACTGGTTCTTGGCACTTGGATAGAGGAAGCTGGAAGATATATCTGAGATTATATGCATCTCTGCATGTTTTACACCCTCTTCGTGGCCCTGCGTGTACCACACTTTGAAAGAAATGTCTAACAAAGAAGAAAAGGCAACATTTCACAAAGAAAAAGAGCCACATTAATAAAAATGCGTTCCCGCCAACTGCTGCAAGTGGTGCTTCCGTTGTACAAGTCGGTGCTGAACCTTGTAAGCTGATCTGTTTCCTTTGTTTCCCTCCACTTTTAAATGTAGTGTTCCAATTAGGCTTGTCAGTGGTCGGTGAAATGTGTTAGTGTGGCACTTAACAGCTGTTGTATGTGTGTTTGTGAGTTTTTCTCCGTGTGTGCATAAGTAAGCTCCCGCTTCTGTTTGAGTGACTCAGATGAATACTGCATGGCCACAGAGAGGGAGTTGTCACAAGAAGGGAATAAGCTGTGTTATAGAGGACGCACGCAACGCAGCACATGCACATGCACACATCGAGCTGAGTTGTATTATCTGGCAATGATGCTGTATGTGAAGATGTGATCGGCTGCCAAATTAATTGATAGGGCTGTCAGCTAAGAGAAGGCTTTTTTTTTCTCAGCTGTCTTCTGTTGGGTTATTATCTACTGACAGTGCTGGGCATCACTGACCTTTAACCCTTAGATTTTTTTCTTAATTTGACCGCAGAATGAAGACAAACACTTTTGCAGAGAATTATAATAAAAATATTCTAAAAGTCTAAGAGCCCCATCCTTCAGCCTGACTTTGCAGTTGAATTAATTTTGCCTCATCAAGTGCATAATACAGAGGTAATCTGCCTGATTTTTAATGACTTCTGAGAAGGTCAATTGATGCACGATGAGGCAAGTTGAGGTCTGCCATGTTCTTCAAGCGAGGCACTTGGCTCACTGGATCTGTCTAGGTCTGCGAGGGATTCTGTCACACCTGGCTGAAAGTTTCTGTATTATGCCTTCAGCATATAGGATTTAAAATCGAATCAATCAAATGCAACAAATCTATTGTATTTGGCTTCGAAAGGACTGGTGTTAAAGATGTGATTGCTTATTGGCACTGTGTCATATTTGCCAGTATCGTGGCTTCTCAAGCCCCAAAGAACAGCTGAGAGACTGTAATCACAGGAGAAGTGTAATCAGTCTGCAATTGAGCTGACATTTTAATCATTTTGAGCTGCATGTCCAACGTTTTCATGAGCTTGACATTTCAAAATGCAAATAACACACCGTGCACAGAAAATAAGAAGGGATGCATTAACACCTTATGTGTATTCCATGAATCAGACACGGCTAAAAAAAAAAAAAAAAAAGGCTATTTGGCCATGAAAATGAAGAGTTGGAGGCAAATGTGTGAATTTCAGGGTGGTGAATAGAATATGCACTCACATAAATCCCCAACAACTCACTGACTCGAGGCATATCACAATAATTTAGCACTGGGAGGTTAAGGTTTTTGCTTCAGTTCATAAAGGTACCCTATCCTTTTCCCAACTAAAACAACTGGTTAAGGTTAGGAAAAGATTGGGGTTTATATTGGGGCTCCTGCATACTCTCCACCTTGCTACATAAAGGGTGCGCTATTTTCACACTGGCATGGAACACTGGTGTTTGAATTGTGAAGTGCAGAATCGACCAATATAGATGTAATTCTTGGGATACTAAGCTGCTTTTCCAGTTGTTGTTTCATTTGCCTGAACACCACTGTTTGATTTCTTCTTTTTTTTTTTTTTTTTTTTTACATCAGGCAAAAATGTACCTTGTGCGACAACATGTAATATGTGATTTTTTTTTTTTTCCCGCATGCAGTCAATCAGAGAAGTGACCGGCTACGTGTTGGTGGCTCTCAACCAGTTTGATTACCTGCCGCTGGAGAACCTGCGGATCATCAGAGGCACCAAACTATATGAGGGTCGCTACTCTCTTGCCATCTTCCTCAATTACAGGCGGGACGGGTACTACGGCCTGAGGCAGCTGGGCCTGCGCAACCTCACAGGTCAGAATCAATGCATGAGTTTTGACATGTTTGACGACACACTGCATAATCAACATGTCCGTGTGAAACTGCTCCACTTTTGCCTCTCGTTCTTTTCTTTCTCTCTTTCACTCTGAGTTGGTAAATTAACCCTTTAATGCACAGAGGTCACTACAGTGTGCAGCTATTCAAAAGCTGTTTTCTTGTATATGCATGAGTTTTGGTGGCATAGTTGCACATCAGCCACTACAGTGGAAGCTACTGCATCATCTCATCCACTGACTGCTGCCCGGTGGGAAGCCAAGATGGTCGACAGACAGCCAGAAACACCAAGTTGCTCATTTTTTTCTGTTCAAAAAAGAGACCGTTGCAGGTAAGAAAAATACGGGGACATCAAGTAACATCTAAGGAGTCATGCAATTGCTAAATCTTCCAAGTATTGGTTTTATATTGGGAGGAAATTAGGATTAATCACATGTCCACTGAATCACCGAACATCATGCATCATTAGCTATATTTCAACTACCGGACATGTAACTATATCTTTATAAAATTTGGGTTTCAAATCTTGTTTTTCATGCCTAAAGATGAATAAAAACACTTAGTAAAAAAAATAATTCATGCATGAAAGGGTTTAACAACTAAATCTGAGTAAGCAAGACTTTTTTCATGCATTAAAAAGTCCCCAAATTGCATATATTTTCTAGTAATTAAAATTAATCATCGAATAACTTCTTTTTGCCATATAGACTCCCTCAGCAGATAATTCATAGTACCTTTTTGTGAATTAAGGATGCAGTTTTTAGCACCCTGCAAAGTATATTGCCATTCCTGGCACTATAAATGCGTGTGCTTGACTTGTTTGTACACCCACATGTACAGTTTTAATAGGGCCTTTTTAATTAAGTCACAAAATTGGAACTCACCTTTTGAAGCTACGTATCTGCTCCTCTGGCAAATTAATCTTCTGACTTGCTATATAGATAGATCAAATGTCTGTGGAAAGTCCTATTTTCTCGTTAATTACATTTTTGTTTACATTCTCCGAAAAGGCTTGCTTCACGGAGGAAGTTTAAGGAAGTGGTTGTGCTATGTTTTATGTAACAGCTGTCCTTTTTTTTTCGTCATGTGAGAGGGCATAAGCTAAAGTGGATTGCATTTGTAAAGGGTAGCTTTTGTCTGCAGTAACTTTATCTTGGTATCAGGCCTTTGAGTCATGACCTTGGCATCAGCTAATCTTTGCCATTTTGGCGTTACCCAGTGGTGGAGTGACCTTCCAACTCCAGTCAGAATAACAGAAGCAAACATTATCTTCTGTTACAGGCTGTGAAACCATCTTTCAGAATACCTGCTTCACTGTCTTCCCGCTCAATCACATCACCTAACCATGGCTTTCTTCAAATTTTCTCCAAAAAGACAATTTCCTCTTCAGCTGTCCTGAATCGTACACGCAACTCTCACGGACTGACAATGGCAATCAGCCTGCTAAAAGTCCCCTTTCTCAGCATGTCAGGAGTCAGGTGTTGCCTTGTTCTTCTGTCTTGGTGGCAGCATTACCATCGCTCAGGGACAAAAACACAAGCTGTCGTAGGAGAAGCGCTGGCTGAGGGACAACTGTCACATACAATCTGAGGAGAGGCAGTGCAGCTTAGGGTCACTCTTTTTTGGTTTGCAGCATTTTTTGCTCTATTTGATGCTGTACTGTCTAGAGTGACAGGGAAGATGATAAACAGAGAGAAGCTGTGATATGGAATGACAGTCAGGAATGAAATGTTGTGTTGTGTTCCAAGAAAAGATGACGGTGTCCAAGGCTGTGTGAGCCAGTGTCAGCACTACGAGATGTACTGAGTGTCTGAGCATTGAGCGTACTACCGTACAGTATAATAAACATGTTGTCTTTCCTCTTGTCGGATTTTGGAGGAAATTTGCTGGATTTCTTCACGGCAGAAAAACTGTTCTTCCAGAACGAATGGAGCTAAATCTTTTAGAGCATCTCACAACAGCCAATGGAAAAATCGTGTCCAACACATATGTCCTCCAAAGTACAGCCAAAGAACAAAGACAAATTCATGAGAAGCTGCCAGTCCTCCTGACAATTTGTTCATACGGGAATATAAGACGGCATTTTTTTAGCCCTATAATCAAAAAAAAAAAAAAAGAAACTGCTATGTTTAGTACCTTTTTAGAGAGTTTTTAGAGAGTGCCAGAGAATAAACTGGGCCCAGTCCCGCCACGGACACACCACGTGGTATGTGCCCTAAACTGCCAAGCCACCAGGATGCCTCTGTTGTATCCCCCTTTGTTGTATTTTGCCCGAGGCTTCTTCTCTGGCATCGATCTGCCCGCTTCACACTGCTCTCCTGTGGCCGTTGCAGTTTATCCTACATCTGTCCTGTGTTCCTACTGCGGGCAGTTCTGTGTCAAATGTTTCACCGCGGAGCCAAATTAATATTAGTGTAAACCAGAAGTCACGTATGTTGCAGTCCTGAACTGCCCGCTGTGACTTTCGGAGAGGGAGCGCAAATACAGGGAATGTTCAACAAGCGTGATAAAATATTGGACAACCACGTATTGATGAGAAAGTGTTGAGAAAGTTGGACAGCAGAAAATTCATCCTGTGCTCTTATGCCGTTGACTTGTCGTAGTGTTTTTGTGATCGATGGTGGGGGATCAAACTGCGATCCATAATAAAGCACATGACAGATTTAGTGTAATAAGCAGCGTTTTATGGAGTCTGAACACAGTGATAAAGGACTGCAGAGAGTTTTAAAGATATGCTGACACCCCAAGCTGGTAAAGCACAGGGCCACTTCCATTCTGAGGAAAGGGAGGCCTCAGTGGACCTTTATCTCTGTCCGGCTCATGATGGGTAACTCATGCTGCTCTTTTCTGTTCTTTGTGTTTTTCCGTCTACCTCGGATGTCTCATGACTTGGATGTTCCCGTCATTCCTCAAACTGCACTAATGAATGCTTTTTTTCCCCCCCCGCAAACTAGGCCGTTGCTCGACCGCAGATAACTTAGACTGAAAGGACCGTAAACAAAGTATGCTAATAGTGCTTTACTTCTTTCCTCATTTCATGAGAAACAGCCTGAGCGTTCTCACCTGTACTCCAAGGTGTTTCGTCTCCCCCCCCCCCCGAGGCGAAACCGTTGCATGAAAAGTTCCACAAATGAGGCTCGTTTCTGGGCTGTTTTTTCGCCTGATAGAATGACCAAAAAAGCTGTCATCCAGCCAGCATACGATATATTTTGTTAGTTGTTTAGGATGTTTCGCTTTGTGCAACTGGAAAGATGCAGTTGAAATCTAAGCGAGGTATCTTCAAAAAAAAAAAATCCTTTCTGGGTGCAGTATGGTTTTCCTTGCATTATTTATGTCCACAATGCATAATCTACATCTTCGGATTTCTCTTATTTTCTTGAAACTTTTGGAGACTGTGTTGATCCTCAGAGGCAGAATTTACCTCTGGTTCACCGCTGTGATTCAGACTCTCCACCCGGCCCCCTGCCTGTCTGGTTGGCACTCCACACATCTCCCGTTTTAGCACATACTCAGTATGGGAGCCTCACATCGCTATCCCCTCGTATATACCATCTGATCTTGGTGCACCCCGACGCTGCAATTAAGCCAGATCCAACCATGCATATGGATCAGTGCTGTTCCTCTTGATTCCCTCCACTCCTTTGCCTGGGAAAAAAAAGGAATATACAGAGAATTTTCCCTTTTAAATAAGCTCACAATTAGGCCAGCAGATTGTTCTTCCTTCCTAATGATGACAAGGAAGCTACCATGCACATTTGCTTAAATTCATGTATGTTGAAATGTACTTATTTGTAATTCATTTTGCAGCCTACCACCATATCCAGAGGGGATGTACGTGCCCGAGTGAGAATATATTCAGCATTTCTCACTGCACACAATACATTAAACAACAGCTTCACTGCTACTTTATCCTTCTGTGGATTCACTACACAGTGGGAGTCCACAGAAAGCGTGGAATTCAATTTGGCTGTGGAGTCAGTATGCATACAGCTGTGCGGTCTTTACAGTAGCTGGGTTATAGTATTCTGAAACTCCTCTGATATCGACTTCACCCTATGATGCTCCTGCAGCTCCTTGTAAGCCTTAATAACGCATAACACCCTTGCACAACGCATGCACCGACAGCCACGCGAACTGTGTGCATGCATATAATGCGCCTGGCTAGACCCTGCAGTGCTAATTATCCCATGCTGCACAGTCGTGGTTAACCAATGTAAGACTCCCAGAGTTGATGAGGTGGCCCCTGTGAAATGGTTTTCAGGTACAGATATCTTTCTTTGCTTAGCTTTGCTTTGTTTGTGAGCCTTTTTTCGGGGAGTTTTTTTTTTTCCCTACCCTGTGAAATTGCCCATTTGGATGTGGGCCAAATGGCTCAACGTGCCCCAAAGAGAGCTCTGACTCCAACTTCCCATCTGCCCCTCCAAAGCAAAGGTGCCAGTCGTGCCATCTCCTTTCTTTCTTCTATAACACCTTTGCCTTTTCTCACCTGTTTTGCTTTCCTTAATGCTCGCTGGGACTGTAGTGGGATTGTAATGGCACTGCCACGGTTTCACAACCTGGCAACTACCCAAACATCACCTACTTTAAGGCTAATAATTTACCGCTGCTGTCTCGCGAATTGCAGCGTTTTTGTGAGCATTTTGAATGAATTTAGGGAAAATTAGCAACAGCAGTTGCTGCTGAGATTAATTGATTAATACACTTCATTATAATTAACCCCATGTGCATCTCCATTTTTAGAGCATGACTGTTGATTTACCAGTTCTCAAGCATTCTAAGCAAACAGTCACTCTGCTCAGCTACATCAGCAAAACAAATGGAGATTATTCTTCATGGTTAAGTTTTTTTTTAAGTTTGCAAAGTGATGATTGGAGGGAATCAAAAGAATTGTGACCTGATCACACTGATCTGCAGTGTCGGGGCATATTGTCATTCAAACATAGGTACAATGTAGTTTACTTAATCTGCACCAATTGCCTGAAGTAAATATTACATTTCATAAGAATCAGCAAAAAGTTTGCAAGTTTGATATTTCTCAGCGACTGGGAATTAGCAGACTTTATTTTTTTTTACCTGTTAGTTTCAGAAGTGTCATAAAGGATGAATTTGATCTATACAGTAAATCCCCTCAGTGGAAGTTATAAAGACCCAGCACATCAAAGATATTATACCCTCTGCTTATTTGAAAAAAAAGGGCACACACCTAAAAGGAGAATCCTACAGCTCACATAAAGACAGCTGACTGATGGTGCCTTTTTATGCAGCTGTGCTTGCTTTTTTTTTTCCCACCTCACTTTCAACTCAAAGTGAGGGACCTGGCCATGCTTATGTGCATTTCACCGTCAGGTTTGAGAAAAATGTGTGGTTCCCCCTAGTAAAAAAAGAAATGGAGGGAAAAGGGAACCATGGTAATTGTGTTTGGAATTTGTACAAAAAAAAAAAAAAATGTCTTCCAAGGCCTCTTTATTTAACATAAAGCTTGTGGTGTGATCTCTAAAAAGTGGTGTAATTACAGAAAGATCAAATAGAGCAAAAGTGGCTAATACTAATACCCACTCTCACTCTGGACTGTTATGAGGAAGAGGGAGAGTAGAGGGATGGGGCCCATTAATAATGAATTCAGTGTCATCATTAAGGCGCCAAATGATTAAAACATATCTCCCAGCTTCAAACACTGCTTTGCTACCCCAGAAAATGCTGCAGTCATGGATGTGCAAAGCGAGAGAGCCCTTCACTCTGCTTGTGAAATAAAGTTTTGCTTTTTTTTCTTTCATCTTTACCCCCTTTTTTTTTTTCTTTTGGAGTGCTAAAACACCACAGCACCAGCATTCCTTTTTGAAAACCGAAATAACACTCAGTGTTAACAACACTGTTATGTAATGTAATGCAACCCACAGAGCTGCTCAGACATTTCGTAGATATGAACTTTCTCGCCAAGCCCAGTTGGAAATCGTCTTTTGTTCCGGAGTCCTCTCAGTTGTGTTGTCACCTGGTGAAAACACAGCCCCGCCAAAGGAGCCACAATAAGCGGCTGCCTGTTGTCGCTCGGCGTCTCTCGTTGAAGAACAAGACGAGATAACGCAGCAGAGCACATCTTGTTAAGAAAGGTGACGTTCATTGACGTGCAGAGGCACAATGGGATGCCATGTCTGACTACGGAGTTTATTTTTCCATCTCTCATTTCTCAGTTTTGTTCACACTCTTGCACCCAGACGTCATTGTAATGCCATGCCCGGCTCAGTTTTATCAGTGTTGGGCTGTCAGACGCTGTGCTGCCGTTGGTGTTTTTTTGTTTAAATCCTTTGACAAGAAGACCCTCGGGGATTCGGGTTTGTCTCCATTAGTGGTTGTGGCACGTCTGGAAGGAGGGCAAAGCGATCTCTAATGGAATGGTAATAGTCCCTCAGGGCAGTGTGTCTGCTGCCCTGTACACCATTCTTTGATCTTAGGGTTCACTTCCCCGGGCTGACACACTGTTCTGCAGGTCAGTATCAGCTGACCTTGGCTAACTGAGCTACCTGCACGCCTAACAACCCCAAGTGTGCAGTAATGGCCCTCATGCCATAATACTGTATAGCATAACAGTGGAAAAACTCCCCCTACGCACAGCCTCACAATCCAGTTAATGCCCGATCATGTCTTTAAAGAGTTAGCATGGGATCGCGAGGAATTCTACCAGTAATGTCTTAAAATAAAATAAAAAAATAAAAATAATGTGAGCAGTTGAGTGAGCAATGTGAACAACTTCCACGTATACAGGATAAGTTCAATCAGCAAGTACAGTTTTCTTGTAACTCCTGGCAAGCGTACAACAAGCTCAGCACAGGAGAGACTGGGGAGGGAACATAATAAAGATAATCCCCCCCCCCCAGGGGAACTCGGACTCAGAACCTACAGGTAGGTGGTTGGTGGAGGTGGGGCTTGTGAAATGCTACATGAACTGTTGAACATGAGCAGGATTTACAGGTTAGCAGTGAAGCAGCGGCGTACCAGAGCAAAAAGAGAGCAGAGCATCGACGGTTTAAATGCACCATCCTCTTGCCGTGGGTACATGGATATCTGGGGGCCTTAAAACACATGACTTCATCATGGCATGCTCCAAATACAATGTTTAGGGTGGGTGAGAGGAGTTCTGTCTGAAAAGCTAATTTCAGAATAAAAAGTAAACTGAGATACAAAAAAAACTACATCTGAGCACTGTTTTGAAATATTGGCTGAATATTGGACAAATATCTGGTAAATGAATGAATATATTGATGAATATATCATAAGGATATATGCATGCTGTAAGAACAGTGGAGCAACCAACCAACCGATCAGGAGGTCACCGCTTTGTCAAGAGTTAATATTGTGTCGTTGATTAAAGGATTGCTGGGGTTGTGGAACCCTTTTTAAAACAAAGCTTAGATATCAAGCTGAAATTTATAAAAACAGTTTGTGACATTCTGGCAATGGGAGGTTTTTATTTGACGGTAATTACATTCAAAGCGCCTGCTTGTTTGTCTCGCCAAGAGGCACAGGCTACCCTCCTGACATTGCAACATATTTGTATGCTTTAGGGTCTGGTTAAAAAAAAAAAAAAGAAGAATGGTGGTTGCTTTGTCTGCATTCTCTCTGAAGTGTCTGTAAGCTGCTTGACTTTGGCAAGTTTTAATGACATTTTTATGTCCAGTATCTTTTTTTTTTTTAAGTACCCTGCCTCAGTCCAAGCCCCTCTTGAGATCTGCTGCGCAACTTCCACTCAACACCGCAGATCCAACAGAGTGCCGAGCGCAGCCAGTCATTACCGCAGATGAATATGTCTGTCCGCAGTATCTGTTGAAGAAGTCGCGCAAGCTGAAGGTAGAGTCGGGGGGAAAAATGGAGGAGTGGAGCCGTGCCGGACTGACTCATAGAACCTCTCACTAAATGTACTGTAGAACCAGATGGAGGCAATTTACTGGTCATAGTTGATTTGCTGGTGTGTGTGTGTGTGTGTGTTTCTGTGTCGGTGTGTCCAAATTACCCAAGTGGAGGGATGAGTGCAGAAGCTCTGTACCAGAAGATGACAAATTGCCCATTTAGCCCATTGTAGGTGTCAATTTTAATGCAGAGGGTTAGCTCTGATTCCGACACTGCTTAAGCATTTTGCCCCATGAAAATATGTAATGAGCGCAATTTGAATTACAAAATGCATGTCAGACGAGCAGCGTGTTTCTGTGTGTGTGTATGTGTGTGTGTGCGCCTGTGCACTGCAGGTGCTCAAACACACACACACACACATACATAAAGGCTTTAAAGGAACCTTTCTTGGGTTGCCTGACTCGAGAATGGACATTTAATAATAGCCCACATTTCAAGTTATGAGCTAAGCTGCTCAGCAGTTTTGCCGTCTTAATGGCTCCCCTATGGTCCATTCATAGTGCCCTCTAAATTTTAGTTTGATGTTCTGAGCTTGGGCAATTGTACCAAAACACTATTTCCAGCACAATAATAGAGCAGAGAGTGGACCGACTGTCTGGGTAACTCCACTGTAAAACAACCTATCACCGCTGTGGTGGAAAAACAACATGGGACAGCAATTCTGGGGTTGTTTGTACTTTGAGACTGTACCTGGCAATTTATTTGATGAGTGAGTTGCTTGACGTCTGGGTCACTGAGACCTATTAAAACCTAAGTATAGAACTTCAGAAACACATGACTGGTAAAAGTACTTTTTTTTTTTTTTTTTGCAGATTTGTGTCTTTTGTGAACTTCTGATTTTAATTGTTTGTCAAAGCTGCCCAACTCCCTAACTTAAACACACTGTAAAAATATTTTTAAAAAACCGTACACCGATAATGGCTGTGCATTGATAGATTCTCCACTAAACCCCCTTTGCACACACATACACACACATCAGTGCTGATCATTGACAACCACTGCCGTTTGTTACCTTGATTAGTATTCAGCAGCGCTCTCATCTCTTTGGCTGGCTCTTTTGTTTGCCTGCGCTGATTGGAGGGCCTCTGGTTAATTTAGATGCAGGGAAGCGGTGACAGAAGAGGGCTTATTAGGGCTGTGAGCCCATCCTGCCTTAAGTGCAGAGTCTCCAGTTCCATTTTCATTTGCCTCCATTATTGAATTTGCTGGCTTCTCATTCGCCCTGATTGCATTTTGTGTCACCTCTAAAAAAAAATTTTTAAAGATCGGCCTCCCCTAGAGGTTCTGTGACACTCGGATGACTTACATTATGATAGTAAAGTAATCTGACAGGCAAAAGTTTTAAGTTCAACACCGGAATATTTTTTATCCTATCCTACCTTTTTTAAATTTTAGAAGCTTTCTTTTTGATTTGGTCCGAGCCGAATGTCGATGGACATTTTCCTAATTGCGATTGCTGTGTAACCCTGCATGCCTGTGGCTGCATGTTGGTAACAGAATGAGAGAGAGAGAGTAAGAACCTTAGCAGATGAGAAAGGGAGTGTTTCAGCCCCCGTGTGCGTTTATAGGACTGAGAGTGACAGACGGGTGGAGCAAGAGTGGGTGGAGGAAGAGAAGAAGAGTGATGGCAGGGATTCATTTAGCATCCATTGAAGATTTGGAAGAAGAAGGAAAAAAAAAAATAGTGTCATCTCCACCTCCACTTTTTAGCTGCGTCCTCCAGCACCTACACAGCTTCCATAATCTCCTAATGTGAAGTGTTTTTCATAAGGATTCATCGCAAAACAATATCATTCGAGACTGCGAAATTTAATCAGGGGCTTTAAAACACAATTATGGTTATCAGGGAGGATACGGCAGCAGCGCTCCAGATCGTGGGAGAGGGGGTGGGAGGTAGGATCAGGGGGAAAGTAGGGGGGGGGGGGATATGGAGGGGATATGGAGGGGACCTCCCCCGCACTGTCTGCGCCCTAGCGCTCCTCTCCCATTTGTCACCGAGCACAATATCTCTTTGGCTGGCAGAGCTAATAATGGAGAAGTGGGGAAACGGGACTCAGGAGACCCACCTCCGCCTTTCCGTGAAGATCAGATAAGTTCTCCTCAAGTCGGAGGCCCCCGAGCCACTGTGGATTTGCTTGTAAGGATTGTATCATTTATAAAACACAGCACACCCCTTTGACAGCTTTTTAGGTGTTTGAATAATGCAGCTCTTTATAAAATGTGCAACTGCAGGAGCAAAATGTTTCCCCTGCTGGAAAGAAACGCCACACTTACCCACTTTGCACTTTGAAAAGTTCATTTCATTTTGGCCACTCGTACCACCAAACCCCTTTTGCTGATGCCTTGATTTTCCGTGCCTTGAGGCAAACTAGTAGCCATTTTCTGTCTCTATTATCTTTGCGATCTGCAGCCATTTGTCTACCAGTGGCTTGTTTGCAGCGAGGAGACTTAACAGTTATTCATGGGATTTGAGAAGTCGTTTTCACTTAAGCAGCTACTTTCTCAACAGCCTCTGTTTTTTTTTTTTTTCCCCTCTTTAGAGTAAACATGCTTGGAGGCACTGTACATTGGAGTGCCTCACAATTACACATCGAGGGTTTCCTCAGGGACTGACTGTTTGCTTTTTCACTCCAATCATGTGTTTACCTCATATCGCGAGGCTTCTTGGGCTTGTTGTAAAGTGTCTGAGGAGAGAAATCTGCAACCTCCTTTTTAATCACAAGTAGTTGATTCAGGTGAGATTCTGCAGAGACGACACACACTCGGACACTGACGCACCCGCGGCACCATTTGACCATCCCATTCATGCGCACACAAACTCCCTCTCCTTATTCAGAAGTCGCAATAATTACACTTGTATGTGTGTCTTTTTTTTTTTTTTTCCGAGGACATCTCTTTGTTCTGTTCCTGCTGGAGTGGAGTTCATTCAAGACAGCGTACTGTGGGCATTCCAGCCATATGAGATGAAAGAGACTTTTACACTAGTGTGGGGAACTCAACGCTTTATTGTTCCCCCTGTTCGACTGATCCCATCGCAGCGCTCTCTCTTATTGCCTCATATGTGTGTGTGAAGTTCAAAGTGCTTCATGAAAAACCTCAGTGCAGATGCTGGTTTGCTTAAAGTACGGCAACTTCTGCTGATGGACTGTTATTGTCGTTTTTTAGTTTGCTTTTGGAGGATTATGCTATTTTATTCATTTGTGTCAACCATTTTTTAAAAATTTTATTCATCTATTTATTCATCAGACACATTAATATCTGAGGAAAATTGAAAATGTTGCTCAGGAGAGCAAAAACAACTCAAACACAGCCTCCCTGTTTCTCTAACTTCACCTCTCATGCGAGTCATTATTTTCCAGAGTCGCAGATTTGTCGGGTTTTCGGTTGTGTAATGTTCATCGGTGTTCCCCGAAGAGGTTGCACTCTAAGAAAATGAAGGCAATTTGTTTCATTCCCCACTTCGGCACCTTCTGTCATACCAGCTGTCTGCACTGTGTCACAGGCCACACAGAGCACCAGGAGCCGATGCATGTAAATGACTGCAAAGAGCTCACACACACATACTGTAAATTCTCCAAAAGCCAAATAAATGCCTTGGCCTGCTGGGTCTCTAATATAAACAGAGAACATGTGTGGGGGATGAAATCAATCAGCTGACATGTTCGAGTCACAGTAATCTACATTTTTCACCGTTGATTCCTCCAGTGCACCACAGTCAACATTCAGTTTCCCCTTTTTAACAAAAATGCTGTTCACAGTGCTCACACACTTATTTATTCCATCTGGCTGAAATGAGCTGATCTGTTATGCCAGTGTTAAGCTACTAACTGAGAAACTCGACGCTTATTGCAGATATTTCACATTAAAAGTCTCAAAGCGCCACCTCTTAACCTCTCATGTCTATGTATTGTATACAAGTGTTCTTTAATTATGGGTTTGACTTGTATGCCCAAGAAAAGTCATCCATGGCTGAAAGCTTCTACATAATTAAGCTGAGTGCAGAGATTGTTGTGTGTGGAAGATCTTTCACGTATTTCCACAGGCTTTTAATTTGAAAACCAATATACGAGCAGGAAGTTATGGGATTGCCGACAGCAGCTTAACACAGAAAGAAACAGGGCGGCTGTTTTGAAGAACACGTGGATGTGAGTAGATCAGAAAGAAGAAAAGGCATCTTATTAAAGTATACGTGTATTTATAGAACAGAGATAAAGGTCTCTAATACAACTTGTTTCAAATAAATCTATCTGTAGTTGAAGTAAATCAGGGCCACTACTGAGAATAGGTATCATATACAGTATGTGTGTATATGTGAGAGCACAAACTCATGAATGAATTGTCATTAACGGCTCCACACTGGATCTTGTGTCTCTATAAAGAAGGTGCGTTCTAATGAATTTTTATTTCGGTGAAGTAAAACACAAGGCGCTTCCCTTTGGGGGCTCTCTGCATCTCTTCTCTCAAGCTCTGAGTGATTAATTGGCATTTAAGAGGTAAAGCCTCGGCTTAACTCTCCAGCTCTGCCTGCAAATGTGAGGCTTTGTCGACCTGATGCAACAGAGCTCCGAGATGCTTTCTGTTGCTGGACAGGAGGTGTTTATCAAAGGGATTTCATATGTCTTTGCGCAGCACTTCTCATCTTCACTTGAGAATTTTTGAGGTACTTGACTAAATGTGCAATTTGTCTATTGTCTTTTTTTATGTTTGCTTGGGCGTCTAAGGGCTTTCCTGTGCTCGTGTGTGTGTGTGTGTGTGTGTGTTTGCAAGCGTGCATGTTTTGGTGTGGTTCAAGAAAAAGAGGGCACCCGACTGTGTTAAGAAAGAGTGATCATCTCTGTTTCTCTGTTCCCCGTGCTCAGCAAGTCGGCCCATCACCGGAGTGAGAAAGTGCATTTCATGCTGGAGGGAGGGGGGTTAGTGGGTCTGAGGGCTGCACGGGGGGTTGGAGGACGACGAGGATGGAGAGATGATCCTAATAAAAAAGAGCAGGGCGGATGGCCCGAATGCACTCTGCTTGAGTTGTGTGATATGTGACACATCCGCCCCGGAGACGAGACAATAACGGCAAACGCATGGACTCATCAGTCGAGGACGGATCACTATTACGGCCTTATTCATCAGCATAATTAGGGAGAGAAAGAGATGTGGGACAAGTGGCTAGCAGCACTGATGAAAGCTCATCAGCAGCCTCCCTATAGAGCTATGGCTACTGATTGGTGCTGGGGCCATCATTGCCTAGAAACTACTTCAAAATAGAGGCTCTTCGCTCTGCTGAACGACAGTAAAATGAACTTTAATTGGCTTGCAAAGGCAGCTCGGCACAGGGATCATTTTTACTTCCTTCACAATCCGCACTGATTGGCCTGTTCTCTATTTTGAGTGTGTGTGATGCACAATGCAAATAATTACTCCCAAGGAATCTTAGACTACGCTCCAGATTTACATTTTTGCTCGTACCTTGAGCTTTTAAAAAAAAAAAAAAAAAAACTCCTGCCAGAATCCGTTCTTTTTATAGCTCGCC
Organism: Pempheris klunzingeri; assembly: GCF_042242105.1. Taxonomy (NCBI): domain Eukaryota; kingdom Metazoa; phylum Chordata; class Actinopteri; order Acropomatiformes; family Pempheridae; genus Pempheris; species Pempheris klunzingeri. Next base: position 4,846,481 of record NC_092035.1, read on the forward strand.
GTAGTCCCTGAAGGGTCACTGGAGTATTGTCAGGCCACTATTCGCTGCAGCTAATGTCAATGATTTAGAAATTAAAGCTTACGTCGGCCCTTCTGTTTATTCTAAGGATAAAAGTGGCCGCTAATTGCAAAATGTGAAATATTATATAATACAATGGGTGTGAAAAGGTTACTTCCTTATCCTGTTTCCCAATATTATCAGGTTTCCTCAAGTGTTAAGCCATTAATTTCAGACCAGTGTTTTTGCCCTTTAATTAGTCAATTTATCAACTATAATGGCAGCAGACAAGCTTGTTCCACTTGTGTTCAGCGTGGTTTTGTTTGTCTTCTACAAAGCTACAATTGGCAAATCCTGAGAATTACGAGGGATAGATTTATTTAATTTAGAATAAGGTCAGATTACAAGTAGAGTCGCAGATAAAATCACAAAGCTTATTTTCATGACTGTCAAATATTTATTTGTGGCCTGTCACGCTGTCCTCAAACTCAGTGCGAGCCTGGCTGTAAGCTAAGCATGTGGCTTTGGTCGTTGGTTGCATATGTTAATTGTGACCTGTTCAATTAAATGGCGGCTTTTTAATTAGTTTGATGAGAAATAGTAAAGCAATCATTAAACCAGCCAATAGCTTAGTTCATTATCTCATGACCCCTCATGTCCCCACCCCCATGTTGGGAACCACTGAGCTAAGCAATAAACTGCCTATGGTATAAATTGCACAGGCTACAGCATTATTTGACACAGTGTAATGTAATAAGCCTCCAAAAAAATACTGCATGATTACTGCTAACAACTTGTTGGGGGATATTTTAGTAATTGAAATGAATGCAGAAGCAAGACTATCCCTTTCACCGTGCCAAATAGCATGCACCACCCCTTTATAAGTGGCATTAACATTGGGATTCATAGGACTGGATGATGAGGAAGAAAGACGGTAAATACATTTCACGATTGATGCCATTTATTTGACCATTTCTTTAAATTCTGCAAATCATCCTCTCCTCCGGCGCTCGCCTCACATCCCGCCGCACGGGTCCACATCAAATCTATTCACTAATTCTACGTGACACTTCAACCGTCGCTATTTTTCCTCCATCACAGTGAGACACTTTGTTTCACGGCCAAGAGAGATGTAGGAAAATGCTCCACCAGAGACGGTCTTGAACTGAACATGACCTGAGCATATGGCGGCGCGGCCCTCAGCAGCCACGATGGCATCGTCGGGATCTATCTCGCCCAGCAAAGCACACGGTGGAACTGAATGCTTTGGTCAAACACATAGACTATGAAAAGGGAGAATGAGAGAACTCTTTTGTGTGATATTAATCCATATAAAAGGCTACAGGGTCCATCAAAGCCTATTTTTCGCTCAGCACATCTGTTTCTCTCTCCTGTCTTTCCTGTAATGTTTTGCACTGCGCTTGTTAAAGCACTGAACTACCTTGGATTTTCTGTTGAAAAAGTCTCGTCATTGACGTGTCTATTGCTTTTCATACCAACTAGTCAGTCCTTCCTTTTTACTGTAAAAACTATGATTGAATTCAAGTCCACCCTTTTTTTTCTAGCCTGCACTGATCCAAGTTGAGCAAATCTCGGCTTTACTTCCAGCCAGCCGTTGAATAACAACCAGTTTTTAGGGCTGCAACTCAAAAAGCTTTTATGACGATATCACTAACATATTACCTCCCCATTACATTACATGGTTTACATATATCTTAGTACTTTAAATACATTGTCGTACTTAATTTTGCTAGCCTTAGAAATAACCTCTCTCCCTGATGTTGGTCTCTTCTCATATCTCTGTTCCCTCCCTCTCCTAGTGTCCTCTCCGGCCCCCCTCGCCTTTTCTCTGATGCAGGACAATAGCTTTTATGACTACCTCGTAATTCACAGGAGCATGGAGGTTGAGGGGTGAGGGTGGGGGTGCAGCAGTGGCGGACGGTCGGCTGTAGATCTCCCCGTCCTGATGGAAAGATCGAAGCGCGGGGAGGGGAACTGGAGAGGAGCGGGAAAGGAGGAGTGGGCGGTGGCGCAGGACTGGAGCACATTAATGAATGACCACCCGATACAGGCTTGTCATCCCGCTGGAAGAGTTAGCGCCCTTGCCTGGATGGACAGCAGAGGTGGCAATTTGTCTTGAGGCGAGCAGGGGGGATCTGGACACGGGCACTTAAAAGAGCATTTGGGACAGTGCGGGGCGGGTTGAACAGAGAGACTACTCCCCATAAAATAGCAAAATGGATTAGATCTGTCAGGCCTTGAAGGCTTCAAGTGTGGAAATGATTACTTTAAAAGTGTTATGAAAAATGCGTGCTTACTTATTTTGTCATTCTAGTTTCAACTTTTAAATGGCAAATGTTCTATGATTGCTATTTACCTCATTGGTGCTACTTACACACTAATGTCGTACAGCCAGACAGAAATTTGAGATAAAACACATCTTGAAGATGGGACATTTCTTTTAGAGTTCTCTCTAGTTAAGTCTTACTTGTTTAAAGGCTGCGCTTTTAGAACTAATCCTCGCGACGCCGGTGATCCCCTTGCATCGGAAGATCAGAGTTTTCTTATATCCAGTAAAATTTCTCTCGATCTAAAGGACGTCGTCATTTTTTGGTTTTGCTCGATTTCACTCAAATCACTGCTGCACCTTCAGCCTCATAGTGCCGATAGCATGGAGGTGCACTTGTAGTCGTGTTGTTCTTCGGCCTCTTCAGACCTCTTTCAGCTTGATAACATGGAGATCAAGATCACAAGATTACTTCCTGTCAGCAATCATTTCCCAAAATCATACCTCCTATGCAGCTTTATGAACAAATGTTCTATTTGAGTGTACATGTGGTGCCTGGTTATATCGTATTTTCATTCTGACATTGGCAATATGATATTTGCACTTTAATGATAATCATGTGCTGGGAATACAGACAGGGAACTGAAATAGTAGATAGTAGATGGAAAAATAATAGTTCCAGTGTGAGCATGTGAGGTGATTTTGAGTCTCTCTAAAACAGCCAGTTGTCACACTGCCTCAGTTCTCCCATTTTTTTTTATTTTATTTTTTTCCAAATATTGAACAAAGCTCTTCAAATGTGTTTCAGGGTGATACAAACTCGTAAATCCTCACTTTCTCTGCAACAGAGTCTGAGTCTGTATTTTGACATAACGTCTAGATTAGCTTGTTTTCCCGTAATGAACTTAAAACCAAAGACAAATGATTGTCCAGCTCCTGATGTGTTCCAGGCAGTTGTAGGGACAGTTAATTGGTGAGCAAAGGAGAGCTCTTGTCCATCCTTAAGTGTTCAGCCACGTTGAAAAATGCCTGGTTTGACCAGACTACAGTGATTGAAATGAATACCCCTGGCTTTGTGCGACTGTGGGTCCATAAAACCTTGCAGTCTTGCCCCCCCTTGGCTTTAGTTGTGTCTGCTGGAGGATCTTTTGAGAAGTGAAGTGGCACTTTATAGTGGTGCCCTCTATCGTGTCAAGGTGACTCGAGGGAAACCAGATAAAATCTGGTGGCAGATGAAAGGAACGGCTCGTGTTGAGACATCTCCTGTAGATAATTATATGCTTATTCCATATGCTACTGTGTGTGATGTCAGAAATCTAAAGCGCACTGACAGTGCAGTCCATGTGTTATTTGAATAAAGCACAGGCTGTCCCTTTTCTTACTCACCATCCATGAACATAGAACCCCCCCCCTGATAAATCGTCCATTGTGACAGGAACAAGATTACATGAAGCTGCGGCTGTAGGCCATTCAGCGGGCAGACGGAGCGCCATGTCACCTCTAAGAGGGCTTTGAATAAATGTCCCCGTCTCTACCAAGGCCCACTTCCTTAATCAGGGTGTCGGATGGTAATGATTAGCTTCCTGCATGTGCTTCTCAGCTGCTGAGTCGCCTGCATAACTCATACACTGTTAATAATCTGCCTGGGGAGATAATACTCTTCTTTACCTCTAGCTAATCCAGCCCTGATCTGAACCACATTGTTACTTTTTTTTTATATTAACTTTCATTTATTATGACAAGTACTTTCACGGAATCCGGCGGTACTTCATATTCAAGGAGAAGAGGATGCAAGGTGATTGTATCTAAATCCCTCAACTAGGTTAAATAATACAGTCAGCTGGTGTCCCAGAGAGAAAGAGATACTGATGGGGGCTGTTGTTTCTCTTCTGCCATGGGTCACGGCTTGGGAGGGGGGGATTACTGCAGCATCATTTCATTCTGTGTCCATATCCAAAACCTGGATTAGTAACAGGGAGAGGGATTAGAATTTATTATCATACTCCATGCACAGGCATCTGTTAAGGGCACTGGTCCTTGAAAAGAAACGTATTTCAGCTATTAAGCGAATGCTGGATGAGGGGGCCGCCTTTGTCTTCGGTGCGTCGGCTCTCGCTGTGATAGAGGGATGCGGAGTAGGTCAAGAGAGCTGTGATCCCTTATTTTCTCTGAGTCGGTTTCATGATTTGGTCCTGTTGTGAGCCAAGAAAGAACCCTTGAAGATAATAGTGCAACAATAAAAAAAAACTGAACACGTTCCAAAAGGCTTTTTTTTTTTTGATGATGGAAGATGGAGATGCAAATGTATCTAAATCCTCTGCGCTCTCTTCCTATAGCGTGGTGCCCTCTCACCAGCCTTCATTTACTAAACGCTTAATTCTTCAACAGCATCCTTCAATGAGGATTTGAGGGAAAGCTCCATATCCGCTCCAGTCTACAATTTCAGTTTTAATCAACACAACAAATATCTGGTGTCTTCCAGTGACATTCAAACTCATTAATTCTGTCTAACTCTCAATCTAAATGAAATTATTTTATACTCGGCGCATAATTAGGAAATTACACTGTGTACAGTTCTCGTCAAAAGCGAAGCTGGTATAGCACAACCCATTTACTCATTTTTTTGGAGGAGTTATTTAGCAAACATCATTGTCTTTGGACCTGGCATTGAATTACTGCGTGCATTTGTCAAAAGCATTTATCTTCATGCTCAGATGCACTTCAGGGAACACCTTATGCAGCACGGTACTTTGAGACAAAGGATTGGAGTTAACCTTGAGATATTGATTTTCTGCCATCATGTACATGTACCATATATCCATGGCTGTGTGCTCATTTCTCTCTTTCTCCGTCTTTTTCTCCCTGTGCAGAGATACTGAACGGCGGTGTTTACGTTGACCAGAACAAATTCCTGTGCCATGCGGACACCATCCATTGGCGTGACATTATCAAGAACCCCCAGGCTGAGTTGCTGGTGGTACCGTCCAACAACAGCAACCTCGGATGTGAGTACCGCACGTGGGTGGGAAGCCACTACTAGCTTTGGATGAAAATCTTTTCTTTTTTTTAAGGTATTTTTTGTGAAAGGTGAAGGCAAACGACATGCCAAAATACTGTAGAAACACACACACACTCTTCCCCCCACCAGTAGCAGTCATGCCCTATCCCTTTTTATTCAGTCTGTTTGCCTGGCGGTCATTTGGAAGCGAAATCACATAGTGTTAGATCAACGTGTGAACCTTTCCATTGTAGTGGTATGGTAGCGGCTCCGCAGCGAGGCCCATGGAGCTGCTGTCTGCTGTGCTCTTTTTAAATCTCAGTGAATCTGACAGCTAGTTTGAAACTGCCCACTTCCCCTGATGCCTCCACCCCCCTCCGTGGTCCCTGCAGTCTCTCAACTCCCTCTGCTTTGGACATAACAGGCGTCACTATCCGGCGGACATTCTGTGTCAGAAGAACTGGCTGTTAAAGACAGACTCTCTCAAACTTTTCTGCACATTTATGGATGGGCCTCTTGCTCATTTTAAGGGAGAGACAGGGAGCACATAGAAGTTTCTTCGGGCCCTCGGTATCAAAACATGTCAGGGTGAGCAGTAGGGACAGCTGAAGCGCCAAATAGCAGGCAAAGACATGGACAACGGGGGAAATGTTGAGAGATTCTTTGATGAAAAGACATGATGACCTTTTCTAGCTTCCAGACTGAGCAGAACAAAATCTGCATCGTGTTGCCTTGCAACACCAGCGGGGAGCTCTCTAAAGTAAAGGTTTGAGAAGACACTTTTAAGTACAATATGTGTAAATCATCACTGTTTTGCTGATTAGATGTCACTGATGGAGGAGGAGGAGGAGGAGGAGGATGAAAGCAACAAAGAACAGAGGAAGTGGGCCAAAAAAATGACAAGAGAGCATGTGGGAGTTGAGGTTGCCAAATTGGGGCCTTTTGCCAAGCAGTAGTTAGTATTTAGCATTAACAACCCCACAGTGGGAGTGGTTGAAGGGGCCTGGTGACAATCTGCTGCACTGTTCCACTCACTCTGTAATTAACCCATAGTCAATTAAGTCTTGATGACGGGCCACTGGCAGATGAAGGCTGGGAGAGTTTTGTCAGGTCCCACTTTGCGCGAGCTTTGACGGAAGGGAGTAGAAGCCTGTCTTTCATGCTTATGTTCTAAACAGGCCACGAGTCACCACAGTGACTCTGGGTCTATTGTCGGATGAGCGGAGGAGATTCGACAGATCTGTCACTAGTCGGGGGAAGTTTTAAGGGTGTGCGTGAGTGGACAATTACGCGTTTGGTGTGTGAGGGGGCTGTGTTTTATGCCCAAACTACATCTGAAGTTTGCTGAGGAGCTGTCTGATGCGTGTGTGTGTGTGTGTTCTTCAGGCAGGCGCTGTCATCGCTCCTGTAACGGACGCTGCTGGGGCCATCAGGAAGACCAGTGTCAGACCTGTGAGTATGCACTTGCACACACACACACACACACACAGATAGGCTAACAGCATCCCTACTCAAGCTCCATATTCACAAACACATGGCTGACATCAATATCTCCCCTCAGAAATAAAGGGAATAATTGCATATCCCAAAACGCTGAACTACATCCTTAAGCGCCCAAATACTCAACATAACTTGACATTGAGTGGGGCAGCCTGTGAAAGGGATTAAAGTGAAACACTGGAACTCGACATTGAAGCCCAGGCTAATGAAATTCTGTTAAATCAGTTATTAGTTTAAGGCGGAGTGACCCACTGTATTTATTGAATGGCCGGAGAAAATTGAGGATGCTGTACAGTCTGCTTTAAAATAATCTATAATCTGTTATAATCTGTTTTGACAGAGATTTTAATATTTTTTGGCTGTGCAAGCACTTACACATCTGCTGTTTTTTTTTCATTTTATATATATATATATATATATATATATATATATATACACACACACACACACACACACACACATACATACATACATATATTCTTATTTTATTGAGCTCAAAGAGCAAAATGAAGGTCAAGTTATTCAGTGTGTTCCATTTTTTATGTAGATGTGGTGAGAGGAGTTGTTGATGAACAACATATCAAAAAGACGGGATGGAATGGAAGTAAATGGTACTGATGCTAGCAGGAGCACAATTGTTAGTACACATACTGAAACCAGAAACAATGCAAAGACAAATGAGGATGGTGGGTAACCAGAGAAATATCAGTCCCCTGTATAATTGCAGTTCTACTGTTCTATTCATGTCATCAAGATGTAGAGAGGGACTGGCCTGTTTTTCACTGACTAATAGACTACAGGGCCTTGTTGTATTTTTCACTACTGCATCATTATGTTCAGCAGGGAGTGAGCACAGCAGTTTTTAATACCTCGGCTTCAAGCTCCTGCTGACTCGCTGGCTGGTTTATATCCCTCAGTACCAATAATGTGTGGGAGGCTGTTGTTTAGCACAAGTGTTGGAGCAACTTTGATAGAATAGGTACGAGTCACATCTAAGTATTAGCACTGTGCTGCTAATAGTGAGGAATACAGCTTCCTTTAAAGGAGTCTTGCTAAATAATTTTGGGAGAAAAAGGGAGCTAGTCTTTCCTTGGTTGCACAAGACTTGGCATAGCAATGAAAAAAGCCAGGCTTTCTGGGAATTATCAGCACAGTTGGAAGTGTCATCGGCCAATTGGTCCAAATGGCAGGAGACACCCATTGTATAAACACAGATAAGATGAATCAGTGATGTCCAGTGCTATGGAGCTTTTTTTCAAACTTTATTTATTTAGGGAAGATGTACCGAGCTCACTCCAGCAATGCCCCACTTCCGATTGTTACCTTGGAGCTGCCAAGCGCTTTCAGCCGCTAGTCCCTGAGCTGAGGCTGGAGCCGTTGGAGCGGAAGAGTCTTATTCAAGAGCACCTTTAGAGCGGCGGCTAAGAGAGGAGCTGGTGCTCCGTGTTTTTAAAGTCCGTCAGGGCATTCAAGCAAGTGACCCTGTGCTCATGAACCCACTTGTCTGACCTTTAACTTGCTGAAGCCCCTAATTTGTTTCTGCCTGAATTCCATATCTGATGGTGTTTGCGTGCAGCTATAATGTGAGATGAAGGTTGAGGGTGGCGGTATTGTCTCTTTTTATGAGTGTGAATGCGCGTGTCAGACCTTTAAAATTCTCTCTTTCCACTTCCTGGGCAGTGACAAAGACGGTGTGTGCAGAGCAGTGTGACGGTCGATGCTTCGGGCCCTACGTCAGCGACTGCTGCCATCGCGAGTGCGCCGGCGGCTGCTCAGGCCCCAAGGACACGGACTGCTTTGTACGTCAGATGGACACGCAAACACACACACACACACACACTGTTGCCCTCTCCATCACTCCCTTCTTCTCTTTCTTAACTTTCTTTAATAATCTACGCTTGACTTTTTCTCTTTTGCTCCTTTTCTCCCCTCAAAAAAGCAGTCGCACATCCCTACCCTCATCCCCCCCTCCATCTCCTCCATTCCACGAGTCTTTTGTGCAGCATCTGTTTGTCATTTTCCCTGCCCGAAAATGATCCACTTTGTTTACCGGCTGATAAATTGTTTGTCATTTTATGGGGCTGTAAAACTCTGATGCAGCGGCGCTCTTCAAAGAACCAAATTGGTGATTCAGTGTTCCAATTAGCATGCCTTTTATCACCTCAAGCCCCTCCTCTTTCGCAATCTCATGCATGACACACGTGCATACTGTCAGAGATGATATTATAGTTGTAATTCACACAGAGGCTCATCCAATTCAATTACCGCTGTTTCAGATTGTGGCCATAGATGACAAAACGCTTAAGAGGTTTATGGGGAAACATTTCACCATTTGCATCATGACTGTGGATCAATGGCTCCAATTTTTCTACCATTTGGTGTTCAAAGAGATGAGGACGGCTGCATGATCCGCGTGTCGCGATCCCACGTAAAAATGAAATGCTGCTGTAATACTCCTTCACACGTGTGACATGTATGTGACAATGTGAGACCTCAGCTCGCCTTACCTCTCTATGCTCTGCTCCATGCACCCCCCCTCCCCCCAAGAGATGTCTGGATGGTATCCTGTGCCTTCAGCTGATTGTGGTTATGTGCTCTCCGCTCCGCAGGCTTGCACCAATTTCAACGACAGCGGAGCATGTGTGACCCAGTGCCCTCAGCCGTTTGTGTACAACCCTGTATCTTTTCAGTTAGAGCACAACCCCAGAGCCAAGTACACCTATGGAGCCTTCTGTGTCAAGAAATGCCCACGTAAGCCTGCTTTGAGTTGTAAATACTAAACTGAATGATTTACTGCACGCACATCCAGATACCTGCAAGTAGATACAGTTACTGTAACAGTATACAGCTTATTAGCTTATTAACAGCTTATTAAATCAATTAAGTTGTATAGTCTATTAACTGGTGTCAATTGAAGAATCATGTATCCATCCTGAAATAAGACTCCAGACAATTATTTCAAGTCAAGATAAATTGCTCAAATATAAATAAATTCTGTATCTCAATCAACTAGTGGCTACACCATCTGCTTCGGCTTCTGGCAGCTAAAAAAGCAAGCAAATCTTAGTTCTCTCGTTCACAGATATGAAGTCAGAGTGCTGCAGTTATTTCAGCGAGCGTGCATTAAAAGTCAAGCCGCATCAACAGATTGCATATTCAAGTTCCACTGATCATCAAATGAGCATACACCAGTCGATCTTTTTCACTGCCGCAACCAAGTACTAATTTGATTCATTACTTTTGCAGAGCAATATAGCCCTAGACCATTAGTTTTGATCATTATACAAACGTGATTAAAATACAATCAATTTCTCGCCATTAGAGGGGTCCTTCTAGGAAATTGCCCTACAAGTAAATGCTACATTTTGACTTTTCTTTTTCCCCAGTTAAAGTCTTATCATCACAGCGTCCCTGCTATGTGACGAGTGAAGCAAACGTCAGCTGACACTTACATTCTTTTTGTGTCGCTGTCAGACAATTTCGTGGTGGACCACAGCTCCTGTGTCAGAGCGTGTCCCAGCAACAAGATGGAAGTGGAGGAGAACCGCATCAAAATGTGCATTCCCTGCACCGACATCTGTCCAAAAGGTAAACCATGGGAGGTTATCAAAGATACTAATCCTTATTTAATTCCTTATTTCATGTATGAATTATTACTGGTGTGATTTTGGAGAAGTGAAGAGTCACTGTTTTGATGTTCATGTATCATATTGTTTGCTCTGATGGTTTCAATTGTCAGTGTCAAAAAAAAAAATGGATTCTTTAAGTGAATTTTTACTGCCATCACTGGTCCAATTTTGATGAAACAAGGAACGATGGCGTATTATATTACCCACTGACACGTCGCTCATAACTGATGACTGCTGCCTCGTAAGATGGTTGAATTTGTCTGACATGGACAGATTTCTACTCTACAACCTGACACACTGGGGTGCACTGTCAGAAGGACATTACAGAGAAAGCAAAGTGCGAACCATTCTTAGTTCAGCAGAACATGGCCCATGTTCCAGTGTATAATGTGGAATTTGTACTCAATGGGATGAAAATCAGGGTTTATATAGATAGTTCCACCCCTGCTTCCCCCACGTCCTGGCCCACAGCACTGCATTTACTGTATGTACAAAAGCTTATGCAGTTAAACCATTTTAATCTAATAGCGGTATGCTAACAGCGATGATACTGGATCAACAGTATTGCCCACAAAAATTACTTTAAAAGCTTTATGGGAAATGTAATTTATTTTTACGGGAGCTTGCTCGGCTTTTTATATTATACGAAATATACTTACAGCTGATTTGTTTATTCTAATCTACCCCCTGAAAATATCAGCTTCTTTAATATTAGGAAAAAGGCCACGCAATACCCACTTCTGTACCAACATCTTTATGCATGAAGAGTCTATATAGTGAACTCTCACTTCTCCTCTGCCTACAGCTTCCATCGCAAGATCCACTCAGTAAACGTTTTGCCATCTATATAATACAGAATTTATTAATGCGTGCTATGTATGTATTTATGCACATTCAAAGAGATGAACTCATGCTACTCATTTTGCCCCCCCCTCCTCTCAAATTATTGCTGTGAATACCCACTCTAAACTCATTACATATTGGTGGATAAATATGACAAATGTGGCAGAAACGGAGGTCACATGTTTGACCCCCGCAACAGTCGACATGTTAATGGTCCCACGGCGCAAAACTGCTCTCACCTGCTCAATAATTAGAACTCATTTTGTGCGAGGGCGTCGGCTAAATGCCTTCAATGTTTAATGTGAAATTAAACTGCATTACTTCAGTTCAATACAGAGGATTAGCCCCTTCATCATGTTGTTCTCACAAAGGTAACTGATCTGCCCTTTCTCTTTGGAGGGGAGACAATACTGTTTTCCTTCAGGCTCCATGTATGGGCAGCGGCAGGCGATGATTGGCTAATCTCTTGATTACATCGTCACGCAGCAGGGAGGGGTTAATGAGGGATAGCCCAAGGAACTGTGGGAAATGATAACAAATTAACATTTCAGATATGGAATTGGCTGGTATAAATCACTATCAAAAACTGGTTACACCACTTAATGCAAGCCTTATTCATCATCCCCCCCCCGCCCCCCGCCTCTGTCAGAAATACTTGGCTCACACTAGACCGCAAGTGTAATTAATGCAGATGTAATGAATTCATTATAGGGAGGAATTGGCTGTGGATTGGCCCATGCTTTCATCAAAAGAATTCCGATGCATGGAGAGGGGCCACGGCCTTGCCTGTGCATCAAAAGCAGGGGTGTGTTTTCATAAAAGAGTGTAAAGAATTAAAGTGACAAATGACTAATAGTAGTTTCTGAAGACAAAGTCCCTGCTGTACAAGGACGCTTATAGATACAGGCTACAGAAGGTAATTTGTTCATACCTGAAGCAACTTCAGAGGTAAACATGTTGAATTATACATAATGGTGTGTTTGCATTTGTTTCGTCAGTGTGTGACGGCATAGGGACGGGCAGTCTGCAGACAGCTCAAACAGTGGATGCCAGCAATATTGATAAATTTGTCAACTGCACCAAAATCAACGGCAACCTCATCTTCCTCATCACTGGCATTAAAGGGTAAGTGACAACTCGTACGTAGCCGTAAGTCTGACGAGCTCATGGATGCCTAACATCTAACTTTGCTGCTAGCTCCGTGTGCTCCGTGGTGCTGGGCAGATAGCGTGCAGAAGCTTGATCAGAGTTTGTCCACTGAAAATAGCTGCAGCATGAAACAAGGTCGGTGAGAGGTGAAACAGCGAAGTTGTACGAGCGCAACTAAGGGGAAAGAAACTGCTGACTTGGGTGACAATCATCAGTGGGTTTATGACAAGGGATAACCCCTTTTACATTACATATACATAGTCATTTAATCAATTTTTATATAGATATATGAATTAGAGCAGCACTAAATGACTATATTCAATTCAGCTGCACATAGAAACATAGTTATTGACTGTCATGTCTGAATACTCTACACACGAAGCCACATCAGCTGAACGCGTGCATGTACGCTTGAGACATACTGTAGGTAGTCCAACTGAAATGTCATTACTCGGACAACATTTAAGAAAAACCTGTTGATACGAACAGTGTGAAATACAACAGCATGGAACTAAGAGAGGTAGGTATGTGAACAAACAGTTCTCCACTCATATGCCACCGCGTCAGATACAATCTGGTTTGGGAAGGTCAATGAGCAATGTACTCTATTCAATCAAAAACCACAATGGTCAAGTGCCCTGGAGCTCTGAGGATAGAATGATATGTACGAATGTCACACAGCACATTAGAGGAAAGGAGCATTCTGACTTTGGTGTGAAAAAAATACTCACTCATTGTTGCCTTCAGGCTAACATTCACAGTGTGTGTACCTTTAACTGTACATATACAAATATAGGAATATTACTTTTGATAAAGATGACTGTGTCTGTGTTTTTCAGTGACATGTATCATGGTATTGGACCTCTGGACCCAGAGCGTCTTAACGCGTTCCGCACTGTGAAAGAGATCACAGGTGAGACTTGCTTCACTGGAGTAACCGTGGAAAACTATAACTGCACAAAACAATAATAATATGTGGTGTGTGTGTGTGTATGCATGTGTATGAATGGTGTGGCCTATGAGGTGGTGTGTGTGTATGTATCTGTTAGTGCTTACAGTATGCGATGCTGTGTGTGTGTGTGTGCGTGCGTGCGTGTGCATATGCTTGTGAGTTTATTTATTCATTAACTATTAGAGGCCTTAAGGGATGAGCAATACCTCGTACACAAACCCTTTTGTCATATTAAATTGCAACTTGCAGTTGAGCCAAACAGCTAATGGAGTGAAACTGCATTTTCATAATGAAAACCCGAGCAATAAGGAAGAGCAATGGCCGTTCTATCCCAGCCTTTTTCCTGCTCTATCCTGTTAATGTCATTTCCACAGATCCCGATTTGATATAATTTGTCATTGAAGGCAAGTGCAACCGGACAGATTGTGCAGAATATTAAATCCATTCTTTTAATTAGTACATATTGTCTTCTCCACGCACATTTCCGACAAAGAATTGGGTTCTTGGTTGAAATTCACAGAGGCGGTGCAACTCTATAACAAAAAAAAATGGCAGTGCTTTTTATAGTTAGAATCAATGCAACAAAAGGATTCTTTTTATTTCCTTGCTCATGATTCTTTTCGGAGAAAACCCTATGTCCTATTTGTCTATTTGACTGATACCTCTTTAGGTTACCTCAACATCCAGTCCTGGCCCGAGAACATGACAGATCTGAGCGTTTTTTCCAACCTGGCAACTATTGGAGGTAGATCTCTTTACAGGTATGTCTTCTTCTTACCTTGTTGCACACAGATGAGACACCTTGCGAGGCTTCCATCTAACTTTTTCTTGGTCAAATCAGAAATGTACCTTTCATCAAAGCTAAGTTACAAGTTACAGCATTGCGTTTAGAGACATTACGACGAAAACAACGTTGTGAAAGTGTAAAAAATGCAGACTGACCTACTGGCACCCTTCTATGGTGACATGTAGATACATAAGTAAGGACCGCGATGACAAATTGAGTAACACATAGTAGCTGGTCCTACTACTCATTCATTTCAGAGTATCCCACATCATGTTTGACATCTTTGAACTCAAATGACATTACACGCGATTCCATTTGACTTATATGCAGATGACATGCTCATATTATAAGAGGACTTTATTCAGAAGGGTCCTCATCTCTGCCTTTTTCTTGCCATTTTCTTGTATTTGGAGGCTACTGGTGGAGCTAATGAGCCACCAGCCCATGTTGTTTTGCAGAGAGACTCTTTGAAGCGATTCTTTGATTAGCCCAGTTTTCATTTCTAAGGTTCTGTGTTCGCTAACAAGTGGCAGATGCGAGGCAAAGTGCTGGCAGAGTCAAAGGAGATCCAGCCTCCTTTTCTAAACGCCAGTGATGAACCTGTAGCTCAGCAAATGTTTCATTCAGAGAAGGAGCAACCCTTCTCTACATCTTTTTCTTTCTGCTGTATTTCTTTTCTTTCCCCTCAGTTTTCCCTGTTTTACTATTTTTAACATTGTCATTCCCGTCATGCTGTTTTATTCATCTCCCATCATCTTTCTCTTGAACTCCTATTTTTCAGTCTTCCTGACTTCTATGTCCCACAATCTTTCACCTTTTTGCCCTTTACCTCCTCCCCTTTTCTCTATCATTTTTTCTTTCCTTTTCTTCTGTTGTTCGTATTGTTGCTCTCAAATCCTCTTGACATCTTCTCCCTCCCTCTGGCTCTTATTCACAGTTTCATCCACCCTCTCTATCTTCACCTCTGCTTCCTTCCTCTTTCTCATAATCTCTCTTTCCTTCCTTCTCCTCGTGCAGTGGAAGTGGTATTTCTCTGTTGATCTTGAAGCAGCGTTGGATCTCCTCGCTTCAGTTCCAATCACTGGACGAGATCAGCGCTGGAAACGTCTACATCTTCAACAACAGCCGCCTTTGCTTCTACAACACTGTCAACTGGACGTCACTTTTCAGGACCCCAAGCCAGAAAGTCCTAATACGTAACAACCAAGATCCAAAGGAATGCAGTAAGTTGTGGTGGTGGAGTTTGATTCTATATATATATATATATATATATATATATATATATATATATATATATACATATATATATATATATATATATAGTATCCTAACACCTATTAAGTTTGTCTGTACTCTGACTTTCTTTCCTTTTAGCGATATAATTAAAAGACCCCCTTCATATCTCTGTAAATCCATCCCTGCCTTACACACTGACATGCCCGTTTCCAAGGCGACTGTGTCACAGGCGTCTTTCGCTCCTCGGCCTTATTCGGCTCCCTGTGAGGAAAGTGCTTAATGTGTCACCCACAGAGGTGGATGAAGCTCACTGCTAGCCATAGGGTAGTGGCCACCTGATGGAAAGATGAATAGTCCACATGTGGCTATGGTTGCAAATAGTAGAAACTGACTACATCATGTTCAGTGAGGATGGGAAAGTCTGACAGTGAGGGGAAGGTATGATGCTATGAAGAAAATGTTACCATGTTGGTAGGTGGTAGGTGTTATTTTCTAGGAGCCATTTTTTTCTTCTTTGATATTATTTGTAATTGTTACACTTTAGTAATGTGTACATCTGTGCTTTGCCAGTAAAGCACAGATGTACAGAAAGACAGAGATAACGAGAAAACAAAGACATGGACCACCGTAGTTTTTCTTGGCCCTGCCAGGCTGCGGTTGATATCATTAGCCAGTTAATGAGTGCAGTGTGTGTGTGTGTGTGTGTGTGGGTGTCAGAGATCGATTGATGGGGCTTTACACAGGCCTCTTCATTAGGCTCAACCCCCTCTCTACCATTGACTGTTTGGCTGTTGACAAAGGGCTCGGCGACACTCCTGGAGACGCGGATGTCGCTCACTGGATTGAGGACACGCCGAGTCCGATGAACAGCATCGATCGTTGTGGTTCGACCGGAAAACAGGGCTGAGGGTTATGGTAGGGGCGGTCTTTAATGGCGGAGATGTGAGGCATACCAATGTTTACTCGCACAGCTGGGCGGCGTTCGGCTAGATCAACACACACATATACACACAAATGTGTACACGCAGGCGAGAGGACGCACACGGGCGAATACACCAACACTAACTTATGTGCAGAGTGTGTGGCGTCGTGTATCAGCAGGCTACAGTCGTGTGTGTCTATGTTTGCCTGCATGTGTCAGTGCCTTCAACAGTGTATGTGTGTGAGTGTATTAACGCAATTATTTTTTACATTGATTTTTTTTTTTTACCTCCTTTCTCTCCACAGCTCAGCAACGAATGGTGTGTGATCGGATGTGTTCAGATGACGGGTGCTGGGGCCCAGGCCCCGACCAGTGTCTTTCCTGCCGATATTTCAGACGGGGCCGCACCTGTGTTGAGTCCTGCAACCTCTTTGATGGGTGAGCAGTCCATTCACAGACAGTCTTTTTTTTTTTTTTTTTTTTTATCTTTTTCATACTTTTGATGCATCTGGGCAAAAGTTTAGTATGTCTAGCCGATGTGACGCAAACCTGAAACTTGAATGTCAGATCATTATGGGTTAAGGATACTGCAGCCATACATAACAGGCAGATTAAACAGTTTAAAGAGCTTTGGTACATGATAATGAAGTCAAAACATTCTCAAGGGCTCTGGAGGAGGAGAGTGTAATTTCTGATTGGCATGAATGTAATGAGATGAACCAATAAGGAATTTCACACTGAACAGTTAATGTGGACAGCTAAAGGAACATTTAGCTGCGTGTTACCTCCATTGTCCAAAATTAATTTGAATATATATTGTTGAAATGTTATATTTCATTACAAGTTGCTCATTTGGGCTGACAGACAAGAGTGTTTCCTGCTCTGAGCCCGGCAGTGACTGACATTTGCAACAAATGCCTTTAAGCTGTCCTCACAATCCACTGATATTTTGTTTTCAGTATGAATAATTGCATTCAGATCAGATCTTTGCTTTATGCCGCCAAGAGGCGCATCAAAAACATCACTGCCAACTCACCTGGGAAGAAACACTTCTTTGTAGATGTAGTTTTCCAGCCTTTTGTGCTACTCTTGAATGAACAAGCAGATATTGTGAATCACAACACTTGAAAGCATCCATCTAAAATAAGACTGTACTGGCAAGCATCTGCCACAAGATAAATATGACTTTTCTTGCAAGCAGTGATGTCAAGCTTGTGTTTTCCCCTGGGGAAGAGGAGAGAGAGCGCACGTGTGTGTGCGAGAGAGGGTGGATGAGAGCGAGCAACCCTCGGTCATGTTGACTTGTTGCTGGTCGCTTCCCCGCACCGTTTGTGGGAGGGAAGCTTTGAAGTTGCCGGGAAAAACAGCTCACAGCGAAGGCTTTGAAGGAGACTGGTGAGGAAAAGGCGTGTGGCGGGGAGCTGCTGAAGCGCACTTGTTTCCGATACCGTAAATACAGTCAGCCACTGCGACGCATTGTAAATAACATTCGACAGGCCCACGTGTTGATCCGTGTCACACGCCTGAACTGTGGAATCAAAAACGTCCATGACCTAATGGTTTGCTTGGTGTAAGAAGGCACCACCTTCCGAGCACCATTCCTTTCAAACATGTATTTATAGCATAAGCACGTTACCTGGTCACTACTACTTCATCCCTTGTGTCTCATCCAAGATTTCTTTCTCAGTTTGTGTATTTGTTTTTAGGTGGGGTCCTCTTTTGTCATTGTTTGAAAGATACAAATAAGGATCGCTTGAATACTTGAGCACGGTGGAGGAGGCAAAACTAAGTAGATTTAGTAGCTTAATGTGTTTTTAAACTATTACTGATACAATATAGAATAGTCATTTATTAGTAAGGGAGTGCAAGCCAATTCTTTTACAGTGTTTTGTGCAATAAAAAATGGTGAATGTTATCTCAGGATTTAGGAGTGGTGGTGTGTAGATATAACAGTTACTGAATATTTAATATAAGTGATAGATACTATCCCTACTTTTCTGTAGGGAGAGAAAGAGAGAGAGAGAGAGTTCACACAAAACAAACAAAAACAAAATTAGTTTAGTCGTGCCCAAACCCTGAAAAGTCCAGTCAGACATAAAGACCAAAGTCTTTAGGGTTTAGTTATTTTATTTTGGGTTCTTTCGTATGCAACATAGATAGACTTAATATCTGCTTTGTTCCGAATCTACTCTATTTGACTGTATTTTTACAGAATTTAGGGTTAGCTCATTAAATATGTTTTCAAGTTGGTGATTTTAAAGCTTAAGACTCCTCAGCTTGCCCTCATTATATGTCTCCATTCTTAATGAGGAAAGGCAGTAATTCCCTTTAGTTTGTACGTCTGTTGAATAAAACAAAGGAGGAGCAAAGGAGTGTGAGAGGGGAAAAGAAAATGTCTGAGATGGTCTCCACTGGGGTTTGGGGAGGAGGGAGGAAGCCGATTAGGGAGGCGTTGAAAGTGTTTAATTAAAAAAGTTGCTCTGGTGGGTTGGCCATGCTCTGGTTTGCTGGAGGTTTGGAGGTCTGAATGGTAGCCACAGTCCTGCCTAAATTCCTGCTAAAACAGGGCTAATCCCCCATCAGGCCATCCCCCGATGGGGCCGAGGCGCACACTTCCAGCCGTGAAGGGGGCCAATCAGGAGGAACGGCTTTGACAGAATGGAAATGACCCTTGAGAGCACTGCTGCCGAGCTCTTTGTCTCTCGCCCATTCTCTTCCATGTATTTTTTTCCCCCCTCAACCAACAAAAGAGATATCTGCCTCGGCCCTTTTCTAAAGAATTCCCCTGGACAGAGCTTCCAGGAGAGAAATCTAATTTATTTTGGAACAAGGGAAAGAAAGACGAGGGAGAAATGTAAGGAGAGTAATGGGAGTTTCCTTTGAGTCTACCAAAAACATTATTAATAAAAGGACACTCTGTGATACTGTATGTTTCTATGCTTGAGACAAACTGCTGTGAACATGATGAACCATTAGGACTATTTAAAAAAAAAGCCCTGACATTAAGGCTCTGCAATAGGAATATCTAAGATTTGATCTTCTTGTATTGCCCTTTAATGTGATACGGTTGAACTTGGGAGTGTCAGAATGTCTCTTTTCTGTTTTGTAGCTTTTAGAACCACCAAGTCTCAAAGATTCTCATCTAATATTCACCAAAAGAAAATCCATAAAACACACACACCCGCAGGAGATCCGAATTTCTCAGCGCAAGATCACATAAAAACTGCTCACAAGGAGGAATCTGTTGAATCTTTATTCCACCCTAGTAGCATCGCATGCAAACACAAACAAAACACACACACACACAGAGTCACTCTCATTATCTTGCCACTGTGAGAAAGTGGCTTGTTTGTAACTGGGCGAATCCTCCTCTGAGGACGTCTGTCCTGCGCATCGGCTGATCGATCCCTCTGATGTGAAAAGTGTTTTTGATCGGGCAGCGGTTGTTATTGACAGCAGCCGTCCTCGGCTCGCCAGAGAGGCCGCACTTCAAAAACAAAGATAATGCACTGATTCTGACACAAACGAAAGGAGAGATTTATAGATTGGGTGCGTGCACACAAACACACACACACATATAAGGATTCAGCAGTATGGCCCAAGGCTCTGTGCAGCGCCTGTGTAATTGCAGTGTATCAACCCAATATTGAGCTCTATTGTTTACCTCTATTGCTTCAGAAGTGTGAATGGGGAAAAAAGCCCATCATGAACTACATGCACTGCTCTAACTGGCTGAATAAAGGGTCCAGTAGAGCTTGGACCACTTGGCCAAACTGGAATGACTCGTTTTATTAAAAACAAATTTCTCCGACTCACCGATCTCTTCTGTTCCTCCTCGCTTGCCCGTCTTAAGCTTTTCTCCTCTTGTCTTTGTGCACTCCCTCTGTACCTCCCTTTTTTGGCCATATCCAAAGCAAACTTCAGCGCCTGCCCTCTCTCTGCCCTCTCCTGCTCATCCTTCGCTTTTCTCATTCCCTCCCACCAGGCCTCCTCTCACTTCCTCCTCCCTCCACGCATGCCCTCGTGTTTGCCGATGATTTAAAAAGCTGTTCATTATTCATGGGCCTTCTCTGTTAACATATTGACCATACTAAGCCTTTAACTTGATCAAATAGTCTAAGGCAGCTCGCTGCCCAGTGTGCCCCTCTATCAGAGGGCACTCCAGCAGTCAGTGCAAGTATGAATCATAGAGATGGGCATGAGTAAATTAATGTTTAACCTTGCTGTCTTGATGCTGTATCCCATGTTTTGAAATCAAGAGGCTCCTATGTACAGCTTGTGCTCATATGCACACGGCATACTTCAAAATCTTCCCTCAGCAAGCTCTTGATCAATATTTTAATGTGGGCACCGTTTCAAATCTATAATACATGCTTCTCTGTCTTGATTTTTCCATCTCTATCAGGGAAGTGCGGGAGTTTGCCAATGGATCTGTGTGCCTGGAGTGTGATAGCCAGTGCGGGCAGATGGATGGGAACACCATGACATGTCTTGGCCAGGTAAGACACCCGAACACACTCAAAGTCAGCTTCATTTTCATTTAACAATACACAGACCTTTCACTTTTAGATTAAAGCCACTCCTCTCATTTTTCTGTTCAAGATAGTCTCGTATCTTGAGTGTGCTAAAGTGGATTTCCAAGTTATTTTGTGGGAGTCTATCGGTCTTGCGCACAGGATTTTAGAAGATATAAGTGCTGTGTTTGCAAAGGTGAATGGTAGGTTAATGGGAGGAATGATAAACTACTGTGGGTACTTTAGGAGGCATGCTTTTGCCAAGCACACATACACACACTCAAAACAGCAAAATGAGATTAGTTTCTGACCTTCCCTAAAGTCACTTTTAGAGTCTCTGATGTGCTCACCGCGACTCTCCGAAATGTTAGAATTTCCCTTTAAAATGTCAGTAGAGTCGCACCTGTCTGCACCCAACAGCAGACGTTCTTTTAAGGCGGCGGCAGCAGCAGCGTTTCATCATTTGCAGTATGACACTAAACACCAGTGCTTTCCAAACCGGGGAAACACTTGGAAAAAGGTGGGAAGGAAAACCTCAGAGGTCATCGGATGATTGAGGGGGACAGAACGGCTGAAAAGTGCATATTTCTGCAACACAAAGCTTATTTTTGCTGCTTGACTGAAATACTTGAGTGTTTGTGCATGTGTTGTAAAGTTGGCAAATGTGTCGGCCAAATTGTATTTATTTTCCGTGTGCTTCCTCGCGTGCTTCTTTCATTTGTCTTTTCGCATGTGTTTTCTTCATTTGTCGAGTTCTTCTTTACCACCATGGGGGAAAAAAAAAAACATTGTTGCACTGGGCAACATGTTCTTATATTAGGATAATGTTGGTGCTGTAGCACTACTGAAGACTGATGTATTCATAAATGGGCTTGTGGTTGAATGCCTCAGTCAGGGAAGGGATGTCAGAGCACTGAGAAGCAGACCAGCACATGTACCCTTTAGGGTTCGTGAGCCAAAGGGGTCAGAAAAGTCTGCCGTACCACCGTACATGGAAGCTAACTCTGCATTTAGAGTGGTTCCATTACAGAAAGTTGTACCTAATGTGCAGCATGACTTATTTTTTTGTAATTTAGTAGCTTTGTAAGTAACCTTTTATGACTGTCCCTCGAGACAGAGAAAGAGAGGGGGGGGGGTAAGAGATGAAGAGAAAGAGAGACTCCTCAAGGATGCACAGAGGCTGCTGACTTTGAGATGCTGGTCACAGTTGAGTAGTAAATAACACCAGAGTCAATCATCCACAGGCGCTCTGACACGCAAATACACATGCATACGGCATACACAGACACACTTGAATGCATTCATACATCTGTATGCCTCCACACTCGTGCACACACACACACACACACACACACACACATACATACATACCCACAAACATGCAAAGTATGAATAATGTTTATTGATGACGTGTCTGAATGTGTCAAACTGTGAGAAGCTGTCCGTCAGGTCACTGTGGTTGTCATTAGCAACAGAGGGCCAGCACCCAGAATACAACAGTGCTTCTTCACACGGACACACACACACACACACACACACACACACACGCATCCATCTTTGCACCATTGTAAGTTGACACATTACTATCACACTTTAATCAACCCCTTCAGACACAAGCATAAACACACACAACGAATACAGTCACTTTTTCACTTACTACTTTCACACACACACACACACACACACACCACTGTCTATTTCACTTATTCATGAACCTGCAGCAGCTGAGCTTGTGCTCAATTACCGCTTGTCATCTCCTACATCACATTCGATGCGCTGTAGTTTGACATGACCCGATTCCTTATGCGTTTTGCCTATTCCAACAGAGGTACAGCAGAATACACTCTTGGCAATTTTCCTTAACACATTATAAATCACTGAATGAAATTCATGTGTGTCCTGCCTGCTGCATTAGCCGTGGTAGGAAGTGAGAAAATTGACATGATTTGTCAGGTCAGAATTTGATTCGGTCCAATTCTATTCTCTTTTCTCATACATTTTTTCTGTGTCTCCGTTCATTCCTCTTGCTTAATCCCATTCCATTTTCCCTAACTTCATTTTTTCCTGCTGGTTTCCCTCACCTCTTCGCCCATCATTTCGTCCTGCATTTCTTCCTCTACCTTCATTCCCTCCTCTCCATTTTACTAATCGCTTTACTGCACCTTCTACCTGTTTTTTTTGTTATTCATCCCCTGTCCACCTCCTCCCTATGCCATCCTCTCATCTCCCTCCTCCACGTTCTGCTCCCCTCTCAGGGCCCGGACCAATGTGTAAAATGCCTCCACTTCAAAGATGGACCCAACTGCGTGGAGAAGTGCCCCGATGGGTTGCAAGGGGCCAACAGCTTCATCTTCAAGTATGCCAAGGCCAACAACGAGTGTCATCCCTGCCATGCCAATTGCACCCAGGGGTAAGACGAGGATGACACATGGAGATGTGTGTCAGTGTATAAAAATTAATGCATTTCTTTTAAGGGTTTGCTCGCCTTTGTACACCCCTGAGTCCTCCGGCTTAGGTGCTTTCATGCTGTTAAAAGCATGGTGAAGATACGCTGTATTGGACATGCAGCACCTCCCTCCCAAGGACAGAAAGAAAGAAAAACAGAGAGGGAAAGAAGATGACTTAATCTCGCAGCTGCTAGATTCCCCGACCTGTAGCTGGCCTCTGGTGTCTCCTCGGTCAGGGGCAGAATGCATTGATCCTGAAGGCCATGAGGAGTGCAGTGCAGATGAACTATGAGTGAAGGGATGGGTGCAGAGACACAGCGGCTAGAGGGGATAGATGGAGCAAAGGAGGATGCACGGGGAGAAAATGTAAGATAAAGAAGACAGAGAGAAGAGGTTGAAAGTGAAAGGAGTGGGCAGAGGAGGTGCTTGAGAGCTACATTAAGACGTGGTTCTATAGAAAAATGCATGCCGTGCTGTCTGAACACAGAGCAATCCCAATCATCTGCGATAATAGGAATCAACTGCAGCAAAAGGTCACCTTAAAAGCTTCAAATGGGTGTTTTTCTTTCTAAAAGATTTCTCAATTCTACGGCATAATGCTGTCTGTGCACTGGAGATCCAAATGTTAGGAGTTCTCGGTCATTCCAATCAAAATAATGTGTGTTAGGTGAAGCCAGTAAAGCCTGGAAACAGCTAGTCTGGGCAAAATATCCTAAGGCAAAATAAGTCTGCCTACCAGCACCTCTAAAGCTCATACACATGTTTTTTTTTTTTTTTTCCTTAGCTAAGCTAAGCTAACCCGCTCATGGATGTAGCTTTATAGTTAACAGACATGAGAAGGGTATTGATTTTTTCATGGCAAGAAAGCAAATAAGTGTATTTCCCAAAAGGCCGATCTATTCCTGCAGGCCTTTGAAGGGTACATGACAGACTGATTTCCAAGGATGTGATATGACCACTACTCTCTGCCTGCCAAGGTGCAGAGTACAGGGCCGCACAGGCTGCAAAACAAACTTGCAAATAACCCACAGCTTAGGCACTACCCAGCTTTCTTTCCTGTCTTTCCCTAAACAAACACTCTTTAATGTGGAGGTCAAAGCAGGATGAGTCTTCAAAAGCATGGAGGCTGTGGATACAAACAAATTTGCCTTCTTTATGTACCAATGTGCCGGCTTTATGTCTTCATCCGCTCAAGCTTGTCTTTTGAAGTCAGTGTGCCTGTGACTTTGAACTTGAGCCATGGCCTTTTACATTTCCACCAAACCTGGGAGCATACCGCCAAGGAAGCAGCTGAACAATGGGGGATGGTCAGTAAAGAAGAAGAGATTGTGGGTGAGGGGCTGAGGTGGAGCTCGTCGGCGGTCTTGGCAAACAAAGTTAGAGCGCTGAAACCTAGCAACAGGGCTGGAGATTTGATCTGAGGTGAAATGGAACTTAATGTACTGTCTCTCACGTAGCAGGAGGTCATTTTATTTTACTGCAGCTACCCTGTAAGTGTTGATAATATCTGTACAGCTTTAAAGAGGCAGAGTGATGTTTTTAAAAGTAGGTGGGTAAAGAAGAGGGAAATAAAATGGATGTAAAAAACCCCCCAAAAAAAACAGGAGACATGGTCAAGGGAGTAAAGTAGGAGGCCACTGAGAGAATAGACTGAAGTTTCCCATCACAGCTTTCACACATACACACATGCTGTTCCAAACTCTGCGAACACTAATCTGTCGTTGGCATGACAACGCCTCCATCACGCCCTGTCATCTTATCCTGCCCTCGAGCCGCAGGGTGCTCTGGATTAACATCAAGGCAGAAACCCGAGGCTGTGAGACGTTACAGAAGTCAAAGGTCAGTGTCGGGAACAGCACAGCGCCCGTATGGCTGATGTGGCCTGAGGCAATCAAGGTGCTTTAACCGAATTGCCACGATTTTGCGTCACACTCCACGCAGACATGACACACATAATGTCGTCATTATCTGATGTCTATCATCAACAAATGTCCATAAATCTGCTTGGGAAAAGGAAACGCTGAACTAACTCCAGAACTTGCCTGAGAATGGTCATGTTTCTAAGTTGTCTTTCGTATTGAATTAATCCAGTGACTGTTGTTTGTACATCCGTGGATGCACTGCAGACATGAACTGCTAATAGCTAATGTGCGGACAAGTATGGGCAAAAACGAACGGTGCCCAAGGAGTAGCCCACAGCGCACATTATACTTCCTGTTTACATCGCCTGAAGCGTTATGAGAACTGCTGCTCCAAAAGTGCATGATCCTGCAAATAGTATGATCGCAGCTGTCTTGATTTTGTCCCCGCTGTGTCCGACTCTGGAAAAGCCCTGCTCTTACCTCAGCGAGGAAAAAGGAAGCAAACACTGATAGAAAAACGCGATCATCAAAAAGCAAAGAGGGATGTGCACTGTAACTAGATCATGGTGTTTATTATCAGGCCACTCTTGTTCTCCAGTGGTTCCGCACAGAAAACACAAACACACCTCCATACACACACACAACATTGGATACAGACACTGATTGCTCACTAATTAGCTATTTGGTGCACCGTTTAATTGACAACGAAGCCACGTTGGAGGAGCCACAGTTGTCACGGATTTAATTCCAAAGTTAGCCTGCTCTCCTAATTTGCTGTGTAATTTGTTGTGTCTCACATGCGCACACACACACACACACACACTGAGCATTCAAAAACCGCTCTCCTGTGTCTATCCTGCTGTTCAAAGTCCTCCACTCAAGGAGCGAGAATTAATGAGCAGCTAAGAGTCTGCTCTAATCACTTGGTGCTCACCTAATGCTAAAAACTCCTTATCTCACTGTTATCAGCACTGCCTCCCGATGGCTTTGATTGTTCAGGTAGTTAAAAAAGAAGTTGTAAGTATCTTTTGTACTTGGAAAGATGATGTATGTGATTTCGTTAAAGGTGCTGAGTCAGAGGAAGAAATCCCCGAATCAGCGTCAAGTTGGAATAGATTTCCTCCTTTTTCCAAATCAAAATCACGATGATGATGATGATTCAGCAAACTTATTAGCCAAACTTATTTCCACATCCAACAGAAATGAAGCGACACTAACATTCATTTGTAGCTGTGTTTCTGGCCACTTGATGAATAGATGCCAATAGATGCCATTTGTCAAAATTAAAAACGCTGTTTATCGCATCTTTAAGGGCTTTAATAACCAAGGATTAGGAGAGAAAAAGGTTCATGTGCTCGGCTTAGATGTTTAGAGAAAAGCAGCTGTGGTGGGGATGGAGAAGGCTCAACAGTAAATCCCAGGATATAATCATCTCCACCTATACTGACCTGACCCTGGTCATCAAACACTATATCTCTCAACATTATGTCTGTCAATCAGCTTTGTAGTAAGTGTACTAATGGATAAATACTCAACGGAGAGTCTCACTTTCCTTGTTTCTACATATTCTCACCACTTCTATAGAGGATACTAATTTTCTACAAGGTTAGAAAAGAAAAAAAGAAAAGGAAAAAGGTTAGATTTGACCATGTCCCATTAGTTTCCTCAATGGTTTAACACTACATTGTTCAGAAACTGCTCTAAAGAACTAGATGGAGCAGAAATGTTTTCTCTGTTCAACGCTCCATTTAAATATCACGTGAAACAAGCAGGACCGATGCTCTCCCACCCAAACGCTCCCTCCCTGTCATACTGACAAGTGGTCAGCCGTGCTCGAGATTCAATTTTCCACAGGCACCTGCCCAGTGACAGCTGATTGACGTGGAAGAAAGACAACATGAGGTTTACTCATAACCTGTCCCTGGCTTTAATGGATGATCTCTCTGGTTGGTCTGCCCCTGCAGGTGCGTCGGGCCAAGGCTCCAAGATTGTGTCGGGATGATGGACAGGTAAGGGATCTCAGGATACATTCGTAATGTGGGACTGGGAGACCACCGTCAGATCCTGCCACTACTCATTAAAGCTTCTCATGATGCCCATTAACAAGAGTGCAGGGAGTTTGGTATTTTCTAATTGAGGGGTGACTGAGGAGTCTTTTCTTCTGATCGAACCTTTGTCTGAATATCGTGCTGTAATTTGTGCAACTGTTAGTGTTTAGTATGTGTCGATGGAGCTCAAACAGATTATTATCCATTGGTTATTGTAAAAAAAAGAGGTGACAGACAGACCTCAAATTGATAGCCTTCATACTTTATATTCTAATTATTAATAATATATATTAGCTCTTACCCCAACTGTAGATTATTGCTCACATTGCATCAGGGTTTTTGAACAGCCACACAAACTAAATAGCCCAAAGACGGAACATTAGCCAGAAAACAAAGGGTGTTTAAAATTAGAGTGCATTCAAAAGAGTGACAAACTCATTAGGATTTAAACGCACCAGTAAATCCATAAAAAAAAAGGATGTCTTGAGCTCCTTTTTAAACAGAGGGAGCAGAAATGAGACCCTTCTGCTCCCCCTGGTCGTCTTCAGCTGCCTCTATAGTCCCGGAGTTGTTCTTTCGCTCTTACAATGGCATTATTCCCCCCGTCTCATCTGCTAACCCCCGTGTCGCTTGTTCTGCTGTAAACTGTTTTGTCCTAATTAGAGAAGTCCTTTCCCTCGTCTCTCACCTAGCGCCGTCTCCCTCCCCTATTTCTATCGCCACCGGTTTCTCGCTTTTGTTTTCTTCCTGCTCTCTCTCTTTTGTCCGTTCTCTCTCGTCTCCTGAGCTATATATAAATTCCCCTATCTCTTTTCTTTGTTCTTGTTTTTAGATGTTTTGTTTTGTTTCTCTCTCCTCCATGTCTTTTAACCCCCCCCCCCCCGCCCCCTCCATGGTTCCTTTCATTGTTGTTTTTTCTCCTTGTCTGTCTTCCCCCTCTTGAACTAATCATTCCAAACCGCTGCATTACTATTCACCACATGGCTTTATATCTTATTATGCCGGCACCCTCAGCCTCTCTGTAAATTTTAAGCTCCCCCTTCTTTAGGTTCGTCACAATCGATACGACGCCGCCGTGGTACATGAGTCTTCCATTAGCTGCTAATGGCCTCTGCAACTAATAGAGCTTTAAACTTCAAGCATCAAGGTAGAAGCGGGTGTTATTGGTATTGTTTCTTATGTGTTATGTTTACCAGAAAAAAAGAGAGGGCAAAGAAGATTCAGGCGTTGTGAGGAGGTGAAAAAAGATTGCAGGGAAAGAGGGGAAAGATAAAGAAAGAGAGTAATGGACGGACAGAATTGAGTGGTGGCATAACAGTAGACAGTGCAAGAGGTACGTAAATGGCAAATGCATTAGTGCCATCATTAGTGATGAAAAAGAGCTTTTCACTTCTAACCTTCAGGCTCGCCTTAAGCTGATTCTTATTCCCCAGAAGATTCAGAGGCAATTTGTGAAGAATAGGCACTTTTAATTTCTCATTTATTTGAAGTGATAAGAGATAATAAGTGAGGATAGAAACCACACATAAATTCAATGAAAGGAAATATTTTCTTATTCAAGCTCCATTACATGCCTTAACGTGTTACCTCACAGTATGTATAACTTTATTTATGGAGCAGCTGTAGTGAGGAATTGGAACATGCAGTACACTTAGTTCTAAATGATCATTAGTGTTAGTATGACGGCTATAGGACGCTGTAAGTTTTAACTTTGAAGTGTAGTTGCCTTTTTTATTTTTTTTCCCATTCTTTTCTCATAGTTTCTGGCCTTATTATCTCTGTTGCTGATTGCGAACGGAAATAAACATCAAGTTTCAAAGTTTTAAACTCAGACGAAGCTGGCTGCTACGTGCACGTCAGCAAAGACTGGCTGAAATAGAAGTAGTTTCCTCACCAACCCGAAGTAATAGGACCACACACCCCCTGAGGCATTTTCTTCTGACCTGTGGAAATGGAAGCATCTCTCACTTTGAAATAGCTGTGTGCTCCGCAGGGCCGACCTATTTGGAAACGCGGCGGTGGGAATGTTCTCGCGTGCCCGAGCTTGTTGTTTGATCATAAAGTGAGGCTACAAAATGAGAGGAGAATGAGAGGGGGGGGTGAAAATGAAAACAGCAGAGGGGAGTTGAGGAGGAGGATAGTGGGATCATGGGAAGTTGTATCAACTGTGCCAAACAGTCGTGTTAAGGCTTATTGGATGGTTGTTGGTGAATGACGGGGTGTTATTGATTGCAAAGAGTTCAGTCAAGGAGGTGATCAAACATGCAACAGAAAGGCTATTATTGGCTATTCAATTGTGCAACATACAGCATTCTGAAAACGGCTCCCACTCACCTCTATGTATTTCTCATTGTCTCATTCTTATTCTCGTTGCAGTCCATTGTTGTTGTTTTTTTCCATTGGCTCCATTGGCATCAACTCGGATTGATAGAAATTGGCCACTTAGAGTTTTGTGGTGATTATAATTTTGATTTCCAGCATCACATTTCTAAGCTGCAGCCAATCAAGATGAGGATTCCAGATTCTAAAAGTACAGCACAATTAATTTATTTCTTTTTTTTTTGGTGTAACAGCAGGTTGGAGAATTTGTCAGCAGTGGCTGCGGTGTGCACTTTCTTTCAAAGTGCCTTTTAGTGTTAATGGTAATGTTTCCTCTCTTCCTCCGTCTCTACAGGACACCACTAATAGCAGCTGGCATTATCGGCGGCCTATTTATCATCGTCATCCTGGCGCTCAGCGTGGCCGTTTATGTTCGACGCAAGAGCATCAAAAAGAAGAGGGCCTTGCGGCGCTTCTTGGAGACAGAGGTGAGACGCCTGAGGTCAAAACGACAACATGATAAGTTTGAAAGGCTTCCTACGGGAAATGATGTTTTTCTGCTGCTGTTTTTCAGATTAACAATGAATTAGTCGTCGCTTTTTCTTGCATTACCATCACCGAATTATCGCAGTATAATTAATTGTATTGATCCCGGAGAGGAAATTGGGAAATGCTTCCTCTAAAATGGCTACTTTACTGTTAATGTAGCAAAAGACGAAAAGTTTTGTTTTGGGGAAGTCTGCTTGATTAAGCAAACGAGCCCGACCAGACATTTGGACGTTTGCTCAATCTTATTTTCTTAGTTTTTGGTGCTGGGCTTCCCACTTGCTTTGCGTTTGTTAGAGAGAGTTTCAGTGCACTTTTCCAAAACGAATGCAAACCAAACTAGACTCATAAGCAATCCTTGAAACATGAAACCTTGGCTATGGTACTTAACCGAACCACGCAGTGCACAGAGGGTTTTAAAATTATGCATGGCTGCCATCGCCCATCGATCTGGCCTTGAAGAGGGTTCATTTTTAGCATTAGACAGCGGCGCAGACTTTATATTCAAAGGAGACGGTCAAAGATTGAGGTTACAGGTGAGTGCACAGTTTATGTGCACATGTGTGTGTTCATGCTCTGGTTGATCACCTTTGTGCTGCTGTAAGACAAACTCCCCCGTGTTTCCTGCGTGTGGCCCAGCAGTTATGTCATAACTGCAGGTCTGCCGAGCGGCCTTGCCTATAGGAGTGGGGCAGGCTGCTTGTCAGCCTGCATTAGTATAATTCACAGGTAGAGGCAGCAGTGTTATAGACAGCTGTCAGGCGAGAGACGGGAATCGGAGGAGGGCGGCCGTGGGCATTTTCTGCCTCATCCCAGCCACACACATCCATCTTAATCAGGCGGGCCCTGTTCCGACAGCCTCTTGACCGGGAGGGAAGTCTTCAGTCCGAGCGGATTCACTAATGTACTGTCACCGAGAAGGAGGGGCTGGGGACGATCGAGCTTGAGGGGGATCTTCTTGACCCCTTTCGCGACTCCCCTTTTAAAGCTGTCCTGTGACTGATTTCTGCTCCTGCAAAGCTTGACTCAGTGCTCCACCAGGAAATATAGCAAGCTCCCCGACCTCTGAGGGGACCTAATTGGGTGTGAAAGTAATAAGACATAAGAAAATTGCAGTTTTGGCCTACAGGTTAGACAGACAACTCATTAAGAGCGGGTCACGGGGTCAGTCCCCATCACGGCCCATATGGATGAACATTAGCAGCCTTGTCGTGGTGTCCTGAGCGTGACACTGAACCTGCTCAGTCTTTGTAGGTCATTCTGTGTAAGAGCGTTATTTGAATGGCAAAGGTGAAGATGTCATTAGCTGACAGTTCTGATTTGGGAATATGATGTTTGTAGCTATCATTTGAGCTAAAACTATGGAGCTATAAGTCCAAATATGCTATGATATATGCCCATTCTGTGAAACTCCAACCATACAGAAATCTGTCTTTGTTTTTAATTTTGCCAGCACTCATTTCATAGAGCATCAGTTTCTTCACATCACTCTGGAGTTTAACTTCTTCCCTTGAATATATGAATATGTGTATTCACACTGCATGCCTACTTTGTACACACACACACACACACACACACACACACAGATGCTCCTCTTCCCCCTGTTCACTTTCCATTTGAATGCCGTTCTCCACTCTCACCTACCCAGCATACTAAAAAAACCTGCATCTTGGAGTCTGTATCACACTTTCCAGAGGCTCTTTTTGGCTGATGAAAGCACACGATAGGCTTTGGACGGCCGGCGAATGTGGATTCTCTATTCAAATGAATAATGGAGCCAAGTCTGTGTCTGTGAATGGAGATCAAGCCTGTCAGGATGAGGGATTTGAGGACAGCGAAGGCTCAGGGACTCCCCCTCTCTCTCCCTATCTGCAATAGCTTTTTAAACAGAGAGCTCACCTCTTGTGTCAGACAGGAAAAAGATGCCTCCAGTACGCGCTGTCAAAATGCAACGGAAACGTGATCTGAGCGCTCAGCCAACATTTGCATATCAAGGACATGTGTGAAGGCTGTTGCATTGTGTTGACTTGCAAAACACACTTCTTTATTGTTTTCTTTGTTTTACTATTCTCTGTCTCTGTCTTTTCTCGCATGTCTGTCTCTTTCCTTTCTTAACCTTTTTCTTTTTTTTTTTGCTCTCCATTTTGATCTCTGTATCTCTATTTATCTGTCTTTCTCCCTCGTGAACAGACTTTATTCTTCCATCTTTTTAACTCTGTCTTTCTGTTCTTGTTTTGTCCCTCTCTCCCGCTCTCTCACCTTGAAATAAACATAGAGACTAATAAAAAAAAAAATAAAAAAAAAACACCAGTCGCTCGCAGTGGTGCCTTTTTGTAGAAGCTGCTGAAAACAAATTGCTTTTCGCAGAGAGAGACACCACAAACAGTGAGTCCCCGCACTGTTGCAGCGTGGCCCCAGGCTTTGAACTCTGACCCCAGTCCAATGAAGCAGGACTAATGCACTTGGAATCGCCCTCTCCTCCCTCCCCCCAAGGTCCTCTTCCAGCTGCTTTGGTACAGACAAGGGCCATGTGAGTGTTTCAGCACCACAGGCTGTGGACAGCTCCCATGCTGCTGACATGCCCTCCTCCTCCTTACAAGAAGGATTTCAGCGTTCGGGGGAGTTGGACAGCTCCCGTTGCTCACCCCTGGGGCAGGCTGACTGAACACACGGCATGGCCTGTCATTACAAATGCATGTAGTGCAGCCAAGGACTCTTCAAAACTACAGAACCGTGTGTAAAATTTAAGTAAAGATCCCAGTGATTAAAAAAAAAACAACCCACATTTATATGATATTGAATATCATAGAGGTGTTAAACGAATAACTTAAATAAAGCAGATACATATTTGGTCCACATTTTTCTGGCTGCTCAGTCTTAAACGGTGGCAAAAATGACAGTTACTTAAAGCTCTAATAGTACCTAAATGAATAGATAAGTGTGTTCCAGCCAATTTCGACCACTTACGTGTAAAACAGTTAGTGAAATGGCTCCATGTTCCAGGTCTTAAAGTGCAAGATTTCCTCTGGAATTCATGTTTAGTAACTTGAGTCACACAGTGAAAGATTACTCTTTAAATGCAGATAGTGGAGGAGAAGTGAGTTCATTGCTGCTGGGATGGGCTCTCTAATACCAAGAATGAATGTCCTTGCATACTGATAGGAATGCTCCCCCACTATCATGCACAAATTGTCTTAATGTGCTTCCAATGACTCTGTGTCATTGTGGTTTCCTAAGTATAGCACAAGAATATTTTACTGTGCCAACCAGACACCAAATTCAAGAACAAAATAAGTGTGTAAAATGTGTGTAATTCACTCAGCCTAACATTCAAATTACCCTTGCATTATTAAAATCATGATGTGAGGGTCATTATTTTTGAAACTTACTCTCATGCATCTGTCCTGCGTTGAAGGTTTTGTGTCTTTTGTGGTGAACCCAAATCTGACGAGCCCGTTTAACCACATTTAGCCATTAAACTGTACTTTCTGTCTAAGCAGCTCCTTTTTCGTGCTTGTGTAAGTCGTGGTTTCGTAGAACACAAAAAAAGGAAGGGTAGTCGGAATACTGAGTAGGAGGAAGTTTAATTGAAAAATGACACGTCAACCCTGTCTCCGCACGATGTGATTGCTTTGGGAAAAAGTTTGTGGCCTGGCAATATTGCTTCACCTGATTTTAATTACACAACAAATGTAGCGCTTTATATGGGTAATGTGAACATTAAAGCGCACACCCAAGGGTTCGCAGTGCAAGTTTATGTTTGAGGACGTTGTTTACTTATTCAATGCAGAATAATTCTCCGAATGTATTCTAGCTCCAGGCTTGAACACGCGGCTTATTTGTCCAATGAAGCATCCGAATCATCTCCACCGCGCCACCAGCGAGGCTCATTTGGCAAAGGCAAGGTGCATTATTAGCCAGTAAATAAAGTGGCTTGGTGTGTGTGTGTGTGTGTGTGTGTGTGTGTGTGAGTGGGAATGAGCTCAGGAGAGTTTTGCAGGCCATGGGTGTGCGTCTTATTTAATAGACCTCTCCTCTACCCTCCTCACCTCGCCTCATCAGTCCAGTCCAGCCTCGTCCTAATGAAACAATAACAGCTACAACCCGTCACCATCTGCTCTTACTACTGCTCTACCTCCCTCCGTCTCGTCTCTGCTCTCTCCTTCTCCTACAGTGTCGCTTGTTTTCTTTGTATTTATGCAGTGAACAGACAGACAAACTGGTAAAAACAATGCTCTTTGCCCAAACACTAGGCAGATATGACGGATGTGACAAAGGCTTATCCTTCTCGTTGGAGTGTTTCTATGTAAGCCAACACTAAATCTGAGGGTTTAAAGGCAGTTTACTTTTGGTGTCACTGGACAAAAATAATAACTCCTCAGCATATTGTGATCCAAGCGATCTGAGAAAAACACTAGACTTGTTTTCAGGTTTCAGATAATCTAGCCCGTGACGGGAGACTTTAGCCTTCCGTTCCTTCAGATATCCAGTGAACGCCTGGTTCAATGGTGGCAACACTGGCAACAACTGCAAAGAAACCCCCCCCGAAAAAGGAAGATACATTTATCAAAAAGAGAGTCTAAAAGAGAGGAACAATTCGTCAGATCGTCTCGTGGATGTGACATCATTATGAGACATCTTCTAAGACATCAGCAGGCGATGAGAGGCTATGTTGAATGTTGCCAGTGCTTTAGCTTTCTGCTGATGTTCTTCAAGGGCTTCACAGGTCCACAAGAAGATTCTTATTATGCTACATAACAGCATGTATGGGTGACTGAAGCTGCTAAGATACGTCTTCAGGGACTTGGACTGAACCATTACTATCCGTGGCTCAATTATTGACACAAAACAACTGATGCCATGAATGTCTTGTTAAGATGAGGTTCATCCATTTACTGTTGCTGTTCTAGAGCTTTTCTTCCACAGCACGTGTCAGGGACAGACTTCATCATGTTGCAGGTGTTCAAATTTTCATGAATTTGTGCCTTGCAATCCAATGTTTCGGGGCAGTGACATGTTAGGACGCAGTGGACTAAATGATCGGTTAAGATGGAGGTCTTCAATGGCGCCTCACCATTATGCAGTCACTCAGCCATCCTCTCACCGCCGCCTTTCATCTCATTCAATTCCCTCCGTAGTTCTCCCTCGCCCTCCCTTCCTGCGCTCCGTCTGCTAACTCACTTCCTACAGTGACATCTCAGCAGGCTTACAGTGCGCCTTCAGGCCCAGCCATAACAATAGCCATTAAACGGCATGTCATTGCCAAGCTGTGGGCAATGTCATCCATTCTGTGGACCAGCGTGGTGGCGCGATCGCCGGCCCTATTGTGCTGATGGTTTTATATCACATAAGTAAGTGCTTGTATGGCTGACCAGCTGATATATGATCTCATTATATTGTTTGATGGCCGTGGTTGAGCTGGGTGATTACGCGCTGATAAACCACAGCGAATGAGGGACCCGATAGGCTGATGGGCTCATTAAGACGGGTATTGATTAGAGGCATTGAGTTCTTGTGTGTGTGGATGTATGTTTTGTAGTCCAGTCTGTGCTGTGTGTGTGTGTGTGTGTGTGTGTGTGTGTGTGTGTGTGTGTGTGTGTGTGTGTGTGTGTGTGTGTGTGTGCGTGCGTGCTTCTAACTGTTTGTGTTTGATGTTGATATGAGGGTGAATTTCCATGTGTTGTCAATATTTGTGAATCTGTGTACTGCACATGCATGTATCTGCATGTGTTACTGTCCTGAGGTGTGCACTACATGCTGCCTGGTTGAATTTGCGCAAATGTCTGTGTATCTGTGTGTGTGTGTGTGTGTGTGTGTGTGGCTTAGATCTTTTCACAGCTCGGTTACAGGTGCCAGCTCCTGCTCTTTATGTTTAGTAGCCGAAGCTTTTTCAAGCGGCTAGTGGTGAGGCGGGTGGCCCGGCCAGCTGCTGGGATGCTGTTCAGTTTCAGCTGTTACTGGCAGCCAGGCAGCGCGGAGGAGGCTTGTCATAACCTTGAATTGGAATTGTTTTGTATGTGCACAGCTGGTGAGCTGCTACTCTTTGTCGGCTGTGATAGCAGCTGACACCAGACTGTGATTTGTTTGGCGGTGGGCATGCTGCAGTCCACACTGGTAACTGCCAGTTCTGACAGAACTTCACATTCACACCCCTGAATTATTTGTGTTTCATAAGTGCTTGTGTATATTGTAAAATCAGGACTATCAGGACTGACAGGACAGTCCCTGTTTTGGCTGCTTATTTATGTGCTACAAATAAACCCCGGTGTTCACCTTGCTCTTCTCTTTCCAAGGCTTGCCCTTTACTTATCATTTTAATAGAACTGTCTCAACCTGCTGCTGCACACTCTTAAGAGGTGTTTTTAAGCATTCAGAGTGCCAAGAGCAAGAGGTTAAAGATATTTTGGCTCGAAGCAAATGAAATGCGCACCTCAGGTTGTCAGGCAGTTTCACAACAAAAGCGGCAGCCGAGAGGAATGCCTTTTGTGTTTTTGGCACAAAACAGGATGACGAGCATCTGTACTTGTCTTGTGTGTTTCATCAGCTGGTGGAGCCCCTGACCCCCAGTGGAACGGCCCCTAACCAGGCCCAGCTGAGGATCCTCAAGGAGACGGAGCTGAAGAGGGTCAAGATCCTAGGTTCAGGAGCTTTTGGAACAGTCTACAAGGTCAGTGTGTGCATATGCATATACACGTGCAAGTGTCTGCGTGTTTGTGGACATTGTCACCGCCCGCCATAAATCAAACAACAGTGAGTCAGCTAAATGGCAAAGAAGACGCTCAAGCACAAAGTGTCTCTCAGTAGACACTGCCCTCTCACTTCTTGTCAGCGTAAACAATAAGCATAAACATTTCCCTTTGTAACCGGGTTTCCTGACAGACGTGAGCGTAGGGCGGCTCAAGGACCTGGAGCTCAAGCTGCTGTGTGTTTGCCAACTTCACTGCCCTTGGCCAAAATTATTCCTGCCACCCCCAAAACTCCACAAACTCATTGAATAAATACTGCGTTTTCCCTCACTAGCCCCTGAATTCCTCTCAATTACAGTATTGATGAGCCTATTTCATTTTATGGCTATATATCAGCACAGTTGCATGCAGAGTCTTGCATCAATTTATAGCCGCACTATGACCCAGAGCTCTTTGCTCGCAGCAGGTAGTCCCATTTAGGCACCATACAGTTCATCCAGCTCACTCATAACCAGCCTTTAGGCTTCATGATAGCAGGCATTACGCACAGGGAGCCTTATTTAACAACAAAGACCAGATCATGAGAGCAGAGATTTGCTCTCAGACCTGCTGAGGAAGACCCAGGCAGACCCCCGTCAAAGTCATCGGAGCCCCGGCTGGTGGTTGTTATTGACAGAGCAGTGCGTTTATGGTGATTGCTTGTATATTTCAGGGCATCTGGGTCCCAGAAGGCGAGACGGTGAAGATCCCTGTGGCTATTAAAATCCTCAACGAGACCACCGGTCCTAAAGCCAACGTGGAGTTCATGGACGTGAGTGTTTATATCAAATTTGTGTCTACTAGCGCCTGTGTGCATTCATGTTTGTGTGCCTAAGCCGTAAAGCCTTAGCCTTGTCAGAGAGATGGCCGAGCCTGCCGCTTTGTGGAATTGTGCATTCGGCGGTAAATTCTTATGAGAGTACCATCTCAGTCAGAGCCAGTAATAAAGTGAATTCCACTAGGCTGTACAGCCAGACATGTATTGAACGAGACTCTATTAAAAAACAGCACTTGTTTATGAGATATGGCTTTATTGGAATCCAGGAGTGATGGAGGGGAGACGAAGAGGAGGAAGGGAGCAAGCTGGGGAGTTTCTAATTCTTCCCACCTTATCTTTGTCACCTTCCCCTCTTTGTCTTCCTTTTCACACACTCAGACGCCAATTTTTTACTTATCACTAGCTTTTGCACCTCACTTGCGCGTGACTCCGTCTTTCCTTTTTCCCTTTTTTTTTTTTTACACAAACCAAAACCAAACTGTGTAACAGCTCCTGCACAATGTTTTCTTGTCTGAGTAAAAACGTCATTGTTGTTGTTAAGATTATAGGCCAGGGCCACAAGAGAGAGAGTGCTGCACATGTGCAGTAAGGCTGCACGACACAGAAGTGGGCCAAAGCAAACCAAAAAGAGAGAAAAGTGTTTGGGCTTGTACGCTGGATGAGTAACTTTGATTTAGAATGAGTCAGTTCTCATGATACATCTATGATCTTTCTACATAAGCATTAGCTAACCAGTGTGACTGTCCTATGTCAGGGACTACTTGCAAAAGGTGAGCAAAAAGGCCTTACTATAGGCAGGGAATTGCTGTCATGTGACAACCAGTCAGCTGTTAACCACAGAGCTGATTTTCCTCCTTCTGTATTCCCCCATAAGAGGAGAAACATGCAGGACCTTTCCCGTTCTGCCCATTTTTTTTTTCCTCTCCTCATCTATCCCTGCATCTTCCCTCCCTCCTCCTCCTCCTCCTCCTTTCCCCGTCTTCCTCCTTCCCTGTTTCTCCCAGCGGGAGTCTCTGTCCATCCAGAGCCAATATGCTCTGTCTGCCGGCTTGTTAAACAGCAATCTAAAGGCAGGCTCACGCCTCGCCACTGGGAAACTAGCCACTGGAGTGCCAGCTCCAAACACACTCCGAAATCCACACATATAAGCGTGCGCACACACACACACACACACACACACACACACACATAACCAGACAGTGCACACTTTGCAACAAATGGCTCCCCAGGTGGCGGCCTTACATGTGGGAGCTGCAGGGTGATTTGCTTATGTTGGCAAATATGTGAATTTGAGTGAGTTGATTATTTGACATGGAAATGCAAAGGCCTAATAACGCACTAATTCAGTCTTTTGGCGCATACACACATGCGCTTTGACACACACACACACGCTGGAACATACACCAGTTTCACAGGGCTCTGCCAGTCTGTCGTGTGTGTGTGTGTGTCTGTGTGAGGGAAAGTGAGCAAGTGAACTAGATGGGAAAGGGAGGTCAGCTGGCAGTAATGGAGGTCAGCGCTCAGGGAGATGAGAGAGAAACCAAAAAACACACACACACACACACACACACAAGTTCTCATAATGTTCACACAGAGAGTAGAAAGCAAGAGCAAGAGTTTAGCCCGACATAGTTTACGACTCCCGGGTCTTTTGGGATCACAGAGTGAGAATAAAAGCACTCCTCTTTCCGCACACATACACACACCAATGGCCTCCTTCGCTTTACCCCCTCCTCCCCTCCCTTCTCTTTTTCTTCCTCTCCTGATCCCGAGGTGTGAGGTATGCCCGGTGCAGAGGTGGCTGGAGCTGTATAATGTTGAGCAGTTAGGGGGGGGACGCAGGTGGTTTTATGAAGTGGAGATGTAGTGCCACTACTTTAGGCCGAGAGGCTCTGTTTAAATCAGGGCACTGATGGTGCCAAAAGCCTCTCTATGGCCTATGGCCCCCCCTCCTGTTTAGAATTAATCTACTCACACCCACACCACTATACTCTCCCTCTGAGCTCATTCTTTAGCATCTAAATTTAAAAAGGCACCTCATCTATCTATCAGCTGCCCCGGGGCCAGGCCTGAATATACACCTCCTCGACCATGTGCTGTGTGCAGAGACGACAAGAGAGAGTGTGTGTGTGTGTGTGTGTGTGTGTGAGTGCGTGTGTCCTTGAGTGCGTGAGCGTGAGTGTTTTTCGAGAGCTGCCAAGTGAGTGTGTCCGCATGTGAGAGGGTGTGAATGAGAGAGAGAGAGAGAGAGCGTGAGGGTGCAATAGGAGACGAGGAGAAGGAGTGAGTGTTTTTTAAGCAATGACTCTGAGTGCAGCTACTGCTCAGGCATAATGCATATACACGCAGGCCACAAGTATCAGCCCTCACCATCCAAACACTTCATCACCACCACACATCCTTCTGCTTGCAGCTCCGCAATAACAATTACCCAACGCCGAGTCCCAACTGTTCAAACCTCTACGTCCATCTGCTGCAAAGAGATGAGAGGGAAGACAGAAAATTCATTTACACGGCAAATCAAACAGGAGAGAAAAATTAAAAGTAGCTCATGAAATCAAACACATAGTGACTGCACATTAGGCAGCGCCAGGCAGAATTAGATATGCACCGCTCACATTGTAGTGTTTTAACTGTCTTGGTGCAACATTTACAGTGAGAACCTCTTTGTGTTTTATACATGTTAAAATATAGATGAAAAAGGCCGAGTTTGTGCAGCTTTGAAGAGGGTTTCTGCAGGATTTTCTCCCACAGTGAGAAAACTCTGTGGACAGATGCTGCGCATGCAGATGTAGTTATCATCCCACAAGTCTTAATTTATGCATCTAACTCCACCTTCAGTAGGAAGTCTTTGGAATACAGTCCAGTATTATCCATGGATAATTAATACATGGACAGACACATCGAATTCACACATTGAAAAACACGACTTGACAAGAAAAAAAAAATCACCAAATACTTCAGTTACAGAGAATAATGTATTTTTTCATGTATTTTTAAATTTTCTCTGATTTTTTTTTTAATTCTAAAATACTGAAAACTTTCACCTCTTTAAGCCTCTATTAACACAAATATATGAGTGGAAATCTTTTGTTGAAGTGCTCAAAACTTGTGTTCAAACTGGTGCCGTAACTTCAGCTCGTATCATCCGTACGAAAGGTTAAAAACCGTGAAGAAAATATCTGGTTCTTGTTCCCGTGCACATGAAAACATAGAGGAGAAGTTAACTCCCACTCCCTGGGTACATTTGGAAAGAAGCTGAAGGTTCAGTGATGTGATGAAGGACAGAAGAAGATTACGGTGTTCAACAACAACATTCAAGCATTTTCATCTGTGCCACTGATTGCCTTGTTTTCCATAGCAACATCCAGTAGAGTCCCTTGTTTCTATGTTAAGTTACGTTGAGGATAAGGAAAATGGGAAATGGGAATACAGAATGGTGGGGGGGGATCACTCCCAGAACCAGCATCCCCTTCTATCTTTAAGTATATCAGAATTCATCATGATGGATTCTGCATGGTGTCAAATCCCATCGGATGTTCATAAGATGATGCTCCTATATATGCCACACTAAAAGCAAATGGAATGGGAATCCAATGAAAATATTCTACAAATCAGTTTTGCACTTCTGCTGCAAATATCCCAAGCAGCAGAACTGTTTTGATCAGAGTATTTCTGTACTTCCCAGCCATGAAATGCAACAGCCTTCTTAGTCCATCTTTTTCCTTTGCCCCCCTCTCACCCAGGAGGCCCTGATCATGGCCAGCATGGAACACCCCCACCTGGTGCGCCTGCTGGGCGTCTGCCTGAGCCCCACCATCCAGCTGGTCACCCAGCTCATGCCCCACGGCTGCCTCCTCGACTACGTGCACGAGCACAAGGACAACATTGGATCGCAGCTGCTGCTCAACTGGTGTGTCCAAATCGCCAAGGTAAGTGGCTCCAACCAGGTCAGAAGAGGATGGCATCTGGTGACGCTGCAGCATTTGTGAGTGTGTTACTGTAGCGTTGGCAGGTGTGAGCATAGTTCGATTTCATGGGTTTGTGTCCATGTTGGAAGGTGACATGTGGCAGCTTGCCAAGTGCAGTGTCAACCCAAACAAGCTCAGTTTTTTTTTTGCAAAAACATGGTTTTATTTCACGTTCCAAATGCTTATTTGAACAGCTTGCAAAACAGTTTTGAACTGCTTTCACAATGCCCCTGATCCATCTGACCTTTCAGTTTGTCATTTTAACTGCAAATCCATGCCTTTGGGTCCATCGGTGTCGACTTTTTACTATAAATCTCTTCCAGTTTCACCCCTGTTGGTCCTAATTACCCTCACTGCTTGACACCGATCGTTTCCACAACCCTTCACAATGACTTGATGAGCCACTGACATTGTTAAGCAGCAGATAAGCCGATTTTGCCTTGAACTCTGTCTTAGAAGCATATCAACAGGAGTTACTCCCTCAAGAAACGAGTGACGTCACGAGAAATAACAAATTCAAGACCCCTTCTCTGTTACTTATACAAAATCTGCATTGAAACAGCAGCAAGAATTGAAATAGTGTGTGTGTACTTTTGCTTACTCAAAGAACATTTGTTTTTTTGTTTGCAAATTAAGTCAGTGCAGTCAGAATGCTTGATGGCGCAACTGCTGGGTAAGATTTAACTTCTCCGAGTTATATCTCTGTGAAGGCAGTGGGGTGCAAGGCTGCTATTACATGCTGTGCAGGCAGACATCTGCTGTGATACAGAGGCATCCCCCATCAGCTCTGGAGGCAGTAGCAGCGAAAAGATGATCTGACAAAAGGCTGATTTACTGCTGGCTCAAGACAACAACCGCTAATATTTTTACAAGAGTTGATTTTGTGCTATCCACATTTGGCAGTTTGCTAATGCGTGTTCTAAAGACGTGTGGTTCCACTCATTGAGGTTTAAGCGTCCAGTGCTGATATGCCTCCTAGAAGTTATATAATTAAGATTGCAGTGAGTTATTTCACTTGGTCAGGCCAGATACTCTTGTGTGGATGTGTGGCCCTTTTCTGCAGGCCACAATTCAGGATAAGCTGAGCAATTGTAGCATTAATCAAAGTGGCAGCAATCAAACATTCATGTTTTTCCCAATGGCACAGTTTCATATTAACCAGTCATGGCCATTGCCGCTGTTAATACAGAGATGACGTTGCTTCCCATATGTCATTCTACATACCTACTGGAGCAAATTGAATAGCCACCGGATATGACAGGATGCTAAGTGTAACAGCAGCCAAGTGTCTGGACCCTGTGATAATTGCAGCTAAGTGACACTAAAATTACACAGAAATTAGCCATAGTTCTCCCTGTCACATATAAAGAGACCGGAAATAAAGCAGCTCC
This sequence comes from Pempheris klunzingeri, assembly GCF_042242105.1. Classification (NCBI taxonomy): domain Eukaryota; kingdom Metazoa; phylum Chordata; class Actinopteri; order Acropomatiformes; family Pempheridae; genus Pempheris; species Pempheris klunzingeri. The sequence goes on from NC_092035.1 coordinate 4,889,382, forward strand.
ATCTGATTCCAGACAAACCACTAAATGATGTGTGTGTGTGTGTGTGTGTGTGAGGCAGCTGTGATGTGATCTGGGCGAGGGGTGTGCACGTGAGTCACGTGTTGTATTTGCGCTGCTTTATCGAAAGTCAGTCAGTGATGGTGCTATACTTTTTGCTAAATCTTGCTAAACTGCTGATGTTGCAGCTAAAGTGTAAGAGGAGTCCTTTTGGCATTTTTACCACTAGATTTTCATGTAGCACAGGAAAACCAAGACAGATGGGAGTCGTGATTTTGCCAACGGAGATAAACGGAAATGGCCTATTGTTATGTAAATTTGTTTGGATTATTATATCCTGATATGGACACTGGAAATCCAAAGTGTGCTTATATTCCCTCACAACAGACACATTTTTAATTGGAAGGAACCGTTGATTTATTCAGTTGAGGGTTTTGATATTGATTTGCTTTCTGAGGTATATTTCTTGATGCTTTTTGCCAAAGGAAATAAAAACATATACCCACTCAATAGCATTAGACAACCAAGATAGTTGGTTCACATGGAGGTCATGGAGGCTTCATTTGGATCTTTTCTCCCCACCTGATAAATAGGTTTCCTTTAATTGTTTATAACCAGTTGTCAATGCCATTAGTTTGCTTACAAACCAGCAATGCTGCCAGGGAAAGACAGCAAACCCATAAATGGCATATTCATGAATGACCTTCAGTGTGGTGCTTGGCAACTCTTTCACAGACCATTATTCAGATCGTTCCCTCTTTCTGAAGGACTCCTTTATTGGAACCGATTGGTCCTGGTTATCGTTAAAGGTGCTATATCACCTTGTTTCATCTTTCTGAGTCCGTGATGAGAGCTTTGGTTTCATGGGGCGGCGGGCGGGGGGGGGTGACTGGGCTGGCGTGGGAGGTCTTAACCCCTTTGGTACCCCGTGATGGATGATTCCCAAGAGCTACAGGAACGGGTTACTTAAGCAGGTACTTATTGCAGTAATTGGATTCGATTTCACCTGTGGCGACGGCGGGGGAGTGAGGGGGTTCTGTAAGTGAGGACGAGCAAGACACATCACATCTGTCCTCCACTGACACAGCACAGTGGGATTCAATTCGGTAAATATGTTGACTGTGATTGATTACAAGAATGCCAATTCATTTGTGTGACTTCTCGATGGCGAATGCAGATGAAGGAGCTTAACCGATTGATTGGAAATCATAGACTGATAATTTGTTTTTATTGAGTGAATTAGGGAATCAATTTAGTGGAATCAATAGAGTTTCTTGTGTATTAGCCGTTGGATGACCTGACCTTTCCTTTACCGGCGCCATTTCTGCCACCAACAAATAGAAGCCATGTTTAGACCCTCACCACCTTAAGATTACATGTGTAATGTCAATATCTTAGAGTATCACTTTAATTGCTCTGTTTGTTTTAGAATAAAGTGTCTATCACAGTAATGTGTATGTATGCAAAATATATATATATATGATTATATAACAGACCCTTATGATACTAGATTAATTTCATTCTCTGCTATTTCTTTGCTCTTTCAGAGAAAAACACATTAAACAGAGAACAGGTTAGTCAAGGTTGTGTTGGGAGTGATTCCAGAGCTAAGAGCTATGTCACTAGGATTGCTGCAAACTAAACTGATCTAAAGAGTCTCTCTCTACTAAAACTCCTCGTGAATCAATTTGAGTTTCTGGGATTCCACTCTTTACAGATGCAGGTGAGTGTTCCCAGTTACAGCAGGGAGTCTATTTAACAGTATGTGTTTTCCAGACCACACAGCCCCAGCTCGTGTAGTTGCAATGCTCACACCGTTACAGGCATGTAGCATGGTTCTTCTCTGTTATATTAGCCTCTTGGATCCTCCTCAGAGGCTCTCCATCATATAGCCCCAAGGTATTTTTTTCAAAAAAAAGCCAGACTTCTGCAGTGTGTCCATAAGCACTATCATGTCTTTCCATTTATGTGTGTGTTCTTGTTTTTCTGAGTGTGTCCGATCAGCGTGTGTGTGTGTGTGTGTTTGGGCGTGTGAGCTGAATAAATAACTCACGCCCCCCCCCCTTCTCCGAGTGATCTTTGCACTCTCAAGGTAATGATGGGGAACCTGTCCTCCAGGAGAAAGTGCATCCTTCGGAAGACACACAATTTTCCCGCAAAGGGGAGAATAATTTTCCCCCAGTTCTCAGTTAGCTTTGAAAAGGTTGTTGTTAAGATAGAGGACAGAGCAGCTGGAGAAAAGGTATTAAAGTACAGAGAGACGGGGTGTAAAAAGAAAAGATCTTTACATCTTAAGGCCATGCCATAGGTCCAAGGACTTACTGTGTACTGTTTGGCAACCTTAAACAAGCCAGATGTATTTATCAAAAGCACCTTATACATTATGAGTCCAAGTAGTAGATGACGTTTTTAAGGGTCTTTAAGGAATGTTTTTACTTCTAGTTGCAAAGAGATAGAGGAGAAGATTGATACGACTCTCGTATCATATTAATTTTCTGTTTCGCTAGACTGCAAACACAGACAATCCCTCTGCTCGCCGTGATCATCACTCTCCATCATTCACAACGTGTCAAAGAACGTAAACATCATCAGTTTGCTGTTAATAATTGCGCTCCATAGCCTGTTCAATAGCTAGAGAAGGGAAAAGCATTACTCTTTATCACAAGGAGAACAAAAGAATGCCGCCACAGTTGCTTAAGGATTTATCAGAAGTTGAATAAAATACTAGTGAATGTCCAGAACTGAAGAGTAGATGCATTGCAAAGCCAGAGAAATGATGCCTGAAGTCTGTCCATGCTGCCAAACCATGAACACCAGGCAAAGAGAAACTCTGCTTTCGTATTTCACCACAATGTTGTGGCAACGTGCCAACCGGCCCCCCCACCAACCGCCACAACAACAGCACAAACACCAGCCGTATGTGGGCTCTGACCCGGGCAGGTGACCGCTGCGCCGCAAATTGATTGGCCGAGGCCTGTCGCCAGGCAGTGACTCTTCATCACTGAGTGTTTTGGGCATTGAGATAATGGCCCCCATTAATCTACAGCCACACTCAGGGCTGCCCCACTCTCACCGCCACACACACACACACACACCACACACACACACACACACACACACAGTGACTGACGCTCACATAGCGACACACGCATGAACCTACACACATTATACAGGACACACAGAGGTCTCTATAGATCTGTGGGAATGGCCTCTAATTTATTAGTCTCGGTCTTTTCTTTCCTTTTTTTGTCCCCCTTCCTTTTCTTTTTCTCTCCTTCCTATTTGTCTGTCCTTACCCTTTCAATTTTCTCCCTTTCCTCTCGTCTTGTTTCCTGCCCTTTTCTTTTCTTTCATTACCTCTTTTGCAGTACTTTCCTTTTTTCTTATCTTTCCTTTTCCCCATTCCTTTTGTATCCCATCCTTTCTGTTTCCTCACATCCTTTCCCGTATTGTCCTACCTTTTCCTGTTTCGTTTTATTTCCTCATCTTTCATGTCCTTTTCCTCCTTTTGTTTCATTTCCTCTTCTTTCTTTAACTTTCATTGTGTTTTGTTTCTTTTTTCCTCGTCACTTCCTTTCCTATTCTTCTCTGGTCTTCCCTTCATTCCTTGTCCTTTTCTTTCCTTTCTTCCATTCAGCACCTACAGTTCTGTCTTTTGGCAAATCTGCCCATTTCTCTGTTTCCATGGTGGCCATGTGTTTGGGTTAACAGAGGTAAAAACTTGCCCTACATCTCCTTGTGAGCTACACACACGTGTGTGTGCGCTCGTGTGTGCGCAAGTGTCTGCGTAATTGTAGAAAACAAGGAATCTCTCCAAAAAAAAAACTTTCTTGCCTTTCTGTCTCTTTCTGCATCTCCTCCTTGTCTCCATCTTCTCTTTATCACTCACTAACTGAATCTTTCTCTCCTCCTACTCTCACACCCTCACTCACACATGCACAGAGTATTTTTTCATTAGGTTTTGGATTATTAATGGAATAATTAGGTTTGGGATGTATTTTAATGAACAAATCAATCACTGAATTAAATATGGGATCGGAACTGAGTGTATGCGGGGCTACGGGAGTCTTTTAATTTGGCTCCCCTCTCCTTACACTTTCCCTCTCTCTGTCTTCCTTTCACAGTCACTCTCCTCAGGCTCAGTATAATGAAAGTAGAATAGATTCAGCAAGTCGCTGTCCCGCTGTTGAAATGATTGGTTTTGGCACTGAAACCTTGGCTAGACGAGGGTCTTGATTGGTTTTTGGGGGGACGGAGGTGGGATGACTGTGGGACGCTCGGGCCTTCGGTTGGTGAGCGGCGAGGGAGTGGATAGGATTCGTATAAACATACCCACCGGCTGACTCCTAGAGTGACATTAGCACAACATGCCCTGAAGGAAAACCCTCCAGTCAGAGTAGCGCTCTGCTGTCATGGCGGCTCTGGACGCCGTTTTACAGATTGACAGTGCTAATGATGGCGCTGAACGATGACCTTAAATAATTTCTCCAAGGCGAGCTAGGTACTGTACTACGGGATGGTAAAATATGCATGGAAACACGTGTGCACAAGCAGTATACTTTCAGCCATGTGTACGGAAACCTGAGCAGATACAGAGGCAAGGCTGCAATGCCTGTACACACTCACATGAACACACACACACACACACACACACACACAAGGTATTTCTTTCTGGCCAAATCAGCAGACTTCTCCACCACTGCTTACTCAGGGAAAGGAAAAGTAAAATCTGGGGACTTTTAAATTTGGCTCCTGATCTTTGGCCCCATATGTGTGCATTCATGTGTGCCAGTGTGTGTTAGTGTTCTTATGTGTATGGTCCCACATCAGAGTGTGTGTGTGTGTGTGTGTGTTTGGATTTGCATCCTGCGGTGGCTCCCTGGAGATGCCACCCGATGGCAGGAGATCCAATCTGGTCAAGCTTAGTGCGGAGCCCTCTGTGTCATTCACTTCCCTGCAACCGCCGCTCTGTGCTGAGCAAACACATCTCATCCGTGCTCATTAACCAACCCCTTAACACCGCTTCCTCCTCCTGCTCTATCTCTTTCCATCCCTCCCTCCCCCCCCCCAGCTCATATCTTCATCTCTCATCTCCTCCTCCCTCACTGGAGTATGGATTCCAGTCTTTGCTTTGAGTCAAATCACCTCCCCTCCTGTGTTCTGTGTTCTATCATGTCATCGCATCTCAATAAGTGGAACGTCTCAATGGCATGCAACATGCTCATGCGGGCCTGGATGTGTGTGTTTAGACATTTACACTGCTGCTGGAATCGCCCTGAGTTTCTGGTTTTCCCCTCCTGTGTCATAGACCTAATGTTTGCCTGCCAAATACTGGAAAGCTTTTCATTTCTAGAACGTCTACCAGGTCGTCCATATGGACATGCAGTCCTGAAACTGTTTAAACACCATGCCATCCTATCGACCTATTGTATATGAATATGTCAAGCAAATACTAGCTTAGAGGAAAATAGTAAAAATCGCTGCTGAATACATGCTAAGTACTGTGCTGCTGATGATGATTATGATTTCAGTTCACACACCATAGCTAAAGTATATTTACTACAAGCGAAAGAAGTCTACGTGCACTGGTTTTGCCATCTTTAATTTCACATGGTGGCCACGTCATTGCAGCACAGCATCAGATTTCCGTATATGAACAGAGCTGATATCAGTAATGAATTCACAATTGAGCAGTGGGCTTTTCTGTGTGAACATCACTTCAGTTTCTCTCTCAGTGCTCCTTGTCTTACCCAAAGGACTTATTTTTTTTCTCCAGCACATTGTTCCATGTATAGATTGGCCTCATGCATCTTGAAAGTCTCTCTTTATCCCCCCGTTGAACACACTATAGCCAACTGCTTGGCAGGGCCTCCTAAAGAAGCACCTTCGGTATACTCAGAAAGCCCCAAGAGATGCGTATATGTGTACATGCAATATACATGTGAGAAGACCAGTAATGACTGTATATGTATTTTTACACATGAAAGATTTCATAGAAGAATGGTGTGAGTGAGTTTTCCTTCTGAATTAAAAAAAGAATGCATATTTAATTTTCATGTGATTTTTAAGGCGGCACACTGCAACTCAGATGCCAGCTAGCATCACATAAAAGGTGTTAGCAATTAACTGTAGAGTGATGACAACATTCTGCTGTGCACCGAAAGGCAATTATAATCATGAACTAAGGAGAAACATGACCCCTGTCAAACGTCTGTTTGAATCCCTGTTAACAGCTGATGAGCAAACGTGATGCAGCCCGGAGGTGAAACACATCACTGACACGTCGAGCATGTGTGGAAAATCAAACGCATGTCAAGTGTGACGTGTGTTAGAGAACGTCAGATGCATGGTTCCAATGTATGGATTGATGGAAATGGGCTGATTAAGTGTGTCATGGCGCTGTTGTGGAAAGTCAAATAAGCAAAGTAGCCTGTTCCAAGCTGACGGTACCCACATTTATCAGGCTTCGAGTCTAATTCATCACATCTTAATTTGTCCACTATACTTGAGTGTGATCTACAATCGCAACTCGAGGTCTTCTTACGAGCCGTGTCCAGTGTTTTTAACAGCCCTCTTTGGCAGATGAAGTTTGAGTTTCAAAAGAGTTTTCAATGGCAAGCAGCAGTGATATATAGAAAATGATTGATGCGTTCGTTGCCACTGGATGCATTCAGTTTCTTTTTTCCAGTCAACATTCTCTACTAAAGTCAGAGTGAGTTTAATACTGTCAGAAGACTATATGCTAGTGAGCCATATGCAGCACTTCATTTCCCAGGGGCTTCATTAATAATGTAGTCCCACAATTCTTTGCGTCCCAGAGCCAGTCGGAAAGCACGTCCCGCTGTGATTACCAAACAGTGCGACCCATAATACTGTCCTACATCGTGAAAAACAAAACAAAACCAACTGATGTGCACCCCGAGCACCCCCCCCCCCCTTCAATGCAAACATTGGCAGACTCCTCCACGCAGACACAGTCCCCAGGAGTACGTACACGTCCCTGCTGATGCAACAAAATGAGGAAAGGGGGCGGAGAGGGAGATCCAGGAGGATGACTAGGAGGTGATGAGGAAAGCGGGCGGCGAGGAGATAAGCCCCCCGAGTCTTTCTAATTATCTGTAAGGATCAGCAGTGCTCAAGGATGCATAAGGGGAGGGATTTGACTGCCAGATCCGCTGGGTAGGGAGGCCTGATTGGATCGGTCACCTCTCTCCACACACACCCATTACTCAGGACGCCTGGAGCCGAGGCTCATTAGACACAGGCATATGCATGCATATGAGCAGCGGCGGAGGGAAATTCACAGGGATTTTCCTGCGACTCCTCGTGACCCCATGACTATAAACTTTCTTTCTTTCTATTATCAAATCCCAACATTGTCATTTTTATTAAAACAACAAATTATTCCGCCAGGTTTTGGTCCAAATCAATTTAGTGCAATCAGATTTTCATTTTCTCAATAGCGGCAGCTGTTTTACAAACAACCAAGAGGGATATAATAGCATTTCGTTACTTGCATGATTTTATTATTGTCCCTCATGTACATGCGGATACATGTGTTTTCACGTGTGTGTGTTTGTGTCAAAAGAACAATTTGTCCCCCTACATATCAGAAGAAGCCAGCAGGCAGGTCAAATCAAGGGATATCTGACAGATTCTCACCGCGATAATTATCCGCTGTGATTAAAAATGATAACTTCTCAGTGTCACAGCAAGTAGCAGACAAATTATAGGCATTACAGTGAGGGTTGAATGCTGCGATGAGTGTATTGCCTGATGCTCAGTTGATTCAAATAAGGATCAGATTCCTCCCTCTCCATTTTTCTCCTCCTCCCCCCCTGTTCAGTCTCACCTGTCGAACTGTTGATGAAACCTGTCATTACTGTCCTCATGGCTGCCCGGCGGCCATCTTCAGCATCGCGGGATCTCACTTGAGCACCGTTAATTGATGCCTGCATTGCGTCGTCACTCAGCAGGCACATTTAGCTGCGTCACTGCAAATGTCATCTTTTGTTGTGGTTAATTATTGACCTGACGGCAAGAGCATTTTCTTTTGTATTGAGAGAATAACTTTTAGGGATCTGCAACTTTGTATCGCCGTCTTTACCCAGACGGGAAATTGTCTCGCTGATCAAAAGTTGTCGTTTTCCTCTTTTTAATTCCACTGCAGCAGCCAAAAAAATTATTGACATTTGCTCATGTAAATTTGCCAGCAGTGGTCTTTTATTGCCTGCACAGTGACATTTTGGAAGGATCTCTCTGTCCCACAGGGGGGTTGAGATCATGGCGACAGAGCTTAGATTATTTTACATTTGGTTCCCTCTCTTGAGGTGGAGGTAATTAAGAATGGATGCAGGAAGACTTCAAGCACAGAAAAGTCCCGACATTGTTCTTAGGCTCCACTCCCACTGAGGGAATTTCACCCTCTCTTGCTCCCACATGCTTTATTCCACCGCACAACCCCACGTGCACAGGGATGCACACACACACACCAATAAACACACCCAGCTCAGGTTGATAGATAGGTGCATTTCTTTCCTGCACTGTGGTTCCAGAACGGCTGAATGCGAAGTAAATGGGCCTGCACTCCGACTGCTGCACCACCGCTGAGCTGTCGTTATATATGTCACGTTATGTCACGTTCACCGGGATCGTTCATTAACCATCCGGCGATGCAGATTGAGGCTTATTGGTTTAAGTGGAGATGTGCAAGCATATTATCTGAGCTTCCTTTTTTCGCATGTACATTTCCATCAATGTAGAATTGACTAAATATTTCAGAATAACATTTGAATTTGTTACGCGCTCATGTGAATATACACATGAATAAAGAGGGGTGCATCTCATTTCTGCTGTTTTTTTGTTTTTTTTCTGATGCACACAAACACACACACACACAAGACAAACACACAGAGGACTGCCAGCTCTGTGGGAATGCCTCCCATTCTATCTCCCGAGCAGCACACAGCGCATGACGGACGACCACCTGCACCACCTGAGCGGGCCCATTGTGCACGCTCCTTATCGCACTGGTCCCAGTTCTCGGCGTGTGGACAGTCCCATATTGCTCGCATTGTCGCTGTCTCTTCACCCACTCGGTTGGGCGGTGGGGTTTGCAGCGGCAGGAGACATGGGGGGGGTGGGGGCGCACCACATGCTGCGCTCTTATCGCTCCCACCGGAAGCAGGCGCCTCACCCTTTTGGTTCCTGTAAGAAAGTGAGCACCCTGCCTTTTTTCCCCAGCTTTTCTTCACGTTAAGTCCCAAATAAACAGTTACTCATGGAGACTGTAAAAGCCAATAGTTGTATCATTAGAACTATTTAACAGCGCTGATGGTTCCCACTGCTCCTTTAAAAAGCATGTTGCCTAGCAGCACATATGAAAAAGTCACGCTAAATGCATTCTGCTACTTTTTCACACGGGTGTATAGCTCGTGTTGGTGATATCTCAGACAAATACTGGATCTGCTGAAGACCTGTGTTGAATTTATTACCTGCTGTACTCCATCATGTCCATCCTCTTCTTCTTCCACTTACCCTCCAACTGCTTTCCTTTATACCCAGCATCTTTTATTCCACAGCATCTTTCTCTCCTGCTGAGGTGGACTGCTCCCTGCAGCTCCACACTACTCCACTCTTTTTTTTGTTTTTTTTTTTCATGCCTGGTTTCATCCTCTTGTTTTCCTCCATTACTGAAAACTCAGATCTTTAGTCCTCTTTTCTTCCTGCTAGAGAGAAGGTACGACTGGGTCGCAGACCAGCCATGACCTGGTCTGATGCGTGCTTTGAAAAACTTTTAGCCTCAGTAAACAACTCAGGACTCTGCAGAGATGAAAAAGACCTTCTGTGTTGTTTAAAAATGAGATTTTATCCTGCCTGGGAGCCAGGGCTGGGGCACGGGAGGATAAACTATAAAGAGTAACTATTCACAACAAACCTCATCCTAGTTCAGTATCATAATCAGTCTTTTGTTTCGGTAGCCCAGAGCAACAGAGCAGGGAGGTGGTAAACAGTGTAAATGAGTAAAGTGAACTATGAGGTGGATGTGCACACAACATTAACAAGTATATTTGATGAAGGGTTTATTAAACCTGTCAGTGCTCTTTAGTGGACAAACTACTTACATAATGAGACTCACTAGTTACATATTATTGGCATTTCTTCATCAATTATTCACAAGCTAACAGACTAACACAGATTGTATCACTCGTGGTAGCATTCACCACCTCTCTGATTAAGCAGTCTATTGTAGGCCTCCTGACTGCTGTCACTAGTTAGTGGTTTTCGCTTCCACATGAAGCTAATTAATCACACTGTAGCAGGTAGTTTAGACCTTACAGTCAAACTGCTGCATCAGGCTGGCACAGCTTCACTTTAATCCTCAGCACAACCGAGCGTTCAAATATTTGGCTGCATTTAAAGTTTAAAAACATGCCGTGAACTCGGCGAGGAAGGGGCAGCCTTCGCCCCAGTGTGGCGGCCGTGGTAGAGGCTCAGGTCGGGTGACGTTCACTAACCTGAACGTAATGAGTACCAAGCCCATTTAATGTCAGTAGTTGTGTTTGTGTTATTTAATTTGAAAAAGTAATTAGTTGGATTACTAGTTAGCACCAAAAGTAGTGTAATTACAGTAACTTTCAACCTTGGAAACCTCTACAGCTCATTCACAAACCGAGAGTGGTGAGTGGCTACTCGTCCTAAAGCACACTCTGACTCCTGCAAAGGTCTTAGCTAAACAGCAATTGAAAAGTTCCATAAAGTGCAATGCTTTTGGCTAAAAAAAAAAAGTTTAAATATTTCACACTGCTATAGTAGCACTTCATGCTCCGAGGGCTGAAAACATGCCCCTATGTCATATGTGATGCGCAACAGTGCTGGTGGGTCCTTAACCTTAATGCTCCAAAGTAGCATGTGGCTCACAAAGCTCCTCCATGTGCTGCGAGAGCTGGGAAAAGCTGCTGGCTAAATAAATGCTTCACAGGACCTTTCATATAGGGTTCAAGTACGCGTTTTCTGGAAGTGGTGGCCTTCACTGAAATGGACAAATTTATTCAAAGCTGCTGCTGTTGTTGACGGTGACCGTTCATCTGGTTCTGACCCCGTTTCAATGTTAACATTAAAATTTTGTTCCACAATTAGAAAGTAAACTTGGCATCCAAGTCACATGTTATGTGTCATTTTGGAGCTTGTGGATTATCAAACTTAATGTCTATCCCGCAACCTGTCAGGATTTTTTATTTAGTTTTCATACAAAAAAACAACGGTTTGGCTTCAATAAAGCAAAAAAAAAAGAAAAATTGTGACTTTTATAGGTACAAGTTCTGTTTCAGTGTAATCAGAAGCTTGTATGCTCACTGCCACCTAACTTTTCTTGTCCAAGTCACTTTCCATGAAGTTGTATGTCACGTTGCGGTTTCACTGGTCGGTCTCAGAGTGTCACAGATTTGAGGATGCACCGCTGATCAGTCCACAAGGGCTGAGGTCTGTCTTGCTGCAAATTGAGGACTGTTGGCGTCTGCAAACCTGCAGACTTACTAAAATAAATTGCATGCAAGCCACAGCTTTGGTTATGCTAATTGTAATATTAGCCTTGTGCATATAGTTATACTTGCTCACATGAATGTGCCGTTAAGGTTCATTGTGCTTGTTAGGAAATTTGAAGGGACCAGAGAAGAAAGAATATATATTTTCCATCTGTTTTTTATTCATAAACACATACATCATCTTTCCTTTAAAGGTCAGACATAAATATATACTTTGAACTTTGAGTGCTGCAGCCAGGTGGAAAGTATGGGGTGGTTCACAACCTTAAATGTAGCTCTTCCTCCCAGACAGAAAGCTCTGGTTTCTCCACAGCAAAATAAGGGCTGAGAGAGCACAAAGTGATTTTGCCCTTTGGGGGGGGCAGGCAGTTACACTGACACATCCATTTAAGCTGTTGTTGCAGTTAGCAGCTTAATTTAGTTTGGACTTTGCACAGACAAAGATTACTTCATCTATAATATGTTAAATGACCATCATGTGTTGGTTTCAGTAATAAACTGAGCCCTACAACTAATCACAGAAGCTCATCTAGAGGTGACAGAGACCATCTCTGCTTGGCACTCTGCACAGCTGAAGGCTCCAGAGCAATAAAAGGATAGAGGTTTTGAACTTTGCTCTGTCAGTGGGCTCTAACAGAGCGCTAATGTTGTTTAATAAACATAGCAGGCTTAATTAGTTCCTCTGTACGTTCTTCTATGATCTACAGTGTACAGGTTGGGTAATCACAAATTATCCAATTCCACTCCCACTTTTTTTTTTAAGGGCCTCAGGACTCTGGGGAATGTAATGCTTAAGCAGTGTTAAAGCGGCGCAATCAGCGGGACCTCCTCGACCTGAAACCGAGGCTGCCCCCACATCCTCCACTGGGACGCTGGTGTTTACCGCCCGGAGTGGCTGAAAATTAATTGGCTCCTTGAGCTGCCGTACATTCCCCCTGTCAGTGCGATGGCCTCCCCTCATTGCCCTGTCACTTTAAGTCGAAGTGTATTAATGGACTGTGTGGACCATTGATTCCTAATTCCTCCCGACGTCGACATCGGGGATAAATATTGCGTGGTGCGGTCTTGGGGCTTATTGTAATCAGCATTGTTATTGATCGCCCCCCCAGAAGTAATCTATTTTAAATACACTTTCAGTAAAAAGGGGGGTGTTTTGGGCCCTGTCCCAGTGACTTTAGGAAAAAGAGGGACACAGGATAAGGAAGTAGGAAGTGTCCCAGACTGGTAGATAAAAAAGACTGAGAGACATTCAAACACAATCTCCAAGAATTCTCGGCGAGATATATCTTGCCTCGGTGTATAGGTGGTCTCTGGGTGGTCTCTGTCAGCCTTCGTGTGTGTGTGTGTGTGTCTCCGTGTCTGTCTCCGCGAGGCCAGCGGATGATGGATGAGGGCTCAGCCAGTGGCGAGCCCGACGTCGGCACTATCGATTTTTCCTCACATTCGTCTGGGAGGAGGCGGTGCAGGGCGGCTCGCTGCGACGAGCATTTTCAACACACTGTGCCCAGGCATGTGCCCCCCCCCCCCCCCCCCCCCCCCCCCACACACACACACACACACACACACACACACACACACACACACACACACACACACACACACATACACATTCATAGACAGTATTTCCACTGTAAGGATTTCAAATGGGCAATGATTCTCTCGCATCAGCGCAGGCGTGGGCCTTGGTTGAAAATGTTCATTGTCTGCTGAATACAATGACTGCCTCCCTCCTCCAACCAAGGTGTTTGTATTGATCCATCTGCAAAGTGGCATCCACTTGTTTAACATCCAGTCTAATGCACTTCAGTTGGCCTAGCCTTGCCTGTCAGCCTGCCTGCTCCTCCGGCTGTTCTGCTCGGCTATGAGCACAGGAGACCGAGAGAGCAAGTGTGTAAGTGTGTGCGAGTGTGTTTGTGCTCGGGAAGGCATGCTGAAACTGCTCCTGCGTACTTAAAAAGAAAATGTGCTGCGTGTGTGTGTGTGGGTGTGTGTACCATTGTATTACACATGTTGTTGGGACATGAATCTGTTTACTTGCCCTCCTTTTAGGGACAAAATGCAAGTCCCCATAATGTAAATCATTCAATTTTAGGGTGATCACTTAAGGTTAGGGTAAGGGGAGGGTTAGGTTTAAGTAAGTCGTGGTTAAGGTCCGGGATATTAATGTAAGTCCAACGAATGTTCTCTGAAGTGATGGAAATGCTTTGCATGTGTGTGCCTGACCACCCTCGCATGGCTGCAAATCACGTTTTGTGTGACTGTCAAGAGCCCTCGCTCCATCCAGCGTATTGAGCGACAAATTAAGGCTGCAAAGAAAAGTTTCTCTCCGTCTGAGGCTTTGTTGTTTTTGCCGTCACTTGCTTTGCTCATTGGGTGTTCATAATCAACGTTAACAAATTGGAAGGACATCCAATGCTCTCCCCGCCTAGCCATCTCTAAAATGGCCTCAATTACAGAGGACATGGCAGCCCGCGCGACAGAGACGTAATCTCAGTTATGACTGAGCAAGTTTGCGTCTGAGGTGGACACGTTACAAGAAGTTTAAACTGTGCTGCGAACACAAGCCAGTGCCTGTTTTATCTTCCAGTTGTGCACTCTTTCAATACGTCCCGTCCCCTGCTTTTACACAATATTACAATAATATCTAGTGGCCACCACTGCTACATTTCAAATCTATGTCTCATCGATTGCCATGCAGGAATGAAGAGATATTGAATGGGCATGCATTGCAGAAATCTTGAGAATTTCTAATAAGGAATTGACTACGCAGTCTCTGAATGCATATTATGATGATATCAGATAAATGCTTCTCAGAAACCTTGCAGCTGAGAGACGTTTTGTGCTCGGAGTTGTGATTCAAGAGGCTGTTCTGCTGTATTTTCCCTTTTCAAAAGTCTGAAGTTTTGACTTTCTGACATCTCTGGAATGCTAAAAAAAACTGCCTGGATGTCATATAAATATAAGACATCTAGGCAGTTTTATATATATATATATATATATATATATATATATATACATATATGAGGCCTCTTATACATGAAGTATGATAATGATGAAAACTGAATCCAAATGTCTGTGTGGGCATGCGGTTAATGATGATGACAGTTATGACAATGATTTTATGTTAGTGCTGACATTTGCCGCATCGATGATCTCAGACTGCTCCTATCATGGCATACAAAATGATAAATGGCTCCATGAGAGGGTGCATCATCATCCCTTGCCTTGTTTTCTCTCTCTCGCTCAGGGGATGATGTACCTGGAGGAGAGGAGGCTGGTCCACAGGGACCTGGCAGCCAGGAATGTGCTGGTGAAGTCGCCCAATCACATCAAGATCACCGACTTCGGCCTGGCGCGGCTTCTGGACGCCGACGAGAAGGAGTACAACGCAGACGGGGGCAAGGTTGGTGTAAGTGGAGGCGTGAGCATATTTTTGTGTGTTCAACACTTACCTGGCTAAGATCAGTTTAACACACAGGACAGCTTCCATCACAAAGTACCTATTTTAAGACTCACATTTCATCCACTTATTATCTTTTTGCATTGATTTTGTATCCTTTATATTTCTTATACGAGTATTTGTTGACTTTTTTTAGAATATGGCCACACTAAGCCAGCCAGCAGGCATTTTTTTCCCCAAAGTGAAAAGCGGAGAAGGTAACCCTGAAAATGCCGGCCTTAAGCGTGTTCACACACTGTGTGGCAGTTTAGTTAAATAAAACAGTTGAGAAGTTCCAGTTAGCTTTCTGTCACCTCTAAATCTCTCTATGATCAAATATATATATATATTATATAAATGTCAGTACAGCCAGTGACACATCACAGCTGTTGTCATTTCCCTGGTTTTATGTTTATATCATGAGACCGATGTCTCACTGCGGGAGCGCAGGAATTCCTTTTGGCCTTTATTGGTCACATTTATAACTTTGGATCAAATGGCTATTTTCTGCTTGCTCAGTGTCCTGGCAGCAGAAACTGAAAAATATGTAAATGACAACAGCTAAATCATGAATGTGTCTGCACTCGAACACAGTAGAGGTGAAGATGGAGACTAAGAGGACAGAATAACCAGACTATGTTGGTTCCTCCTTACACGATGCATAATGTTCTCCTTAAATGACCCACAAGGGCAGACGGAGAGGCAGAGACTTTTTTTCTCCTGAGCATGAACACGTGTAAACAACATTTTCGAGTATCGCCAGCTTCGTGTGGATTTTTGCTTTGTGAATAATTGAGGTGAACCACATCACAAACAAAAACAGAGAGGAATGTCTGCATGAATGTATCCAATTTCAGAGCTGTGAAACCCTTTTGGTCAGACGGCGTGTGGTGAACTTGGGTAAAAAAAAAAACAATTAAGAAGCACTTCATCCAAACAAATAATGCAGCCACAGTTCCAATCAGTTTGTTTTGTTCGGGGACTCAGACTACATTAATCAGAAGCCCCTTCTCTTCTCCTCGCTTGAGACTTCTATGCAAATTGTCCTGATCAACTCCCATTATTAAATTGGCTTGTTCACGGCTGCATCTATTCAGCTGGAGGCCTGAGGGTAGCCACTGCATCTTGAGTTGGATTTCGAGCTGTTATCTGTGGGCAAATAAATAAGAATATTATTTTTGATTTTTTTTTTTCCCTATAAGTTTGTATTTTCATAAAGCAGACAAGGTGAGTTTGATGAAACCATCCGAGTGGCTGCCTCCATGTCGCTTTTCACCGAAGCCTTGAGAAATGAGAGCTATTGTCAGCGGATCTACATGTATGCCATAAAAATAGACGCGCCGTGAGAGATAAATCAACAGGGATGAAAGTGGGAGGCGGTGTACCGCATTTCCAACCTGAAGCATTTCATTTCCCCTCTTCCTGTTCATTTCCCAAGCGTGTGTGTGTGTGTGTGTCAGGCTCCCACGCAAAGGGAGGGGCTGTGTTTTAAATGGCCGCTGCGTGTACACGATTGTGCATATGTGCGTTCACATGCATAAGGCCAGATAATTGCCTTGTTCAGTGAGCTCTAAGGCTGAAACCCCCCCCTCCTCAGTCAATATGGAGATCATATGGCAGTTAGGATATGGCAATGTGTGCCGTTGTCCTTGTCATGAATGTCAAAGGGCCTGTTATTAGTATATCACACACTGCCTGCTCTAAGCCCACAGGATACAGAGATAATGTGAGACAAATGGCCAATACAATCTCATTTAGTATCTTAAAAGGCATGCTGACTATCAATGATCCCTGGGTTAGGCTGAAGCCAATCAATCACAGCGCTTGAGTAATACTTAGCAAAACAAAACTATGGTTTAAAAGATTGAGCAGCAAAATAGCATAATTGAAAAAGTGTCAATCCATGTGAAAATAAATACAATAGATGTGAAGTTTATGATTCAGTGTTTTTGTCTTTTTTTTTCTGGTTGTTTCATCATAAAATCCGTCTCTCCTCAGATGCCCATTAAATGGATGGCTCTAGAATGCATCCACTACAGGAAGTTCACCCATCAGAGTGACGTCTGGAGTTATGGTGGGTGTGAAATGTGTTGTTGATCATCTGTAAGTGCAGACGTCACTGCACCTTATGCTCATACCTGGGGGAGGAGAGAAATCAATGAGCTGAAATCCTGTTTCCTCTATTTGCATTTTCCCGCTTCCCTTATCTGTCGGCTTATCTTGTGCTCTGTTGTTCTCTGGCTCTCTGTCTCATCTCTTCCCGTCTTGTTCTCTCTTTCTTCTTTTGTTTCCCTTCATGCCGTGCCTGCCTACCCTACTGCCTCCACAACGTCCAGGAGTGACCATCTGGGAGCTGATGACATTCGGAGGCAAACCGTACGACGGCATCCCCACGAGGGAAATCCCAGACATTCTGGAGAAAGGGGAGCGTCTGCCTCAGCCGCCCATTTGCACCATAGATGTCTACATGGTCATGGTCAAGTGTAAGGAAGCACGCACAGACACGGTTACAAATGCTCAAACCAAAAACAGTAACCCACATACTGTACATACACTCCCAAACAAACAGGTAGATACAAAATATGGATTATAGGAGGTAAGCAGCACCTAATTGGGACTCAGGTGTATTTCTACAGTCTTGAAGGAACTTCCTTAAATCTTTGAAGTTTCTGCTTCCAGCCAATAAATAGCCCAGCGCATTAGTGCCAACTATTGCTTTAACTGAGAAACACATTTCAGATAAAATAACCAGATGTGAATTAATCCAGTGAGTTAAATACCTGAAAAAGAATTTATATAAACAGCTCCAGTCATTGATTTAAGACACTGCCTGCAATATTCTACTACTTAAAGGGATAGTTACCTCAGTATAAACAGAATAGCAAAGTCTTTGACAATTAAATCTTCTCAGGGTCTATATAATCAGATTGTACAGCTATAGTATGCACCACCAAATTATTCTTATATTTAAAAAAAAACTTGTGACAGGTTTCTAAACATAACGTTGTCTCCTCCACAAGTGGCAGCATTAAAGACAATGTTGCAGCACTCCCAACACAGTGAGTTTTGTGGCGCACATAATCTTATTTTCATTTTTAAATCATGTTTATACACTGCTGCAACTCAGTTTCAGGTGTCACAGATGAGTTGCAGTTTAATAAAAAAGGATTCCTGTTTTTAATATTCATCTGGTAAGGTGTTATTTGAGCTCCGGGGCTTCGAATCAAGGCTGGAAGAGAAGTTGATATGTAAAGAGGGGAGATGAAAAAACAAGTCAGAGGAAAAGAGATGTTGCCACGAAACTAATGAGATGCTGGTTCCTGGTCTGCAACATGCAAGCTCGTCCCCACGAGGGACTCTGCCCGCATCCTTGTTCTTGTCATCTTCCATCTGGACTGCCACACCTCCCTCTCAGCCCACCTACCCCAACTCCCGCTCCGGCCCAGCTCAGCCAAAAAACCCGCCTTCTCTTCATCCTCACCAAATTCTCCCATCTTGCACTCCTTCCCCTGGCTGGATTCAGAACCCTGGTGCTGGTGTACACGTCTGCAGAGGGATACAACCTCACATATTTCCAGGAAACGGTCCAGACACGCACGCCAATCTGAGCAATGAAATCTGCCAGTTATCGGCTGTTTGGCTATCCTTTTCCTCGCACCAATCTGGTCACCGCTCCACCCTGCCTGAACCCGACTATGGTCGACTGACTTTTCTGTCACTCCCTGTCTTCTGGTGGTGGCTGAAAATCTCATAGAAATTACCTCACATCAACTTCTCCCCACTTACTTCCCCCCCCCCCTACTATTACCGTTCTTAGTTCTGTCTTTTTTAATTATCTAATCTTTTTTGTTGCACAAATATTGTATCTGCAGCATGAATGTGCTTCTCATTATTGTTCGCTTGTAGCTCTATGAATTTAAACTCACTCTGCTGTTGCACTGCTGATTCGCTCTGGATGAGGACACAGCTGAGTGCTTAAAATGCCAAATGTGTTCCAAGAGAACGATGTGATTCAGCTTGGAGCGCGATATCAAAACATATTCCCATGACAAAAATGTTACTCCAACAGAAATGTCATAATATCTAATTGTTTTTTTTCCAAATGAAAAATGACTGCCAATGGCTCTTGACAGCACAGAAGCAAACCAGTAAAGCCTTGTAGCCATTTAGTTTAATAACAATGCCTACTGATTTCTGTCTTTCCTCCTGGAGGAGCACGCAGTCATAATTCATCAGTGATCTTTAGTCCGCATATCTGATATGTATATCTGTACGTCGTGTTACATTTCCATGTTGCTGTCAGTTTTATCCACCACTAAGTCGAACTATTCTTAATATTACCAAGTGTTACCTACAGTTCAACGCAACAACGCCCTGAAAAACACACACACGTCTTCAAACACACAAAATCAATTGAAGTCAGGTGAGCGTTACTGCAGTGATCAGAAATAGCCAAAAGAAGGTCAAGCTAGCAGGGGGTGGGGGGGGGTCATGCTGCCCCATCATAAGCCAGAAGGAAGCTCAGCAATTGGCTGCATTAATTCTAATTACATGTTGACTGAGAGACGCTGTTTGTGACTTGGTGTGCCGTCACACTGCTTGCCTCGCCGCCTCAGCGCCACCCCAATAAAGATGAAATAGAGTTTGATTGCTGGAGTAATTGCACCTCATTTTGGTAATGTGCCTGCGTGGGGCGCTAGAAGTGCAAATTAGATGAATTTGAGTGAAGTGAGGCAGGCGAAATGACATCAGAGTGGGTCAGGGTTTATGTAAGGAGACCTAACTGTAGACTGAGTGGTCTTGATGCTTCCGGTAAAGTTTTTATAGAGAGGAAACTGACATTAGACCATCCACCATGCATTCTGAGGACTAACTTTGTCACTATGTTAACTGCCAAATTTGAAATAAAGTGATTGCAATTATATTTTGTTTAGCAATCCATGGACCCCTCTTAGGGCTGCTAGAGGCACCCAGACCCCACTTGAACCACGGCAGCTGTTGAATATGTAATAGGGATGCAGACACACTGAAAACAGTAACTCAGTTTGCTTACTGTCTAATCTGAGCTGAGACACCACCTGGCCTCTCACCTGCAGGGGTTTGCTGTATTTACTGCAGACATGGCTTCGGGAGGAGACATCTAGGCCGGAGATCAAAATGAAAAAACACTTTTCTCTACCTTTTTAATAACTTCCTCTGAGTTGCCCTTGAGCAAGGCACTTAGCCCTCAGAATGTATGGAACTATATTAAAGTGAAGACCTTGCTTGCTCAGTCAGTGTCCACTGGATAAATGAAGATTAAAGTTAAAAATGTTCAAGTTGATGCAATTTATTCTTTACTGTATGTTCTTTTACTACATTTTCTACAAAACCCTCATAGGGATAATATTTCAACAACAACACAAATGTGGGACCTGCAAGTGTTTTCACCGTCTCACAGCCACCAGTTCTGTACTATAATATCACATATTATTTTGGTTTGGAATTAAATTGAAATATGTTGGTGGTGTTATTGTGTCGATGCACACAGCTCTCAGAGGGACGACAATAACTGCAGGTCCGCGGTAGTCCGTCAAAGAAACTGCCAATAAACCAGCAAAGATTCTTGCAAAAGGTTAAGAAACTACAAAATCAGCATGAGAAAACTGCAGTTCTACTTGTACGTGAACTTGAGATGTGTTTGAGTGGCAGAAACACACACACGCATGCCAATAGAAATCCTTAAAATGTGCACAACTTGTTGCATTTATCTATTCATGCCTTCAACCTCTTTCTCCTCTCCAGGCTGGATGATTGACGCAGACAGCAGGCCCAAGTTCAAAGAGCTGGCTGCTGAGTTCTGCAGGATGGCCCGTGACCCCCAGCGATACCTGGTCATCCAGGTGTGTGTGTTGGCCTCGCTGGTTTGCCTCAGTAGTTATTTTTGAGTGTAACTTCTCTTTTACAGCGATGACAGCATCCGTTAAATGAAACTAGTTGAAATCTAATTTTGATCGTGTCACTTCCGTGTTGCTTAGGGAGACGACCGCATGAAGCTTCCAAGCCCCAATGACAGCAAGTTCTTCCAAAGCCTTCTGGACGAAGAGGACCTGGATGACTTGATGGACGCTGAGGAGTATTTGGTGCCTCGAGGTTTCAACATGGCTCCTCCGTCATACACAACCAGACCGCGTGTTGACTCCAACAGAGTAAGGACACGGATTAGATATACAGGAACATATGCAGAAAGCTGCTTATTAAAACTGGTTGTTTATACTCATTTTGTGAGCTGTAGTCTTGAGAAGGATGATAAATATGTCAAAGTGCTTTAAAAAAAAGATATTTCTAGGTGTTAAAGGTTACACTTTTATTTATAATAAGCATAAACATGCTTCTGATTTGACTTAAAACACAAAAGCTGGTATCTTCACTTCTCTCTGGTCAGAAACGGCCCAACTCACTGTCCTCTAGAAGTGCTCAAGGTGGTTAAGAACTTCCAATACACTGATGATTTTACTCTGCTAATGGCTCACCTCCATCATTTCCTTCCCAGCGTGTGTGGCTTAAACCTGGGCTCTTTATGCGCTAGCTCCCCAGGCCCCAGGTTTCATTACTCAGAGCTCCACGAGCAAATAACGCGTGCTCTCTTAAAATGCTGCAGCCGTTTACTAATAGACAATGAGCGCAGGCTCGGCTGTTTGCTTTGCAGCATGCACCACGTGCCGCTGCTCCACTGCTATGCATCTTATGTACCTTTACCCTAGTGACCTACCCGTTTGCCAGCGGCTCTTTGTTCCCTGAAGAACACACACATACCCCAAAAAACACACACAGTAATCCATCCAGGGGCCTGCGTGTTCAAGGTCACCACCCCTACCATGAATTGAAACTCTTTTGATTATGCAGTCAAATGCTCCTACATGCCGGACAGGAAAAGGAATTCATTGTTAAAATCCATCAGCTGGCTTAGCTATTCAGGTGGCGCCACCGCAGACGCAGTCCAATACAGACGGTTATCTAATCCGGGCTGGTTTGCTCTCACAGGATACTTAAAAAGAGGAGCAGATAATGACTGGCTTTGAAGAGGGGATGAACAGAGAAGTTTGGAGGAGATCGAAGTTGATTGCAGTGGAGGGAAGATAGTGGGAGTAGGTGGACAGATATAACCCCAGGATGTTTCCCTTTTTTTTTTGTTTCTGTCGTGTTTTGTAGCTCTGCTTCCTGTAATTGCTGCTGCAGCGCTAACAGTTGGCAAGAGTGCAGAGGAGTAGGCCTGGGTTAAATAGCCCGCGGCAACCCAACGTAGCACCACAGCTACGCGGCTCACCCTTTGCTTCACATGTCATGTTTTGTATTTTCTTGTGGGGGTTTTTGTTGTTCTTTTTTGAGGTTCAGGTGTTTGAGTCGGAGCTTTTTCTGGCTGCCCCTCAGAGTCCCTTAAGGCTGATGACTACAGTAGAACTTTGTTGGAGAACTCTATCTTCACCAGGCAGCTCCATGAGTTTAAAGTCTCATTTC
The DNA here is from genome assembly GCF_042242105.1 of Pempheris klunzingeri. Taxonomy (NCBI): domain Eukaryota; kingdom Metazoa; phylum Chordata; class Actinopteri; order Acropomatiformes; family Pempheridae; genus Pempheris; species Pempheris klunzingeri. Next base: position 4,911,858 of record NC_092035.1, read on the forward strand.
TTTTTTGCCGTAGGTGGCATATAACTGGCTTGAACTGATTCAAACTTTATTATTTTTGGCTTTCACACAACATGCGTTTGGTGTGATTCAGTCGAACCGCAGACGTCTTTAGTTTGTTAAACAACGTTGTTCCAGCTCTTCTATCACCGAATAACTGCACAGATTAATCTAAAACTTGTATTATAGTTTCCTGAATGGTTTAGACCAAAGAAAATCAAACCTACAGTTTGTTCAGTAACAACAAAGCATTTTTCTCACCACTATCAACAATCCACCTTTTGCCTCAGAACCAGTTTGGCTATCGAGATGGTGGTCCAAACCCTGCAGAGGGCTCTGTGGCTGGTGCCCAAGCCTGTGTGAACCAGGAGGCCACAGGCGGACCGGTTCCAGCCCTGGAGGACCAACGCTGTAACGGGAGCCTCCATAAGAAGGGCCTGAGCCAGACCGGGGGAGAGGACAGTGGGGGCCAGAGGTACAGCGCGGACCCCACCATCTTCCTCGGGGAGAGGGTGCCCAGAGGGGACACTGACGAGGACGGATACATGACACCCATGAAAGACAAGAGCTCCTCAGGTACTATCACTGAAACCCAAAAAACACAGTAGAGTACTGAGAGTGTAGCCACTGGGATCAGGGGGCAATTAGTGTTGTTTTACAGAAGCTAAATGTAAGTTCAGGACGAAATCCTGCAGCCCTGCATGGCATGTTGTGGTGATGAGGCAGAACTACAGTTTAGGAGCTGAAATAGTCTAAACAACCTTACCTCATTATGTTCATTTCTTGCCAGTCTATAAAGTAGTACAGTGTCATGGAGATAAAAGTCATACAACTTCAACCACAATCTTGAAATGATTCAATCATAAAACAACTGTATCCTGTATGTACTGTGAATTCTAGCCTCGTGCACCTTTTCACTCTTCTCTCATCTTTTTGCTCATTCACAGAGTAAATACAATCTTTTGTAGTGTATTCCACCTGTCATTTTCCATGCTCATTTCATTCCATTGATTAAAATTCCTTCAGAGTTTTCGTCAGCGCTGCATGTCAGCTACTACAGAGTCATGTTTCGCCTTTGATCGTAATTCAGTCCATCAGCCCTGCTTTTGCACTACCATCTTTGATTTTTGAGCAGCTCAAAATATAACAAAGCCTGCAGCAAAATGCATCTGATGCAATGTCAAGGAGCAGAGGAGTGGGCAAAATCAATAGGGTTCGCACCCCACTATTATAGTGCTTGGAAGCAGTGAAGAGGGGTCATTTGCTGGCATTTTCACCCCCAGCAGATGGAGTTTGTAGTGCCAAAGAACTGCTGGCAAGTTGCCCGTCTGGTCCTGAGAGGCTGCCATTATCGCCATTATCGTCTCCATCTCCATCTTCTCCCCTCATTAGACAGTGATCTCTTTTTCTTACTCTTTCAATTTCTATTTCTCTCCTCTTCGCTTGATTTCTCAAACTCCTTTGTTTGTTTTTCCTCTCTCGTGATCTCCTTTTCTCTTTCTCCACTCCTTTCCTGATTTGTACAACAGAATATCTCAATCCCATTGAGGAAAACCCATTTGTCTCCCGGCGTAAAAACGGCGAGATCCACGCCTTGGATAACCCAGGCTACCACAGCACACCCAACAGCCAGCCCAAAGGAGAGGATGAGTACATCAACGAGCCCCTCTACCTCAACACCTTCCACAGCCCGGCTGAGCTCGGCCTGGAGGCTCTGAGGAGAAATGGTCTACCCCTACCCACCCAGCCTCCTTCCATCTCAGCCACAACTTCAGGCTCTCACCTCCCACTTACCATCCAGACGAGCCTGCCCCACTACCCCCTCCCCACGGCCCAGCCCTCTCCATCTGGTATGCCTTGCCACCACGGCCCACCGACCCATATCCTCCACGCCCACCACACCATCAAACCTGCAGGACAACCTGGCAATCCAGGTGGCGGATCCACCAGCCAGAGCCAAACAGGAACTACCACCCAAGCCCAGGTGTGCCAGTCAGGTGCCCTGTCGGCCACCATCGGGCATGGCAGCCTGCCAGCCTACCAGAGCCTCGCCACCATGCACCCAGCCAGCTTGCTGAAGCATGGAGGACTAACATCAGGTAAAGCCAGTGGGAAGAAGCTGAAGGTGACCTTTGACAATCCAGAATACTGGCAGCACAGCTTGCCCCCCAAATCGTCTAACCAGGCAGTCCCTGATGGCGCTCAAGGAGGCTCCACCAACACCAAGCTCTTCTATAAGCAGAACGGACACATACGGCCAGCAGTAGCGGAAAACCCTGAATACATGTCTGAGTTTTCCTTGAAATCTGGCACCGTCTTGCCGCCTCCACCCTACCGGCAGCGGAACACTGTGGTCTAGATCGCTCCACTTGACAAACGTTCCTCAGTCTGACTCCAGCAACCCTGACATCCTCTCCGGTTTCCACTGTTCCACGCAGAGGGGGAGCGGCCACAACCAGAGCCGCCCCTGACTCTTTCCAAATAATGTGCCATCTGCTGTAGACTGTAGCGACATCGAAAGGAGGTGGACCGAAGCGAGCAAAGCAGACCCGACTCAGATTCACGCACCTTCACTATATCCGACCCAGTCCATTTCTGTTTCTGTAGATAGAGACTGTGCTCCATGCCACTGAGAATGTGAAGGTTATATAAACAGCGGACTGTCACACAGCAGTGAACGTTTTGTGTTTTCCCATCGAGACGGACCACTATGGCGTCAAACAACATGGATTCGACTGAGGGGTCCTGAACTCACTGCCAGCCACTAGCGTGTCAGATTCATAAGAGGAACAAGATGTTTTATTTTTTTGTTTTCTGGTATAAAGGTCTGAGGATGAACAAAACTCTTCTGAAGGCTTTTGAAATAAGCAAACAGACGGAGCAAACGCAGTCTGTCGGATGTCAGGATGTCTCGTTTTGTGAGTGACCTTGCAGAGTGAGGCGAAAATGGCAAAATATGAAGGAAAAAAGACTGAAAGCTTTAGTCAGGAGAGTGACTTCCAGTAACCTAAAAGACGGAGCACAGAAAGCTGATCAATCATATTCAATCTTTTTACCTATAGGATTATACCATATGTTTTCCATCAAATATGTGAAACATTTCATCTTTCTACTGTTACTGTGATACTGTGATGGCCAAAACTACAGTGAGCCCCCCTCTCACATTTGTAGTTCAACCATGGACTTTTTAACTTGCCTGAAAATATGCAGGGCAACTGCTGTTTTGTTGTTTTTGCTTGACTGCTGTCTGCTTGGAAAAGCTGATCAAAAACCAGCTTTTTCCATGCCAAAGGGAAAAAAACACACTGTAAACATTTTTATAACCACTGGTTGCAGTGCTGAAAAGATGGATTTTTATACACTGGTTTTCCCATTCAGACAATGAAGCTAACTTAGAGTGGGAAGGTAGTTGGGGGAGATTGCTGTATCTGTTGAATAGTGTGATAAGACCATCCGTAAGGCAGCTGAATTCAAAATGGTGATCATGAAGACAGAGTGAGAGAGAAACTGGAAAAAGAAAAAAAAAAAAAGTTCATACAAGCTGCCTAATGAAGACCTCAAGGAATGAACAAGACAGCACCAGCAGAGCACAGTGAAAACAGACTAGTTTTTGTGTGTGTGTGTGTGTGTTCATGTCAGTGTGAATGGAATGAGTGTGTGTGTTCACATATTAGTGAGCCAGTTTGGCCCCATAGGAGGTATCTGTGGTAGGAAAGAGATGCGGTAAAAGTCGATGTTGCCATGGTCAACACCGGTCCGACCTCTGACGAGGCTTCCACCATGTGACTGCGGTCAAGTAGAAAACACTGCATCTGTAAAGTCTCCGGCTGGAATCAAAGGCTCATTGAGATGCCCAACAGCTCCAAACAAATCACCAAATCTCTGGGAGATTTTCATAATTTTAGGTGATCCTCAGCTGTCTTGTTGTTCTCCACCTCGAGGCTTTATGCAGCATCTATTGAAACACACGCAAGTGATTTGTGTTCTTTTTTTTTTTTAACTGTGCCAAAATTAACACATTTAGAAAAACAGCGTTTGTCTCACGTGACCATTTTAGTAGGCAAAGCTGGTATAGATGGGAAAATGGGTGCAGTCTATCTTTTTGCCACCACACTAGTGTTCTCACAGCCGTTCTGACGTCATTCACCAGACGCACCTTGTAAATTAAAAGTCCGCTGCCAACTTGACCGCCCCGTGGGAGTGATTCATTTGGTCTGAGGCGGCGAAGCGAGTTGCACAATTTTAAACCTTTAAATTATTTGATATAGACAAATAATCAGCAACAATGATAAAGACCACCTTTGTGTTTTTAATGAGACCACTTTTAACTTAAAGTCACTAGTTTAGTGCTGCCAATTGAAGGACCTCAATGCCAATAAGTTAGAACTCGACAAATGACTTTTTTATACACCCGGATTATATTTCTTTTATCAATATAATGAGGAAATGTTGTTAGTTAACATAACATAGCAAGTCTCAAAGAGTTGATACTGAACATAACGTAAAATTTCATTTGTTCTCCACCAACATCTCCAGCGTTACAATCCAATATCAGCTCATGGCAACTAATGGTTTTATTTGGGCACATGCAGCACTTGGTTAAGGTTAGGGAAAGATCACGGCTTTGGTTGAATACAGAAAAAGTCCACAGTGACTTGAAGCAAGAGACATGACATGTTTACTGTATTAGTATCCAACCATAACCAGTTCTTTCACCAACCTTAAGTGTTTCTGTTGCTTAAAACGCATTCAGGACGCAAACTCTGGTCTCCAAAGTCCTGTGCTTTGTACACACATCACAATGTAGCTGGAAAAAATGTTATCCTCTCAGTTGCTTTCACTCTATTTTGCTTGTTAGTCATCCAACATGAAGTTACTGTTGCTAACGTTGGCTAAATACGCCACATTTATAACTAAAGTGATTGTCTTTTATTATTTTTTTAATGCGCAGCTGTAATAACTTTTGCAAAATTTGAGTGGCGCAATTAGAGCGTGGCCACCGTTCGACTCCCAGCTGAGTTCTACTCATGAGATCAACAATAGAGCACTGATTGACCCTTTACTCTCATGAGAATTGTTCTAACTCTCACTACTGACGCCTCTGCAGGCAAACTGCCGGTCACTGCCGCTAAAAGCACTGGTGTTACAGCCATTATTTCTTCCGCCAAGCCATACCGAGCACGGACGGGGGAAAATTTTGAGGATCAAGATGAAAATGTTGTAATGATGGTCTCATAAGTCTCTCTTGCAATATCTTGCCAGCATCACATCAAGGTTCAATCAATAAGAACAAAATCTTGTAGTTAGCCAACCTTTAGCAACCCATTATCTGTGGAACATTAACATTATTGCGTTGCTTTTAACGGCTTGGCATCATTCTGCTGTGGCAGAGCCCCGTCCCGGCTGTTTTCTCATGTAGGACGTTTATTTTGTGTCCGTCTGTGTATATGTGTGTGTGAAAGTCTTCATCTGAGTGTGCACGCATGCAAAGCCGTACGTGTTTGTCTGCCCCATGGAGCACTTTGATCAAACTTGTGAGTAGAAAGAAAGGATTTCCACCCTTCGTTACTGAAATATTCAACTTGTTTATGTGGTCGTTTACCACTTCAGAGAGCAAACGCTTTAGGATAAGTCCCAGGAAGGTACTGCAGCCAGGAGTCCATGACGGAAACACGTTTTAGGTAGTACTGACCAGCCTCAAGAATGTCCTTGTTTCCAAGTTTTGTTTGGTTCAAACAGTATTTATAATGCTGCTTTGATGATATCATGATTATTTGATGAAGGCGTGTTTTGTAGTTCCTTTCGGAGCTCTAATTCAATGAAATAGAGACAGCATTTAATATCAATGTGAAATATTTATAGTGCGTTTGAGCTTGTTTATACAGGGCAATGGGAGCGTCTGCCAAATCTGGGTTTTAAGAAAGGAAGACGAAAAAAAGAAAAGAAAAGCAGGATAGTGGTGAAAAGGAAAAAACAACACATGCCTTGGTTTCTCTCTTGTTTGGCCTAAATTATACTGCAGACCCAGGCAAAATATGTTTTTGAATCAAGAATAGAATTAGACTGAAACACTGATGAGACGACTGGCCTCACATGTTCTCGAGAACACTTCAGAGTCCTTCACCAACCCTCTGCTTTTAATCAAATCCTCTCAAGAGTTCCTCGACCAGAAAAAGAAGAAAAACATTCCTCTGCCCGCAGATACGATAAGTTTGTCGAGTGTTGTCATTGTCAACTAAAGGCTTGGATTACCTTTTTGAAGAACTACAATTGTTTCTGTGGAAGCAATGGTTTTTTCCCCCCTCTTCACTCAATGGTACCTCTTTTCTTGTTTCAAACATATATTGCCTTGGCATTGGTCTGTGTTACCTGCTGCTATCTGTCTCGGCTCTAAACACTCTCGTGGCTCACAGCAGTCCAACGACACACAAACCGGACTGATGATTTATGACTGATCACTTTTAGCATTTTTTTTATTACTTCCTGTTTCCTCCGAGCCACGGTGCAGAGGCATGTAGCCACGTTGTGCTGAAGTGAACCTTTCAAATCATTTCATCCTCAGCAGTTACCCACCGTATAGGCTGCGGTAGAGTCTAATGTATAGTACAATATCACCTTGCATGGTACCCAAAGTGAGTGTTTTACTGCCCTCCACCTTTGTATCTCCTCATTGATGACAATATTATACTCAAATTTCTGTCCAGGGAGTGGACAGCGTTAGAGGAAACAACTAATTTTTTTACTGAATTCAGTAGCACAAACTGGGAATCCTTATTTCTGAAATGGGATATTTACCTGTATACTACCCTATATAGTCGTTTAATAATGAGTTTTGGTTGTATTTGTTTCATATTATCAAGGATGTTTTCTTCAAGGACTTGAATCTATATGGTTTTTGGGTTTTTTTTCCACTATTGTGTTCGTTACTGTACATTATTTAACACATTATGTCACCCTAGCTGCAATTTTTGGTTGTTCGCATCTTAATTGCACAAGTCATCGCTCATGAGTGGAGGTCATCCATGTTCTGTGTTTTAAATTATCAGATCAGTATAAATGTACAGAATCTTTGGGGTTTCCTCCAAAACTTACACTTCAACAACAAATGTGAATAGTATTTTTATAAAGCACTGAAATAGCCGACGTGGTGAATTTGTAAATAAGGAGGCAATGCTTTGAATTTCTATGGTCTTCTCTCCTACTGCTATTTTCTCCTGCTTCTAACAACTTGTGCGAAAAGAGCCGTACATATTTGCTTTATGTAAGTGTACTTTTTGACTAATGGGAATTTGATTTTAAAAGTGCTTGTTGACCCTTTGTTTTTTTTTTTTCATGTGGAAACTGTTCAGTGGCCCTTTTCCAGAGCTTTGTGGCTGTCCTCGTGTAACGTCTCAGTTGAGGTGAACACTGTGGTGATTTCGGGGTGGGGGTGGGGGTGGGAGTGGGGGCTGTTCAGTCCAACTGGTGTGTCTGTCTCACTTCCCCAGACCTACCAGATTTCATTCATCACTTAGTAATGAGAACACCCCAGAACGAGCGAACAATACTTAATTTTCCTCTTTAACTCTCCCTCTTTTTAATTCTTCAAACCAGTGCTGCCAACCCAACCAGATGATCTGCATTTGGGATTCAGTGTTACCTTCTCTGCTTACTTTCTACTGGAAATATTACTGAGCCAAGTCTAACCTCCTCCTCCTCCTCCTCTTCTTCCCAGTAAGGCAGAGCACAGCCTTCACAGTTAACAACCTGTTTTCAGTTCCTTTTTCCGATTTCTTTTGCATGCTTTTAGAGGAGACATAGCAGAGAGAGGGCGTTCCCAGTAACTCCTCCTAGCCTCCGTTAGCTTTCCATACCTCCCTGTGTCCGAGTTATTTGAAACCATACCCAAAGCTTTATATCATAGAAATACCGTTCCTCATGTTTGTTACATGAATCTGTCAAAAGTATATTTTTAATTTAATATAAATAAAGATCGATTCAGTATATGTTGCAGTGGTTCGGTGGTGATTTTTGTGCATCTGTTGTGCCGTCTCAGGGTTACAAATGACATCTAATGCTTAGGTTTTGTAGTTTGGAGTTCATGTCAACACATCTGCGGTTGTGGATTTCCTTAAAGAGGGTTTATACGTCTTTAAACTGCCCTGTTATCCTTTTTAAGTTGCGTATCTACAAAATCAGCAACACCAGAGACTGCTGCAGAGCCGCAGCCCTGATGGGAAGGGAAAACTGCGTCTTGCTCAAAGATACCTCAGCAGACGAAGCTCTGCAGTCTCAGATACCCTTGCTAGACACGCCACCCCGCTGCCCGTAAATAGAGCAGAAAATGAAAGCCCCCGTAATGCTCACTCTAACAGCTTTAATAATAAAACTTAACAGATGGCGTCTTTAATTAAGACGAGGATGCTGTCAAGTTGCAGCGCGCTTATTTTTGACCCGACTTCTTAAGATCAACATTACAGAAGTTGCACTGGAGGCGAGATTTCTGCACCGCTCCACACTTTCATGCTCAAAAGGACTTGCAGATGAAGACCAGCTGCATCAAAAGGTCTGCGGTGTTCTCCTAGCTCTCCTCCGAAAGCTCGCCTCAAATAGGCTAATGTGTGGATATAACATTTTGCTCTCGTTTTTCTCTCGCCCCGTGCTGCGCTTAATCTGCTGTTTACCCAAGTGCTGGTTATGTAAACTGGCATAGGCAACATCGTTTGCTATGCAGCGCTCTTCCATCGCTGCTGCATTCCCAGGCTTTCATTTCAATCATAAATAATACAAAACTGTCCAATGGCAGAATATGAGCTTTCTGAAGTCACTGCTATTAATACTAATAAGGCTATGGGGTGCTTTAAGTAAACACTGTTTATGAACAGAAATTCCCCCTCCTTTCTCTTCCTCCTTTTTCCCTCTTCCTCAGAGCACCGAGACTCAATTAGTAAGCACGTCTAGTTCCACCATAGTAATTTAGAGTGCTGGCTTCTGCTGCAGAGTAACAGTATTTGAACTCTTTCCAGTTATATTCACATACAGCTACTTATTCAAAATCTATATTAGGTCTGCCTGCTTGAATCACTGTCAAAAAAATTACACTTCCCATTTGCTATGGAAAAGAAAATTTAATTGATACTCACTCACTCTCTTCTTAATGTTGAACTCACATAATAGACAGATTATCTTGAACATTAAGCACACTTCCCGACAGGACTTTGCACATTATCACCCTCACCAGACAGCAAAGGGGGGAGGTCATTGTTAATTTGGCAACTGCCGAACAACCATTCGTCAACGTGTTACAAGTCTCCTTTATAGCTGATCTTGCAGTGAAGCCTGCTATCGCCACCAGGAGACGGGCCTCAGCTCCGTCCCAGAGGCCTGTAGCAATTATACTTACAGCTGCCCTGTACACCTGTGACATAGGTCGGCGATGACAGCTCATCGCTGACAGACTTTAATTGCAGCGTGTCACCTTGACGGGGTGTTTTACCCACGTACCCTTGCACCAAAGAGAAACAAGGCGTCTGTTTGAAATGCCTCCGCAAGCTTGACGATTCTTTTATATCGTGGCCTTGGGTTTGTTTCTCAGAACGTTTTGTGCTGCAGCTGCACTTATTCTCATTACAAGTCTTCTCTTCAGGATTGAAAAGCCCCATTAATAGAATTCAGAGAATGGGACATAACTATGATTCTCCACATATAATGACATTCTTCATGGGTTATTTCACTTAAAATGAAGAATAACACTTACATTGTTATTGAAAATGTAATAAGTACAGCATGTCAGTGAGCTAATATACCTGCCTGAGTCTATTGTGGACTGCAGTAAGTAAATACATAGTACAATGCTTAAGAAGCACAGTGTGCAGATATAGCTTTTACTAACAATTATTTGCTGCCATTTCAGTGATGTTTCTGGACTAATTTAGTTGTCTAAAGCCAGCTAAGCCCAGACCCCCTTAGTTACTGTTGCTACGCCTGCGAAGCCTCTCAACCCAGCACAGTACATGTACTGTAGTTTGGGTCCTTCATTTCAGACAGAGGTAGCTGCTCATGTATTCATGTTTTTAGTTAGTAAATCAATATCTGTTTATTTTCTTTTAGCATCATATCACCAACAAATTGAAATTCCTCTTTCTAAACATCTGGATTTTGTGGGATTCAAGCTGTAATAGCGAGGCTGACGGTGTACCATCTGGTCATCTGTTCCTGTTTTAATCGGCTGCTTTATTCTCATTTTCTCATATTTATCACGTCAGTGCTAATTTGACAGCATCCCTCTGACATATTCTATCACTATTTTTAACTTCAGATGCCATATTTAAATTCTGATATGATGGAAAATGCCCCTGGTGTCTGGTAATGTGCAGTTAAGTTCGATTTGTGTCCATTATGCTGCTTTCATAATGTGGTTAAAGATATGAAGAATTAATCTCACTTTGCCCAGCATGAGGGTATGCCTCCCCCGTTGTGTCATGACTGCACATGATTACGATAACACGCCATGATGTGAGCTACTTTTTTTTTTAAAGATCCATAGCTGAAGCAGGAATCAGATTTCCCATCTAAAATCAGGAGCAAAACGTGGCCGAAGCTGAGCCGTGATGACTAATTTCCAGGATCACAGAAAGCCTCCACAGCGCTGTGAAAAATATTGACAGCTGATGGTGGTTTTGGATTTTAATCTCTTCCTCATCCGTTTAACAGCCGACTGGTACGAGCCATGATGATTATATCAAATCAGACGTGAGGTAAAGAAAAATGTGAACATGATCCTGTAGTTAGAGTTGGCTAATAACTGAAATTAATAACACGCAGTTTGTCATCTTGCCATTGATTTATTCTGGATTTGTCTGCACTTTAACCTCTAAATCATGTGAAACTTCCGAAAGCTAATTATTGACTAAATCTGTTAAATGTGAATAAAAGATGGCCATTTATTGTAACGCTGTTGTGGATGTCAGATCAACGTTTTTCCACTGACTTGAGTCAAAACTTTGACTATCTCCATGCTTGAGGCTCATAGGAAAGTTTTGGGGAAAAGACCCAAGGAGGCCTGTTTGCAGCCAGCCAATGAAGACACCCAGTCCAGCCTGCAGAGTCTGTAGTCAGGATTACCATGGAGAAGAGGAGGAAGGACGAAGAAAGTAAGAAGACAAGTTCCCGTGAGGCAGCGTTTCCACACAACATGGTAATCATGGCAGAGAAGCATCTGAGGAGGCAGTAGACAGAGAAAACGAGGAACAGAATAGGCCAGTGGAGGTAAAGGTTGAGCACAACAGCCTGAGGCAGACCATCGATGGCAGAACTCAAAACTATTTTGCTCCAATTTATATAATGGTTTTACGACACAAAAATCTGTCCTCACCTGTCAAACAAAATATGTGTCTAAGCTTCGTTCTGTGCAAGATACAGGCAGATGTTTGGCAGCAGTCGTGTGCTGAGTCATGCCACAAGCTGTTTATCCAGGAGATCCATGAGGCTAGCATGACACGTACGCACAAATGTGTACCCTCGTCTTTGGAACTGAAAGTTGTACTGTGTTGCCTTATGGCTGCAATACAGTCAGTAAACAATTGCACAGCTACGATCGCACGTACATTTTCCAAACTCAAAATATTTTGGGACAAATCTGTTTCCTCACTGGGCAGCTGAGGCAAGCACAGCAGGGTGTTATATGGGATGCATTGGTTCACTTAAAGATTGGATCCATGCAGTCATAATTAGATTAGATTATTATTATTATATGATTTAATTTCTTGCTTTTTCCAAATCCAGTGGAATAATGTAATTCACTTAAAATTTAGTCCAATTTTCATTCTGATTTTGATGTTATGCATAATTACTGCAAAAATAAGAATTTGAATATCAGCATAATGCACGAAGCGTAGCATTGCCACGACGACAATTAAATAGATAATTAAAGGTCTCACATTATGCAAAATGCACTTTTCAAAATGAATATGTTCATCGTATGTGCCTAGAGACAGCCAAACCCTGTGAAAAGTCCATCAGCTGTCTTTTTCTGCTGCTCTCTCTTTTTTTCTCCAGAGCAAAGCATGCAGGTCGTCGTGTTCTTCTGGAACGGAGCACGAAGAAAGAGTGGCAGCTGCCGTGTCGGGTATGTTTTTCTGAACATTAAACTATATAACCTGCTCTAACAGGACCTCCAAGTACAAGTGTGAACTTAAAATTAGCATAATGTGCAAAATTTACTTTTGACTTTTGAATTAAATTTGACGTCCTGTCTGCTCATCGCTAATCAAAGCTAATTTTCAGGATGACAGGTCGCTCCCAGACCTATTTTGTGAACACTGTCAACCATCAAAGCTACTGATATGACATCAAATTGGTTGAAATGCACCAATTAGACAACACCATTTCACAAGCTGTGTTCATGGTGAGGGTCTGCACAAATTAAAGAAGCTTGAAAAAAAAAAAAAAAGCTTCATGCACACAGATTTTGCAGAAAAATAAAATCACATTTCTATTTGATTGAATGATTTCTTTTTAACATTTGCGTCCCTGGACTTCCATACTGCAGAACACCCTCCACAAACCTAAACACACACCCTCACAGTAATACAGCTGCAAGTGTTCTTTTTCATGGCTCAGTGAGGATTTTCAGTAGCGGTATCTGACTTTTCTCTCTTTATTCCTGCTGTGACCCCCAGCGACATGCACATACATATACACTCGCACACACACACACTGGCCTGAGGACAGAGATGGAGAGCTCTAATTTCCACGGGGCCCGCAAAGTCTCTCCATCCCTCTAAACTCAATCTCCTCTCTGTCTCTCTCACCAAACTACACATACTTGCAGACTTATCGCACATGTAGACAAACACACACCCACTTTTCACACATGAAAACATGCATAGAGACTTTATTTCTTTTAGCTAAACAGTATTTTCCACCTCTCTCTGGTTTTCCTCCTTCCTTCCACCTCACACAATTCCTCAGATTGCACGGACGTCTCCTGACTGTGTCATATGTGCACAGTCAATTGTGTTTCAAAGCTCCCACACGGGGGAGGACAAAGATGAGATTTATGCTGGGTAAACCACGTAATACTCCTTTATCATGCTCTACTGGGCTCTTATTGAGCCTCCAACAAGGGCCTGGAGCGTTTGCAAGAAGCACCATCCATTGTGCATCTATTGTGCATGTGTCAACGGCGAAGGATTGAAATCGCAAGACGGAGAAATGGACAGTTTATAGTTTTAGTTTAAGTGCACAGATTCATGAGCAGATAAAACTGTTCTGCAAACAAATAGTCCCCGTTTGAGTCACGCAACAGCTAATGCACATCCATCAGTGTTTTTTTTTTTTTTTTTTAGTGCGGGCATCAAACCCCTACCTGCTCACTCCATCATGTGTCGCTGTGGATAACAGCATCAGCTAAATCCCTAACATGTAAAGAGGCCTGGAGACGACCAGATGGTCTGTAGCAACTCCACAATTTGTCAAATAGAATAATGCTGAACAGTGTGAGAAATTAAGCAAATTCAGACAGAAAGAGCTTCTTCTCTTTCCTTGATGTGAACTGCAGTGAAACGTTGGGGCTGACAATGATTATATATAAAAAAAAGCCCGATATAGACAGTACCATACAACTGCACTTTTGTTCAAAGGAAATAGTTCAACTTTTTCAGAAATATACTTTCTTGCCAAGAGTTGTATGAAACGATTTATCCCAGTCGTACATTTATTTGCTAGATATGAAGTTAGGCCATTAGCTTAGCTTAGCATAAAGACTAGAAGCAGGGGGAAACAGTAGCCCGGCTCTGTCAAAAGGCTAAAAAAGAAAAAAAAGTTTTTTCTTGTTATTTTTATTTTTCAAGTTTTGTGCAGAGTAACCAAACAAGATTTAATGTGAATACTGGTGAGATGGATGGATTTAGCTATTTAGCCCTTCTCCAGTGTTCAGATGTGGGAGAGGTATGGATCTCTTTAGCTACCAAACGGTGCAAAAGCAAATAAGCACATTTGGACAACTGTTGAACTGTTAGAGAGAGCTCAGTAAGCAGTGCATCATCAGAACATCAGATATATTACACTGTGTTAAGGCCACTCTTACCCATTTCTCTGGTATCAAGGTCATATTTTCTGAAGGATCTGCAATTGGCTAAATGAGGCCTCCAAGTGTATTTTTCACACCATTAAACAAGCAGCGAATCGTTTTTTAAGAAGTACAAGACACTCCTCAGATGTTACTGACACAGAAACCAGAAGAAAAAGTCATCTGGTGGGTGCTTCGCCCTTTCACTCTGAACGCTTTGATGTGGACGAACGGAGGCAAAGAGGCCATCTACCCGTCGCCTGCCTGCACCCGCTTTGATCCGGGAGTGACGTTAGCCCGCGGTGGGTTTCCTGCAAATGTGAGAGTGTTAGAAATAGGTTCTTTTATGTCCTGAAAAAAGCTATGTTTTAATTAATGGAGCAGCTGAGGGCTACGGCGGGGCTACCACTCTGATGAATCGAGATGAGCACGTGCATCTGTTGGGTGTGTTTTTGATCCTGTTTCCTATATACTCTTGGATCATAAATAGTGGCCTGTTTTCTCCCATATGTAGCCTGTGTGTGAATGTGTTTGTGGCTTTGTAAATGTGTCAGCGTGTTGGTCCTAGCGACTCCTGCAGTGACTGAGTGTCTCTAATTGAGTGTGCAGCTCACTCAGACAGGAGGTCTCAGACAGTGTTGACATTCAGGCAGTGGAAGGCCACCATTGGGGATGACAGCTGATCATTCTTCCAGCCAGCTCCCTAATTACATGGAGATGGAAAGAGCGAAGGAGAGAGGCATAAACACAGAGAGAGAGAGAGAGAGAGGGGCTTTTTAAACAACAAACAGGTTCCGGTTGCTTCCAATCAAGCCTGCTGTCCCTGCTGTTTCGTCCATTCATAATAGGTGGCCCCCCCGGTGTGTAGGAAAGCAGCAAACACCCCACTGCCTTCCTGCTCTCTGACTGAGCGCCTGTGACCACACTGCCTCCCCCAACTCTCTCTCAAGCCTAACATCTTTCACAGCACTTTCCCAATTATACCAAAGCTCCTGTGTGTGATTTCATTGTCGCCAGAAAGCAAAGAGAAACATCAAGCCATCTCCGTCTTCCTGTCTCTCTCTCTCTCTCTCTCTCATATAGACATATAGATGTGTGCACACACCCTTTGATGTATGGAGTCAATCAGACTTCATTGGACAGTGTTGTGATCGCCTCAGGATATTAGCAACCTTGCTCTCTGCTCACCCAGATGATAAACTCTTTATGTGTCCACAGGCTTTTGTGGAGCAATAACAGCAACTCTGGCCTTCAAACCCTTCGCCCATCCATTTCGGTGTAACTCAAGAACGTGAGCGGCGCGGCAGCTCGGAGCGGCGTCGAAGACTCCCCAGGAATGGTGATGAACAAAGATAGCCGGCTACAGGATCAGGTGGGCCGCGAACACACCCTTGTCCTATCAAACCCAGCCAAACCTATTACCAAGATCTTAAGTCCAGCTTCTTATAGGAGGCTCCAGCCTTGTGGGTCAATAAGTGTCTACACATTCATCTGCAGAACTGCCAACGCAATTAGAGGCTTTCTGACAGCATTCACAGCCATATATACTGAATAATAGAAATAGATTTGAAGGCCATAAAAACACTGCATACATGGTGTAATATGGAAGCCGTCACACAGCCTGTGTAGTCAGTGGAAGAGCATCAGGCGAAGACAACAACGGTGGGTAGTAACAATGAACTTAGTGCGCGTGTAAGAAGTCAACACTGATGTAATAAAGCACATCTAATGAAGTTTCCCCTCAAGTAGTTCTGTTTTTTGAGTACTTTTACTTCCACTGGAGTCATGTAATTATAAAGTAACAATACTTTTAGTACTGTTTTTGTTTTGTTTTTTTTGTACTCCACCCACCACTGGAGGACAGGCGATTATGTAGGTGTTTAGAGGATCAATAAACCATTTTCTGTGGTGCTTTTATTCTGAGATCTCAGACGACAGCCCACATGTTGGCCCTGCACAGCCAGACAAATCACCAATCAGCGTTCTACTGTAACCTCTGCATTAGGGCGCTCTCTCCCTCCTTTTTTTAGCCGTGTGTCACGCTACCGTTGTGTGTCGGCCACGTTTCAACAGGTAGGCTACAGGTGAAGGGATCAAATGTGAATCAGGGTGACGGCTCTTTAAAACGCTTGGCATTGCTCTGCAGTTTTTTCTATTGTTGAACTGATGTCAAAACCTGAGAGGAGGAAAAAGAGGAGTCTCTCTGCCCACAGCGTTCAGGCGGCGTCGCGCTGCAAAACAGCTGCCATCATGACTGAGTGCACTTTTCTAGTTTGCATCATTATAATCTGGCAAATGGTGTCTGAAATGTCTTCATATATTTTCTGCATTGATGCTTTAAAAACATTTCTCTCATAATACTTTATTTTACTTACTAACTTACAAACAGTAAGGGTCCATACTAAATACTACTACTATACCAATAATAATACTAATAAAAATAGGGATGTTGGTCTAACATTGCCACTATTTTGTCTATAAAAAGTACGATAGATAATCCAAAACTTCGCTTGCTTAAACTACACATCAAAACATCACTTGACTCAAATGTTCTTTCTATGGCTGTGCATACATTCACACATCTGTTGCACATGGGAGTAGCACAAACACATCTATAGATCAAAAAGGCACCCTCACACGCACGTCAAGTCTGCGAGACTCCACTTGAGATTCATAAGCATTTAATGAGTGTCTCGTGGGTGGCAGCTTGTCTGACCTTGCTCACACCCGTCTGATTGTCATACACCGCGCAGGACGCCGCTGACTGTGGCATGACAGCGAGGTGACAACTCCGTTTGTGTGTGTGCCTGATCACGCATCGCTATTTGGACATGTGAATACAATAAATGTACACAAACACACTTTGACTGTATGCGCATCTATCTATGATGGAGGGGGTATTTGGAAAGTCAGCAGATGTGTTTGTCCACGACTCCGTATGTGTCTATATGTGTGTTTATTTGTGTACATGCGAGTGTGTGGGCGTTCAACATGGTTGTCAAGTGCTTGAGCAGGCCAATCTCTCATCTGCCATCCGTTCAGATCAACTGACATGCAGCCAAACCAAACCGACATAAAGACAGAGCGGAAGGCATCACTATGCAGCTCAGCAGTGCAGTTTGTCCTGACCCTGTCTGGGGCCCTCTCCTCTCTGCTGATTCTAATGAGCTCCCCTGGGATTAGATTTAGGTGACCAGCGTCCCAATGAGAAAGGGGGGTTCGGCACAGGGAGCTGCGAGGGGGGGGGGTAGGCATCAATACTCCCACACAAACATTGCACTCGTGTCAGCACACAGACACAAACTTGTTTGGAAGGTGTTTGGAAAATACTGCAGCTACTACCTACTGTAAAGTAGCTTGAGCAAAAAACAGTTTTAAGCACATCCATCCAGATACATGGGTAGTTTTTCGAAACATAAAAAGTAAAAGTACCCACTGGAAAATGATCAATCATTATCAATGCTACAATTTATATTCTTGTAGCTTTAGAATTAATTGGGAAACTAGCCAGCAGCCTTCACACTGGCAGTCAATTGTGCTTTGAAATAATTTAATACATCAACACATTGTGGCTTTTTCATTAAAAAGTTTCATTTTAACCTTATAGTATTTTCTATAGTTGACATTTTGAATTATTTATTTTATTTTGTCTTGTGTTTGAATTCTGGGGGGGGGGGGGGGGGGGGGGTAAGAATTTAATAGTGGCCATTTTTCCAGAAACAAGTCACTATAGTCACTTTTCCAAGCTTGTTAGAAAAATGGAAGGAGACAGTATTCCTGACTCACTCTCCAGCCACGTCTGTTTTCATTTCCACTTTTTTTTTATGTGCTGTGTATGCTTCGGACACTGTGTGCTGAAATTTGAAAAGTCTAAATGGTGGAAATATCTGCACCGTGTACTATACAATATGGGGTATCCATATTCTTAGAAAATATCATTTAATTGTGACTTTCTTTCTCACAACAAACTACCGATATGAACCAATCTGTCCTTTTTCTCTCAAGGGAGCAGCTGTACTATGAGTGAAGCTTCTCTTGAAGGATAAATTAATGAAGTCACCTTACGACTGTGCAGTTGCATACAACATGTAAACACACACTATCCTATAGCTGCAAATGAAGCGAGTTGAAACAGGTGTTTGTCAGCGTTACATTTCTATATCAATCTGCCTTGGATGTTGTATTTGTGCCTAATTAGAACCAAAAAGTCTTCATTCTGTCAAAAACACACAAGCAGAAAAAAAAAGTTTAGTATTTTGTGCTCAAGTGTGAGTCGTACTACTCCCTGGAGTTTAAGTGCCATCAAATTAGTTCCTCCTGAACTTCCAGCTGTATCAGCTACAAACACCTATCTAGTGCATTGTTTTTAAAGTCATGTTCTGTCTTTGCAAGTGATACAAAACCCTTATTTGCCTGCAATTTCCCTCATTGTTGTCAAAGGTTAAATGGTAAGAGGGCTGATCAGGTATTGTCTGTGCTAGACAAGCTCATTAATGTGTCACAATTCATTATCAGAGCCTTGTCCTCACCTTGTCAGGTGGCTAATGGGAATATCAATCATAGGCTTCCCCATCACGACCCTTCTCACATCTTTGCTGCACATCTTGCCTCTGTTGACTTCTCATCCCGAAATACCACCAGGCCCAAACAGATCTGTCTGGAACAAATGTCAAACACAATTCGGCTCAGGAGTAAACACCCACAAACATGGCTGACATACAGAGTGCCATTCTTCTTGGTACATTGGTGAGGTGTTGGTGCTGCTGTTTTACAGGTGTTCTCCAGTTGTTGTATTCAGATGCAGTGTGTTCACTGCTGCGAGGTGATGAGCCTTTGTGGACAAAGGAAAATTATGAACGTGTACTGTAATTCATAAGTGGGAAACGTAATCTTAGTGTGCAAATCGTGCAGAAGTTATAATAGATAAGCTAAGCCAAAACAAGTTAAGACAAATGAGAGGCACAAGAAGCAGAGCAAAGAGGGAGCTGTGCAAACAGTAGGGACGTCAGTTAGAAAGTACAGTATAAAATAACAGGACCGGCATTTAATTAATGTCACGTAATATCTACATGGTAGTTTAAATGCAGCATACATGAATAGAAATCTACCTGTTTATAAGTTTGAGTTTTGATTTAATTTGATTTTAAAATTTTAAAATATTTTTAGAAAATACTTTAACAACTCTGAATAAATTTCAAATTGTTTAATTTGTTTAATAGTATTAAATTGTATTTATTTATTTTCATTTGAATGTTTAATACCAAAAATAGTACATTACAGTATTTTATGTCACTCACCCCCACACAGGTGTTGATAAGGTCCTAACAGGTGCGACAGGATCCACAGGAGACTGAGAGACGTTGATCACCCACAGTTTGTCCAACAGTCCTGAGAAGAGGTCTAATCAGCAGAAGTGGAAACACTTATGCAGATGGTCTGTGGGAGTTCCCAGTGTAAAGTGAGGCTTGGTTAGCCTTGCAGGTATTTTTCAGGTGTGTGTGGGGTTTGAGCCGCGCCTTGCTCCACCTTGGCCACGCTTCTGCTTCCCTTTCTCTGGGTTTTCCTCAACGGGAGAACAAAGGGACTCGAGTTCAAAGGCGCTGCGGTTAAATGACAGGAGGTGAGGCGTGCGTTCCCACCGGCGTGTGTTGTTAATAATGTTGCTAACGTGATAATGTCAGTGAATCCGACTGGAGCTGAAATAGGTCTTTTGTGAGTGAGATTCAGGTTGCACCAAAAATTAGCCTTCAACACTTAAACACACTGCCTGAATAAACACATTCATTTAAAAACTAAAGGTGTCAAAGTCCTTGTATAATCAGTTTAATTTGTTCCTGAATCCATTAAGCAAATGTAATAAAAAGCCAACTGTAAAAGTTAAAGGGTCTCTATGAGAGCTGATTTCAGCCAATTTAAATGAGCATTTACAATAAGGGTCCCAGGGGCGGCTCTTTTATCTAAATGAGTCGCTGTAATTAGCTAAGGTAGGCAATTATAACAGTGAATCATGCAGCCGTGATGCATGTTAACAGGCAGACGTGTGGGGCTTTAGACGCTCAGCCCTGCTGCCTTATTGGAACACCCTGAATAGCTCGACCTCCAGGATGTGAGGTGATTGGAGGAAAAATGACGTAACTGTCAAAAGAAAAGGAAATGTGAGCAGTAGAAGAAATACAGAGTGGAACATAAGTGGAAGCTGGTCAAGAGGCCAGGCCTGCATCCCCTGAGGGTTTCTTCTTTTTTATTCTCTTCTATCAGTTTTCTTCTCCATCTCCACCTTTTTTGTTTTTGAGCTGATATAGAGCCAGGGGGTGAGAGGAGTTCATCGACTTGGACAGCTCGATAGCAGGCGTTGCCACCAAAAGCTCCTGCTCTCAAATTGCCTGTAATTTCATTTTTGTGTGTAAATATGTGTTTCTTGTCAGGTGCGTGGCGGCGAGAGGAAAAACAGGCACGCAGACAGCTCTGACAAGCAATTACACCGCAGCTTGTTTGGGAGGCAAGCTGCGATGAGCTCCGGTCCGCCGGCGGAGCAGAAGATTGAATGCTCCTGAGACGGAGAAGAAAATGGCCGCAGGGAGAGCCCCAGTGAGACCACCACAGGAGCAATGCAAGGTTATATTTTATTCTAATGCTTGCTGTGTTATTTAGCATGTCTAGGGTGAAATGATTTGCCGCAAATAAACTCACAACATGACATATGGTTTGTTTAAGATCCTCCTTTTGCCCTGTGCTTAAAATTGGCACGACGTATTGTAGCTTTACTTTCTTTTTCTGGTGCCATAAGTTTTTGTTTTTCTAGAAATGTTGCTGTTCTCTAACAAGAACAATTTGTTCTGTATTCCTCACACTGCCTGAAAACTTATTGGCCTCTCCAACTCCAGTATCTCAGATCTCAGTAATACAGCCAGTGGCACACTCAGACTGTCTGAGGGCCACGGGCCAAAAGAAATCAAAAGGGGCACCAGCTGCACGTGGTTGGGCACCGGCATGATGCATCTAAGGTGAAACGGTTCCAAACGCTGGTTGAGTTTAGAATTAGATTTAAAGTGTAATTATTAAATGGCATAATGTTTTCAGCATGTAAGGCAGCCTGGAGGGCACTTTAGTTTGTTTTATCTACCATAGGGGCATCCAAGAAGTTTTTCCCCAACATATGCTGCTATTTTCCTCTAATGTCTTTCCTTTTTCTCCCTGCCTCCTGAACATTTTTAAAGTAGGTTCATAAAAGCCAAGGATAAAAGCAAATTATTCACTCAAATTGAAACATCTGCTTTGAAATGTGCATCATTTCGCACCCACTAGTGTCTTTCCAGTGACTTTGGAGGTAATCCCGCCACAGGTTTTGTAGAACTGATTTGTCTGCTGAACACAGCCTTGACACAACAGTGATGTTAAATGAAATAAGTGGAAAAAAAATCCTCCATCCATCCATTTTCTCAACCATAAAATTAGATATCTGACTGCCTTTTTTCCCCCCTGAGGTCTGCTGTATAGTGTGGCATTACACCGAGGCCTCGACCCCCGCGGCCACCTTGCCATCAAAGCTGACATCACTTGAGCAGATTAAAGCAGCGCAGCAAACCATGCTGACAGTGGTTACATCTGACACGTCTAACCTTCCCGTGGCGTGCGCATATGTTGATGTCAGAGTTGGACGCTGTGGCTTTGACAGATGGGCGGACCAGCCGAGCTCTAACCGGACGTGAACCAGGAAGTCTCGCCCTCAGGGGGGAGTCCCAGGGCAAAGGGAGACAGCTCTGAGGGAGAGAGTACAGTCACTCCATTCAGGGATGTTCCATTAACTTGATTAATGGCCTAATTACTGCCAGTAAACACTCCTAGGAGATAAGAAGCTGAAAGGAGGGGTATGGTTGGGGCAGTAGAAGCAAACTAACAGTCAGTCAATTACTGTTGTTCCTTTCCGCCGTAAGAACACAGTCCAGACTTGAACCACTTGTTTAACCTTTGGGGGTAGTTTCCCTGAGAGTAGTGCTCTCTTTTTCAGGAACTCTGGGCTCTGCAGTTCCACATAGTTAAACTCGGAAGCTGCCCAGTAAAGCCACAGCCATGTGTTGGGCTCTGAGCAGTTGTTGCCCACCCAGATTTACACTGTGAAGCAAGACCACATGTAGCAATAAGAAGGTTGGCTGTTCTTTCTCGCCCCAGACAAACCCTGAAATAATGAACTTCAATGCAACATGCTGCAAATATTATTGTTTTCTCTTCTCAGTCTGCTGTGTCTGCCTCCTTTTGCCTCCGTCGTCTCTTTTTACCAGAAGGTGCACGTAAGACCCACAGGACCCACCTCTCTGACCTTTAGGGCTCAGTTGGACACGCTGAGCATTTGTAACTGCGAAAATATTAGACCAAAATAAGTTTCAGCGTCCTCCCCAAAACCTGTAACCAGACTTTGATGTGTAAAATAGATTGTACAGTCATGTTGAGGTATGTTTGTCACTTAACTTCTTTTACTTGTAAAGGAAAAATGTTTAATAGGTATACAGTGTCTGAGCAGCACTGACAGATCAAACAGGACTTTCAGGACTAGTTTCCTTCTTTGAAAGAATAGAAGGACTCTTGATGCACTAAAAGGTATAATGTTGACTGTCATACTTGGATATAATCCTCAGTGGAAGGAAACAAGAACCAGGTGTGGATTCTGCAAATAATGCCCTTCATCTCTCTGAAAATAGCATCTGATTGTGAACAAACAAATCGCTCCCACAAACGCTTTGGAGTAGCATGTCTGGTGCCCCACACACTCACACAAACACACACACACACACACACACCCGCCATCTCCAATGCCCGTGTGGGCGGCTCGCTTCAGCCTCGCTTCCCTCTTCCCCTCGTCTCCCTCTACAGATGTGGGCTGACTGAGGCCTTTTGCTCTCTCGCTGAGCAAGAGGCAAGGAAGCGAGCCTTCATCCTCCTCCACACTAGTCTGTAACGCAGCCAAGTTCAGCCAGGCTGCCGCGACCCACCCCGTGCAACACTTACAGGTAGTTCAAAGGCCTCTTCCTGCTCTTTGACACACAACATAAATGTGGGTTTCTCTGGTAATTATCAGGAAAACAAAGTGGCTAAATGACTGGAATTGATTCTGCAATTTATTGTGAGGCACATTTGCATTATGATCAATGTGTGGGCAATGTAACTGAAGAATTCATTGACTTTGTTATGCTAACCTCCATTTACTGGGTTGTGTGTATTTGCTGCAGCATGTGCTGCCAAATTCTCTGCAAGATATCTCATTTACTCATGACATGAATGATGGTGATGACTGTAAAAATGATGCTTGACTGCTCAGTTCTTCGTATAATGGAGCCACTTTACTAAATTTAGATAATTTTTTTGCCAAGATATATTATAAGGTAAAGTTGTTGGAGAACTTTCTGGTAGTATTAACTCTTTCTTTGCACTGCTTTACTTATCTGTCTTCTTTAACTCTGCAAATCAGTTACTTGTTAGCTCTGGCTTCATTTTGAATCCCACTCGCACCATTGTTGTCGACTCGCTCTGGAATGCTGACATTTTGCTTTAAAATGAGGTCTTTGGCCCTTCCCCAGTAACACGTGTCGAAAATGGGGCTCTCCTATATTGTTTTCATTGATTCTGTCATGGCAACCTTGTAACAGAGCCCTGCTTCATAATTGGATTGCTGCACTGGACACAATAAGCTTCAATTCCCCAGCAAAAGCCAGAGAGAGACGGAGGAAGGCGGAAAGTCTTGTCTGTTTTGTGCGTTGCAAAGCTGAGGGGAGCTGAGTAACAAAGATTAAATCTCACACAGAGAGCTGTGTATGATGTTGTCTGTGTGAATGACAAACGTACAGTAGCAGGATGTTATGGACATTACAGTAAAGAGAGTTTACTCAGTTCATCAGGACCCCTACCTAATGCTCAAACATTAATTCAAACCCAGGGAGATAAGTTAATTGTATGATTAGAGCTCCATGATGAGGGATAAGCTTTTTTTTTTTGTACGTATCCTCAGGCACATTGCATTCAGCGAGTGTTATTGAGGAATACTAAATGCTCCCCTCTCTGTTTTCCAGTTTTATAGCAACTGGCGAGATTCATTGGCTACAAAGACGGCAGCATGATGGCGCCACCCTGTCCACACAGAGAGCTTGTGATTTTAGTTTTTAATGATGGGCTCTGTCGGTAGGATGTCACACGTTCACTAGATCCAGATAGATTTCACTAGATGGGGTCTAGCACAGTTAGTTGGTTAACAATTTGGTTTCAGACTTGAGTATCTTAATAACCACTGGATGAATTGCCATGAAGTTTTGTCGAGACAATCGTGGTTCCAAGAGGATGAAGCTGAATGACGTAGTGAAACGTCTTATCAGCTGTTGGATGGATTGCAGTGCAATTTGGTGCAGACATGCATGGTCACCGTGACCTTGGCCATCGTCAGATCGAACTTTAAGGCTGTTTAAGAGAATCAGTTTGTTTCTCTTTATTAAGCCTCACACAGCCGCTAATGTGGCTTATTGACTCCTAGTTTTGGTTTTAACTGTGGAAGGTTGAGTGGAGCCCATTTACTGACATAAGTGGAGCTTTTAAAAGGTATGAAAGTTCTGGATTTTTTGCTTTTGATGCATTAAAAAACACACTGTGAAATAGTTTATTTCAAGTGTGCTGGCTCTGTTTTGATTGGACTTTGGTCTTCCTAAGGCCCACCCTCCTTTAAAGCCCACTGTCTTGTGATTGGACACGGACAACAGTGAGCCTGTAAACATACTAAGTAACTTATCTCCTCGTTTATTCGAATGGCAAATGGCAGACATATTGAAGCTAAGAACGTAATGTTTTCTTTTTCCTAAAACTTGTCTGACAATAATGTACCATTCCTGGCCCAGCACACAAACTTAGAAATGACTGTGTTGCTTCCTGACTAAATTTGCTATTTTCTACACACTGGGCTCTGTTGAGGAAATAGCCGTCTGAAGCGCCACGAACAATCACGTTGCCGTGTGGTTTTTGTCGTCCCGGAAACACAAAGTTCCAAAGTTGTCTGGTGCTTTCTTCTATTAGAAAGGCAAACAAATGTACTTTTCCCTGACACCAGAAAAAGCACCTTTTGCAAGATGCAGTGGGGGGAAAAAAAACAACAACTTTCAAACACTCGAAGAGCAATGTTACTTCTGCGCCTGAAGCAGATCACCATATCAGGAAATCTGTCTGACGTCACCCAGTCAGAATCTGAACACAGCACACATCACAATGGACAGTGGTGTCCTTGTCAGGGACGGCCCAGTTGAGCTCCTCCACGATGGCACTCAGAGCTCCTGAGCATCCCTACCGTCACTGGTAAACATGGAGGTGCCCTGAAAAACATAGCAGCGACTAACGGTGGGAAAAGGGAGGAATAGAGACTCACCTTTAAGTCGCTTCCTGTCTGAACCTGTCTTGCCTCATTATTTGAAACCATGACGCAAAATGAGGAATAGGTCCCCTTCAAGGTTTCAGTCATGAGTAGTTTGACATGTCTGTCTGCGTTGGTAACAGAGTGCAGTTCAGTATCACTCATTTGCTAACTTACCATTAGATGAGTTGATCACAGCCACTGTAGTTGGCAAATCCAATTGTTGGGCATGTTATCAGTGGTCAGAACAGTCATATTAAGAATATCTGTGAGCGTGTTGAACATTGTTGTAACATTAAAACATTATCGGATGCATTAGCTTGGTGGTTGGTATGAGGCCTCTACTGGATTACTGTGTTGTAAAATGACGTCAGATGATTTATTAAAAAAGATGATGCTATGCAGCGGAAGAAGTCTGATGTAATATTGGTGTTTTGCTGGAAGTTATAGCACCTAGTGGGGCCACTGACAGCCAAAATGAAACCGCCTAGTACCTTGAATAAAAAACTATATTTTCATTTTTACACTTTTTAATGTGGAAATGTTGCATATTATGGTTATTTTTTGGGGGGTTAGTTCTAACTACTGGCTATAAGATCTATCACTTGACACATGAAAGCACTCCTGCCAGATACTGAGCTCTAACCCGTGACCCTAGTCCGCTACTAGATGGCTGTCATTACACTAATAAGTCGGGCCATTCATTTTGTAAAATGCATCAGGAAAAGCTGATACAGTTTACTAAAATCGCCAGTACTTGTATATTTGTATATTCCTAAGATTACCTCTGGTTCTGACTTAGAGAAGAAAAGTTGAGGTTTTCATTAAAAGTACATTCACAGCGATACATTAAAAATGTCACTATGAGTTAGATTTGCTATGACAGGAGGAAGATGAACATTGTTTAGAGGATGAAAAAGGAATTGCTGAAATCAAAATACAGCTTGATTCGGGCAAGATTAATATTTTAGGGAGCCCTTTGCCTCCACAAGAACGAACAAACAGGTAATTTGTGCTGCAGGCTTTACAGACAGACATGACAAGGCATGGCAAAATCAGAATCGCCGGCAGTCTCTGCAATTATTACAAATCACTGGATGTCCACAGCTCATATTGATCCTCTGCAACAGGGAGGAAAGCGGGAGTGACAGCTGTAATTTGTGCTAAAACTTTTCAGATTATCAAGAGCTTCTTTCTGAGTTTTGTGAAACTCCAGAAAAGAGGAGGAAGTCTTATCCCCCCCCCTCTCCCGTCTGTAGCGCCTTGACCGGATCTTTCATTGTTGCTTTTCTCTCCTGTTGACTTTGAGCAAAGGGAAATGGAGAGCACAGTGGCACAACAGATGGCATCTCACACCCTCACTGTCCCCTGAGCCCACTCAGTGACCAGTGCCATGCTGCCACTCTGGGCGCAGAGACTGTGAGGCAGAATTCATTAGCAGGATCAGGCTGGCAATAAGGAGGTCTAAAACATGAGGATTCACCAGTCAGACTCAGACCCAACATTTCCTGTGTCGCTTCCTTTTTCGAGGCACTCGGTTTGTCACCGGGGTTGTTGCTGCGAGTGCAAAAACCCCCACGGTGAACGATTATCACTTAGCCTTGTGGTGAAGATCCACGAAAACGAGTCATTGATTCAGGAAATGAAACCACCTTGAGCTAAACCAACTGTGTGTAAACACACTTTGTAGCCACACACCAAAACAAATCCATATAGAAGACACAGTCCTTCACGAGGGATTTTCAAACACCTCACTCTGTCACAGTGTCTGGATTGTGATGGCAATAAATGGATTGAGGCAACCAATTCACACTGGAATAACCTTTGCCAGCACGCTCTAACCTTGTTGCTGGCCGCACCTCAGCCTCTTATGCTTGGTCTTTTTATACAAATCGCATTACAGCGCGCTGGCCCTTTTGGAGCAATTTCCAATTGACGACTTTGAGTTGGCATGAAATAGAAACAGACACTTCTGCTAAGATGCAGCCGCATTATCAGCGGTAAGGTCATTGCTAGGTCTCGTGTTTTTAAAACGACCTTTCGATGGCCCTCTGAGAGGCTGTGGATGATAGCAGCTCCAGCTCAGTCAGTGTTTAATGCTCAGAGATGTAATAAGTGCTCTTTGAACAGATTTCTGCTTTCTCTGGGTCAGTGTGGTTGCATTTGAAATAAGATGGCTTTGTTTGATTTCGCTGCCCACTTTGCAAGGCTACTCAACGCCGATGTTTTGTCTTGTGTTGTGTTTCTTCCCTTTTTTGCATGAAAGATGTGATGATTCCATTCGCTGCCTGGCAAGAGCCAGAGATATCTCTCCTCTCCACATCTGGTAGCGTCTGCTGTTTTTCATGTTCATCATCTTAAACTGGCACAGGGCGAGCACAGTTGGTCAGTTCTATTTCCGTCCCGTCCAGCCAGTCTGCCTGTTTATCAGTGTGTCTAGAACAACTTAGTCCCCAGAAAGCAAGAGAAGCTGCAGCTATGTTCCTTATTACATATTCCCCCTGAAGAACTCCACACTATGTTCACAGAAAACTCTGGCTCCTGAGACAGACTCACTGACTCTCTCCCTCTTACAAACAACATGACTCCTGGATTTCCAAACCTGAGCAGAATAGCAAGGAGGGGGAGGAGTTACCCATGATAGGGCACGGTAGTATAGTTACCATTTTATTGAACAGATTCGCTTCTGGAATGAACATAGCTGCCGATAACTGACATTGAGAGAAAAAAACACCATTAGAAGATTTTAAAATCCTATCCTAAGCAACATAAACACAACAAGTGATGAAATGTAACAAGTAGTTACATCCTCACCTACACTATAAATTAGTCAAATCTGCCGAATCCTGCCGAAATAGAATATTTTCTTAAATTATACAGTGTTTCCTTCCCATTAAGCCTGAGTAAATAATGATTTCACCACATGCCTCTGTTTGACTCACAGTTAAGTCTTTCCTGTCTGAATTTAATGCAATATGTATTATCAATTTGTGTCTGAGGAACGTGGGGCGGTTTTGAAGATCAGGTCCAACAGCACCACCCTCTGACCGTCCGGAGGTACTGCAGGTTGGTCGCCAGTCTCCATGAATGACTCATAATCCAAATTATGTAGCCAGTCATCATGGCTATTTGGGGGTGGGGGGGGGTTGGCAGCAGTAATATCAGTAATGATAAAAAGTGTCAAGTATGGAGGCTTTGGCTTGTCCATCATTCATATCCCAACTCAAAAAGGAAAATGGAACAGACAGTATTAGGATGTTTGGGGATGATGGAAGTGGTTTTTGACTGTTTACTACAGAGCTTTCATGCTGCAAGATAATGATACAGCCAACTGAATTGACCTAGGTGAATCATCGTGTTTTTCCAGGTAGTACAAGAGACGAAAGCGCACACCGAGGAGGCACTCTCACTGGTTTGTTTCTCAGATGTCTTGACGTGTCTGCCGAGTTCTTGAGGAAGCCTGGCACTTGTCTGACCCGTCTACTCCCCTGATCAGCCGGTAGCTTCGACAAACTCCTCAAACTCGTCTCCTGAGAGTCCGCTGGAGGCCTGGGATGGGCTGAAACCCCCCCCCTCCTCAGCAGCATCATGTCAGAGTTCTCCCATACAGCACATACAAAGAGGTAGGCCACACACACACACACACACACACACACACACATATCTGCACAGTCCTGTCCATCACCGCTCACCGCCGGGGTTGCCACAGACATGTACTGACATCACAATTAAACCGAGAACGCCCCAGCACTGAACGGTCATCCATCACATGCACCATAAGCACACACACACCAGCACACACACACACAGAGGGAGAGAGAGAGAGAGAGAGAGAGCAATGGCAGAAGTGTCTTCCTGCATGCTAAGAGGGAGGTATGCATCTCATGCTGGCAGCTCCACAAAGCATCTTGATTGGGGTGTGAAAATAAATTTTCAGCCTGAATTGGGCGGCCGCCTCCATCATTCTGCTCCTCTGGAGTGGATTTTCCCCATGAGATAAAAGAACAATGCTTTTCCCTTCCTTTTTTTACCCCTTCTGGTTTGAAAAAAAGATGAAACTAATATTATCACTATTCTACACTTTCCCTGCTAACACCCCCCCAGTGACTACTCAGTGCTGCCACAGAGGTGCAGATAGTTTCCAGAGTATGAAGGCAGATGCCCTCTTTGGGCCCCCTGGCACTCAGCAGGCAGGCGGCCCTGTGAGTTTGATCTCATCAAGCAAGCACGTCCGCCTCCATTAGTCTCTGGCATTGTGCTCAAAATTGCTCTGACTTGTCGGGTGATTACCTCAAATGAACAATTAGGCGGCTGGCTGTCACAATAACTTGCTCCCCGTCTGAGAATTGGCTCGCCGGTTTTATCGGCTGCTGCTGCCATCAAGGTGCTCCAAATAAATGATCCATTCTGGGGGGGGTGGGAAATGTCAGCTCATAGCGCTCATAATGAATCGGTGCACGACATCTAGTCTCATGCTGCGTAATAGGATGATGAGGGAGATAATGCAGCTATTGGACAATGAATTCGTTGGCAGGGGAAGTTTCTTGAGGTGATCGGTGAACGCATTTTGCATTAGAGTGGAAAATATGTTCAGAGGGCCAAGATTCTTTAGGATGGATATCATTCAGTCTAATTTCTGTGTGTGTCACAGTGGCATGTTACTGTGTGTAGTGAGTTAATACTCTTAATGTTCCCATTTATTAGCAATAGTGTAAGAAAGTCTATTTATTCTGACTAAGGTTTCTTCTCAGATTCTGTAATCAGTCTACATTTCCACACTATGGATTGATCTTTAACAACAATGAATACTCTGTGTCTTATAAGTCAGTTGTGGTTGCACTCATGTAATGTTGGCAGACTCATGATGGACAATTGAACAAAGACATTTTCAAAACCAGTGCAGCAAAACCAGAAAAATCTACTTTTTTTTTTTTTTATTACATGTCGCCCTCCTCCTCGTCAAAACCTAGCGCCTACATTACCCACAATGCAACTTGAGCCTATAGCCTCAAGCGCCTAGCCTGCAGCCCAACTGGTCCAGTTTACGTTTGCTCTTCCTGTTTTTCTCCCTGTTGCTATTTTAACATCTCATCACTTTAGCAAATAATTAAAGCGGCCGTAAAGAACGAATAATTAAAGAGCTCCCTGCACTGGATTCGCAAGAATAACTTCCCAGGTGCCCGGGAAACCCCCTGACAACAAATCAAAAATTAATTTCACACCTGGAGGCTCGTATCAGCATGCTTAAGCACTTTATGTGTATTAAATAACCCGTGCAAGTGTCCAAATATCATGTTTCGCCTCGCCTCGAGTGGGACTCGATGAAGCCTGTGGCCAGATACATTTCTGATTTCATCTAGAGCCGCGACAATTGGTCTTGTTTTCATAAGCAATTAATCGTCAAGCAAACATGCCAAACATGTGATGGTTCCACACGCTTTAATGTCAAAACACGCTGCTTACATCCTGCTAAATTGAATATTTTGCCGTTTTGTGGTCAGACATTTGAAGATGTGAGCTAAAGTGAGGCATTTTAACTATTAGAGACCAAATGATGAGCTGCCTAATAAATAAGTCACTTGGCAGATGAATCAATGATAAAGGGAACCATTAGTTGCAGCGCTAATTTCATCGCCATGTGATTTGAAACATTGATAAATCCTGTTAAAGTCACCATGCTGTTGCTTTATTTACAAGATCTTTTAAGCGCTACAGTGACTCAGTGTATTGTGTGACAGCAGATTTGACTGTACGACATTTGTTCTGTTCCAACAGAGGAAATCAGATTTAGCTCCGTCTTTTATTTAAACTACATCAAAGTGCTTCAAGGAAAATCTGGCAACCAAAATGATGAGAACATGGTTATTTCATCGGGCCTCGTTTGAGCAAATGTGAGGCTCCCAGTCGCTGATGACAACTTGCTCGACTTGTTTGTTTGCACTCTTCTCTCTTCATCACCAGAGCAGCACGGCTATTCTGTAATCATCACTGCGTTGCCCCATGCCCTCCCCAAATCCCCGAGCACAAGAAGTAGGAGCTAGGAGTTGGGAGTCTGCTGCAATTGGTCTCAGCCACGGTGGGCAAGTCATCAGAAGCAGCATCATTGGTTCCGGACACATCTCCACTGGAGTGTAATCTATGTCTTTGTGTGGTTCATGCGAGTGTGTGTCTGTCTACCTCTCGGGCAACTTGAGGAGAGCCCCCGCAAGGAAATCCTACATCAGTGCCGACCAGATTACCGATCAGAGCGTGACCAATGTCAGAAAGCGCAGAGCGGAGTAATGCGGCCTAATGGCGAGACAAGCCGGGGACTCTTTAATGGTAATGAATACACAATGTGAGCCCAAGGCGGGGGGAGAGGGAGGGCAGGGAGTCGTGACCAGACTGGTGAGGAGGGAGAGATAAACCACAGTGTGTGGGGAAAGGAGAGGAAGGTGTGATGTTGACTGTGTGTGTTCAGGCAGCTTGACAAAATAACAAAACACCTTACACAGCCAAAGTATGAAGTAGTAACTGGGCCTTTTGGTCATATCGCATGATCTTCATCAGCAGAAGGTTCGTTCTTGGCTCAGAAAGAAAAGAAATGATGTACTTTGTGTACATTCGTTCAGACAACACTTACTTCGGCTACAAACATCCATCATTAAATCACCAGACACTACACAGAAAAACATCGAGCAAGATGAATCATCTGTTTCTGTTCATAGTGTTGACTTAATTAAGTACTTTGTAATTATTTTGTTTAATTGTTTTAATAAAGTGATCTGGTGTAAATGATACCAGCCTCGGTCAAGGCGGTGCGATATATCAGACGGGTGTGATCTCCTCTGATGGGCAACACTTGGTCAGAAAAAATACTTTGGTTTCTTGTCATTTAAGACTTTCCTGAAGACGATCCGAAGACTGGTTTGCGATCTGCTCTCTGCAGGAAGCTGTGGGAGATTTCTCTGCATCTGACCAGCATTTGTGCACATCGAACAGTGGCGAGCTCATCTGGTGGCTTTGCTGACCAAATGACTGGACAGTACTCAATATGTGACAAAACTGAGGCTCGGATCACTTGTTGCATGCGTAGTTTTCCTGGTGTTCATAACGATATGAAGCAAATGTCCCGAAACTGCTGAGACCTTGGCTGAAATTCACATATTTAAAAAGACACTCGACCGAATTCTTGCCTCTACGGCCCTTTTTTTTAGCCCTTTCAGCCCTAAATGTGTGAGCTAGCCTTGACTTGTCACCTCTATCAAGCACTATACTTTTCATTATTTGCATAGTCAGGATTTTGAATGAAGTTTCCTCACTTCTGGAGCAGAGCCCGGTTTCCCGTCATCTCTCCAGCGAGCGTGCTGGTTCGCCGTGATGGCTTACTGGGACCGCTGAGCTGTTAACCAATTATGTTTCTGTTTGTTTCACCTTTGCTTCTCCCGCTATGACGAGCCGGAATATCTGCTTTGAAAAAGGTCGACACAGGAGCCTCGCAGCTGTCTTGTGTTAATTAAGGCTAGTTGTTAATAAATATTAGTTTAGTTTAGTTGCTTTCCACTGCCGTGATGTGAAAATATATTCCAGTTTGAATGTGGTGAGGTCCCAAGTTCAATTTGAATGTATAAAGTTTATTCAAATTGCTTTGCAAGAAGCAGTAAACTTAGAGAAGACCGGAGGGAGGTAGAGATGAAGAGCGAGTGGTTGCAGCTGAGCCTGTCTTGTTGTATTTCTCATTTACTGTCTGTTGTGTGCACAGCCTCTCTCCCCATGTGATGATTCTCAGCCTGTGTGTAACAAAGGCTTCCTTCAGTGGCAGGGCCAATAAAAACAGGAATTAAACATGATCAGAGCGGCTCTTCACCTTTTCTTCATATCCTCCTGTGGAAGCCCACAGAGACGCAGCGCCAGTTAAGCCTCTCTCTACGCTTGACAATCTCTCGCAATCTTTATCCTCCTCTCTCTTCGCTTAATTTCAGAGCTTTTCGGGATCTACGTTTGTTGTTGGCATTTCTATTAGTGGGCTTGATTGTGGCGATCAGAGTGATGCTGGTCTCCATGTGGTTCGGCAGCTACAGAAACAAGGGTGGAAAGCAGAAAATCCAGTAAAGAATTTGTATGTCAGACAAAATCTTTTCAATGATGGCACAATCTGAAAGCTGCTGACTCTTATGTCGCTGTGCAGGTTGGTGTCTTATAATCATGCTGCTGCATATGTTCTATGTCATATTGCAAGGCTCTGAAAATCTGAACAATTAGAAATGATCAAAATATTCATTGCAACTCACACGATGAGGCATTAAGTAAAAGATTTTAATGTCCTAATTTGACTCATTTGGCTTACTGCACAGTTTCATTTCAGTTAACGATAATAATCTGGCCAACAACAGTTAAACTAGGTGTGAAATAACAGTGAAATGTAAATGCTCCCATTCATTTGAATCAGGTGTTTTGGAGCAGGGAAACATCTAAAAACCTGCAGAGCAGTGAGGCTCCAGGACCAGGTTTGGGAAACAGTGCTGTATTGTAATACCAATTCTGAACTCCTCACAAATACCCCCCCACATTATAATAGAAAAACTAAAACTAGCATTTCAACATTTAGGAGATGGGTTGTCATGAAATGCTTTTGTTGATATTCATGGTGCATACAAGATGAATCCTAATTACATCGGTGACCCTCTGACTTCCTCTGAATCCGTTGAATCTTCAGTGGAAAATTTGGAACAGACGTTCTTGTCCCCCCTGAGATGAGGGGGATTATGCAAACCTCCCTCTGGTCAACATTCTCATTTGTCCCAAACTTATGACATCCCCTACAGTCTCACCTGTATGTTTAGTGCTCATTAGCAAATGCTGGCCTGCTAACGTCAGCGTGATAACATCCTGACTGTGTTGGCATTCAGACATTAGCATTTAAGTACAGCTTCGTGGCTGTAGTCTTATTACTTAGTATCATATTGTAATTCATGGTGGATATTATTACTTTAGTCAGTATTTCTCAACATTTCTTTCCCAACATCAGTTTTTCCCCTTTTTTGGTGGAAATGGGCTTCGATACCAGCCAGTTGTGTGTCAGTTACCTTTTACAATGAGTGGCTGAATACATGCAAGTGAGCTTTTACTCTGCCTCCTCTTGAACTTTGATATTTGTGGATCAACTGTGCAAAACATTCTGGCTCTTCTGCATCATATCGACATTTACTGGAGTAAAGTTTATTGGAATATCAGAGTATTGACTGAAATCCCTGTGTGAAGACTCGGGCTAAGCAGTGACCACACAGCACCACATCTTCTCTGTAAGGATTTTGCAGATTGCTCCTTTAAGTGAGAAGCCATGAAACAGCTGCAGTCCATATTTAAAGGAATCATTCTTAAACTTCACTTGAGGTTTTTCCGAGATATCATAGCAGTATATATATACACACAACCAGGTTCATCGTGTTATTGTTCTTCTCACCCATCATTTTAGCGTTGCTGCTGCACTGATACAATTTCAAACAATTTTCTCTCCTCTTTACCTTTTTATCACACCTCCAGACCCTACCATCGTTTAAATCTTTGTAAAAGGTGGATTCTGATAAGGGAGTGAATGCAGAGGGGATATCATGTGGAAAAAATGTGGACTCTAGATAGACTTAAAACATACAGATCTCTTGAAGTGTCTCTTTGCCTTAGGAAATCCATTATTTGGATGATTACCTTCCGCTCATGAACCGGGGTACCGCAGGGAGCGCAAGCGACGGCAGTCCAAAAGGACTCGCATTAAAATGCAGCCAAGTCCACACCTTGGATCCTATCAGGAGGTGAAATCTCTCGGCTAAATTGATCTGTTTCTACACACATCCCTAGATTACATTCTACAATAGATTAGAGGACTGTGGGGGAAGAAGGCATTAGCACATATTCCATTTTGTCAGCAGAATGGAGAGCGAGTGTTCACGCTGACTCTGTTTAAGTCTGCTAGTTGACTTTAGTCTCAGATCATAAAAAAAACTCAGTTGGTTTTCTGTATCAGGGAACAGAAAGTACGACTCGCATAGAAATGAAATCTTTTGTCATAATTAAAATTCACAATGTTAAACAACGTTGCTCAGTCAGACCTGGTGCTTCATCTGTCCACCGTCTCCAAAGAGGTCAAATTAAACTGAACTTTAACATTACATGGTGGGGTGATTGGTAAAAGTGACAAATGATTTGGATATTTAGGTTTTTGCAACAAACAAGATACTTGTTTCCTACATGTCCCAAAATGCACATGGTGATCTCTTTGCAAATCCTCCTCTGGACTTCTGTGGGCAGCAAAAGGAAAAGAATCTTTGTGTCTAACAGTGAATTTTTTCCATGTATGGTGATAAAAGGCTGCTCAAAGTGGCAGCCTAATGGAACGAGCTGACATTGGTTCTGTTTTTAAAGAAGGCTAAAACATCATGTTTTATAGCAAGCTGTGCTGGAACTAGAAAACCACATCTCTAAACAGAAAAGGGGTTTAGTTAAGCAAACTCGCAGACAATTATTGTATAAAAGCAGGAAAATAGGCCTCCCAGCTTGATAAAATAAAATACCATTCATTTGTTTTTCAATAGATGTCTTGCAACTTAAAGAGAGTATTTCTCTTTTGTCATTTTTACCTTCCATCTACTTATATGCCCCATTAGCCAGGCTCTTTCTCCTCCATTTTAAAGCTGTAGTTTACTGCCAGCATGCTTGCTCAGGCTTGTGATTCACAGAAAATGATGAGGTAAAAGCTTAAACCTGGCCAAAATATATATGGCTCTGAAAATAGGTGTCCTATATTTGACCCACTTGAAGTGGGTGCTTGATTTAACCAGCCAGAAACGTTAACTGCCTTAAGTTGTTGATGCTCCAAACCTTTAGTAGCGCTTATGTCAAGGGTTTTTCTTTTTCTTTGCCGTTTTTATAAGTAAAATTCAATTTGCTGTAAAATTGTGTAAACCATCGACTTTTTCTTGAGAAAGGTATCCAGCGCCATCGACTCATTCTGACCCGCTTCCTTTTTCTTAAAGCTGCCTTAATTTGGACTCGTTGGTTGCAAGCATGACTAATAATGCATTTTCCTTAACCGGCGAGAAGAGATGAGTAGAGGAGCATCTGAAATCAATGGAGGAGGATTAAGGGGGACCCTGGGGCTTCCACCTTCTCTATTTAGACTCCTATAACGAACACATGCTTCTCTTTAGCCCCCCTGAGGACAGGAGGGAGGAAATACCTTTAGGCTACACCACCTTGAAAAGAGCACAATAGTACAGTCGCTGCACATAATACAACCGCTGGCTGACCGCTTTATATTTTGGTGCTTCACCAATCGTAGTAACATTTCATCACCTGCTCGTTCTGCTTTTATATTCATTAGGTGTTCATTATACAATTTGAACATTATTTGAATTAAATGTGATGCGTTTTCTAATGGGAAAAAATGTGACTGTTGTATATCACAAGGGAACACAGGTGGGACCTTTTTTAAAGCTGACATTTCAGTTTCAATTAATGTATGCGGAAGACTTTGAGAATGTGCCGTCTTGGAGATGCCGGGGAATTATGGAAATGCAACCTCAGCAAGGAATTGACTGCCCTCAGCTAGGAAATTACACTGCGACAAAATAATTAAAAGCCATGTCTAATTTAAATACATGCCTCTGCACTCTAAAATACCCCTCAGACCCCTCGGTGCGAGTCTGGAAAATGCCGCTTCTTCAGGTTTTGAAGGGAGATCACCCGCAGGCGTCCGCGCCTAAGCAGCAATGATTGGACCTGCCTTTGGAACGTGTGATAGAGAAGAAAATAAGACGTAACCCTTTCCGCAAAATCAAAACGGGCGCCCTGCTCCCTGTCTGTTTTTTGTGAATGCGTGAAGCACAGAACAGCAGGCAGGGATCCGTGCAGGGAGAGGGAGCAATGAAACGAAATAGAGACGAGCAGAATAGAGTGGATGCGGAGAAAGAAAAGAAGGAATGGTGAAATAAAAGGAGGTGGAAATGAGCCGCGTGTGTGTGTCCATGTGTACAGTAAGCATCTTTCTCACTGCATTCCACGTGTGAGCATTCATAAGTCTTTCGCTTGCTTGTGTGCACCTTCCACACACACATGCCCACACATCCATACTGTATGTGGCTGGCATAGGCAACGGCCCTATTATAAAGCAACGAAGCGGCTCAGCCTCTATCCCAGGTCTTGCTGACAAAACTCTAACGTATAGGGCCTTGTGCTCTTTGTGCTGGGATTCAATTAGGCTGACTAACAGTAGGGCCTGCCTGGAATGGGATGGAGGAGTTAGAGCCCTGTCATATGGGCCCAGTGGGGCGACAAGCCTCCACTCTGTCTGCCTAATGCTGGTGTCACAGCTGCAGGGAGAAGCCCACTGCCTACGGCTCTGACCGACTGAATTAACTCACTTTATTTGTTTTTTTTGGTCTTTTTGTCTTCCAGCTGTACTAGATAGGATATTTAAAACAGCATTTTGTCAGCCAGAGAATGTAGATTTATGGTCTTTTCCCATGTGAAATGTAAGTATTTACACATCTTCGCCCACATGGTGCCATGGTAAGGTTGCTTTTTGAATCTTAAATAGTTTGGAAACTGGAAATTTACAGCAGCAGAATGGTATTTGTGGAGTCACTGCAAAAGAAACTGCAGTGGTAACGCTAATTAAGACTAAGTAACACTAAGAGTTAATAAGGGTACAGAAGCCATTGGCTACACACAAGACTGTTGAATATTAAGGGCTTCTTCATAGATGAATGGTGTATAGGGCCTCAGAGGCTCTAATAAAATCTTTGATTTGTATCCATTGTGGACACATTTCCCAATTGCCCTGCTTGCTTTTTTTTTTTACACCAAAAATCCACATTGTTCTGGGTGATTAAAACCCCATTCATACCCTGAAGTACATGCTGGAAATCCATTAGCTCCAAAAAAAAGGTTGGATATGAAGTTGAGCACCATGACAGCCCACAGCAAACACCAGTGAATCACGGGCTAACAAAACAAACGGCTACCTCCATTCTGTGATTCACAAGAGTCTTTCAATCAATTAATTGCTTATTTCTCTCTTTTTTTTGTGGCATGAAATGTATGGAGAGTCATCGCAGTTTAAAGTTATTTTGGTTTGGTCGTGTGAAGAATATTTGACTGAAGTTTATGCTTTTAGTTTTATGCCTTGAACGTGGACCTGCTGAGGACACAGTGCAGCGTGCATTTGGATAAACTGGGGAAGAATTTTCAGCCATTTGCCACACTTTTTCTTTCCTCACTTTAAACTAACCTTTTTGCTATTCTCCGAATTGTCCCTCTTATGCCCACTCCAAACATCACGCCCATCTCCTCTAACCTTCCTCTGAACACCATATGTCATTCTCGTGTGAGGCCGTGTTTGCAAGCCAGACAAAACAACTTTCCCAACATGGAAGCCAGTTCGGAGTGTAATCAGGGAGAGAGCCTCAGAAGCACTCCCCCGCTTCAAAACACTCAACGTGAGCAACGTAACCAGGTAGAGCTATTCCTTACGCTGTCCTCCTGGCCTGATGCTGAGGCGGCAACCAGCAGGACGGTGGCCCCGCCAACGGTGGCTCAGCATGGGCTAATCAGTGTGGAGCCGTGGCCGGGATTACAGCAGGGCGGGTAGTGCGGGGCGGTAGGCTGAGGGTGAGCAAGGTGACTGGGATTCTGGGGAGGAGGGGTTCTCCCGCCATCAGCGGGCCCAGCACGATGTGATAATCACAGAGCCATAGTGGGCCCCAAACATGGCGACTAACCAGCCATTATTGAGTGCAATCACGAAGACAGAGGCCCATCAGAGAGAGAGAAACAAAAAGACACAGCAGTGTCTGCCTGAGAGCCTGAAAAAAAGGACTTTTGGGGTGAAAGAAATAAATCAAAAGTTACTGAGTGAGTTTCAAGCTCCTGGTACTTGAAATCAGCATTTAAATGAAAATCTGCAGTAGGCAGAAAGTAATTTAACATTCAAAAGAATGTTTCCAATATATGGAACCTCAAAGTTCAATTTTAGATAAATAAAAACATTATGAATAGATTTAGCAAAATATAGATATGAGCCAAGAATTTATTACATTAAGAAAATTAAAAGCTCATTATTCTATTAAATGGCATTTAACCATTCTTATGTTCATAATAGCTGAGCTTATTAAATATCATTTTCATTAAAAAAAAAACACTTTTTTATTGTCACATTTCAGCAAGTGTAGCTTAGTTAAGCTAAATGAGAGCAGAGTTTAGTTACTGTGGCCATACGCTGTAGAGGAGCGGCTATAATGCTGTCGCAGAGAGAGCTGAGCTGAACTGTTGTGAGAATAAAAGTTATTAAGAACATTTAAAAATGCTAAGTTCAGATTTATTTATTTATCTATTTAACACTGAACACATTGGGCCTCCATACAATCACATTATCATCCAACTACAAAGCCACCCTTACTCACACATTTATCTGATCTTGGCTAATTTGCTCGTTTGGAATTTCCTAAATGTACCAAATCTTAGTTTTCCCATGGAGATATGCGTTGGGACCATTCATACAAAAGCGTATTTTTTTTCTTTTAATGTAACTAATTGCATTGCTCTCCACAGATGAATGCACACAGTGTGAGCTGTTTTGTTATGATAGCTGCCAAACGTACAATTACAAGTCCCATTAACATCCTTTTGAAAAGAAACGTAGATACACAAAAGAGATGGACTGAATACATGAGGCGAAATTACAGACAGTCGATACCCCGGCTCATTGGTTGTCACAGAAACACAATGAAGTCTCGAGTAGTTTTACAGAAGAGAGATGGAGCTATGGTGTTTCTATCTCAAGGGCAACGAGGCAGGAAAGGGTGGGGGTCATTTTACATCACACTGTAATTCAGCAGAAGATCATAGCCATTGTCGGCATGCTTCGTATCATGTTTAATCCCGGAAAGACAAAGCAATTTAGTGCCTCGGGTAGTCAGGTATCTGATTTTCTTTATTCATTGTAAGCGGTAGATGAGTGGGGGTGGTGACGGGCGATGCTGTACATGTGTAATCTGGTGTATGTGTGTGTGTAACTGTAGATATCAGATATCCATCAGTGGCTGCATGGATACTATTTGGGATGTTATCTTTGACGTTTGATAGAAATGGGCAGAGTAATGAAAAGCAATGTCAAAAGAAATAGTAATAGTAGTAGTACAGTTGGTGTTGGACTCAATCTTTTGTGATTTTAAGTAACTCAAAGGTAAAAATAATTGGCAAAAGTGAGAGGTTTCATTCCCATTGTCAGGTCTCAGTCTTCTCCAGGATATTCTGGCTGTTGCAGGTGCAGGAATCATGACACATTTAGTCTCGGGGGGGCCACGATTTTGACTGTTGCACGTCTCACGATCTAGTTTATTCGTGTCCTCCAGAACGGAACTGCCTGTTGACTCCATGCAGCTTTTTTTCTATTAGCGCCTGAGAGATAAATTTGGATTTTTGCCTAAAAGTGGTACTCTTCCGTGTGAATTCAGCATTTTTTTTTCAGTGTAATTTTCCACTGTTTTAAGTGTGGTGTCTGTGGCAACAAGAAGCCTGTTATTTATCCTTTCAACTGTGGCTGAAACTGTTTCTGAATAACTTTAAGGACATATCAAAACATCGTTAGGATTCAGGGTGTTGACTTTCGGAAATATTTCAGCACTGTGAGCTGAAATTCAATTGAGTATTGGGTCTGGTGGCAGGTATAAAGCAGGGTGGTTCTGTTGTGCTGGGCTTTATTGTTGAGCTCTAAAGCATTGTGGGTTTAAGTCAGTGAAGCATCTGTGAGCCTCAGATGAAAGATGTTTTTTGAAAGATGGAATAAAGGCTTTGAAAGTTGGGGGAAATGGCCTAAAATATCTTCAATTAAATAAGCAGGGACGCTGGTAGCGACGGGGCCGGAGCAGCCCGCTCCACCGCTCTCCGCAAGCAGATTAGACCTTGAGAAAAATGATCAATCGGTAGATATTGTGTGAAAGTTTTTGGGAGCTCTTTGTCTACTTGCGTATACGTGTTCTGGCAGCGGACTCCACATCCAACCGCGAGATCTTAAAAAATTAATGTTTCCTCTTTGGCAACAACCTGAGGTTTTGTTTTGTCCTTTCTGGCAAATACACAGGTTTTAACTTAACACAGAAATGGATTATTATCCTGCCTGGAAGCACCGACATGTCTGAGTCGAAAACAAAAAATTAGAATTCGCCGAGCGTCTTCCACAAAGACATTATTTTCTTTTCTGACAAATATTAATCTACGGTTGCTTAGGATTCAAAGACGCTACACAGCTCAAACTTTTACTAGCCATGTGATGGTGTGTTTAGGCTTGCTATCTCTTCAGGAAGCAATTAACACCTTTTTTTTTTTTCGTACATCCAAGGTTGTTCCAAATAGAAAAAGGGATGATTTGATTGCTGAGGAATTACTCCCTGAAACTGAGAAAGCAAAATGAAAGTGATTAGGAAGAAGTGAGGAGAGGGATAACTGCTGACATGCATGAGATACATGAATTATGACTGGTTGGTCCTGCTCTGAATATGAGGGGAAGAAAACAAGTGCAATTTGAATTTCTGTCAGTCAAGCTAAAGCAAATGTTGCATCTCACAACTATGGATTCACATTCATATTGACGAAAAATCTAAGTAGTATCTTAATAATAAATTGTACTTTCGTACAACTTTTTGGTGTGTTTCTTTCCACCTAAATATAATTTCGGAGCACTAATCCGTGCCTCCGCTTCCACTGCTTTTGTTTTGATACATGCCGTATGTGATCCATGCTGCCTCTCAGTGAAGTACATCCACGGACGATGGCTCCCGTCTGACGGCCGAGATAAGGCTGCTCGAGGTGGAGTTGCTTTTGTATCAGAATGCATCACTTTCACCAGCACTTCACAGGCTGTGTTCTCACATGGGAGACGGGATATCCAACCGCTCCGTCTGGACAAAGAAATGAGTGGAGACGGGCCTGAGTGTGGGCTCCAATCCCCTTGGTGGTTATACTCTGCAACCCAAAATATTCTTTGACTGTAGGAATTTTTTACGTGTTTTTGTTGCAATTACAGAAGTAGTAGTTCTGTTTTCTATTTATGTTTCATGGTGTTTTACTCTTCCTAGGTCTGTATTTATGTTGCTTGCCTTATTTTTTTATGACATCCTGTTCTTAAAAGTTTTATATTAAAACAAAAAAAGTTACTCCCTTATGTACAAAACATGCAGTCTTGGATGTTTTCAGTGCCAGCCGCTACAATTCACCTGCACAACACTGTAAAGCAATAGTTTATCATACTTGGGCTGAGAGTTGGATGAGTAGATAAATGCCACTCTCATGTCTGTACAATATAAGCTTGAGGCAGCTCTAGCTACTGTTACCTATCTAGTTACTGTCTTGTGTTTTTACCATATATATAAGAACGCTGTGTTGCTCCTTCTCATCATTTTTCTCTTTGCTGATCCTTTTGCACGTTCTTCCAATGAAATCGCACCCCCACTTTGTGTTTGAGTCGGCGGACATCCAAGTGAGACGCAACACAAAGCCATAAACATGATGTGAAATAAAAAAGCAAACGCGGTGCAGCTAAAGCACGCTGTGGTGAGACGCTCTGTCTAATGAGTAGTCCTGCGTCGCTGTAACATCACTATTTGCCATACTGTGATATGTGTTTGGCCATACTGCTTGAAAAACGCATAGTTGGATGAGTTGGTGCTTGTGAAGAGAGAAAAACCCCCAGTGAGCCGGGCTCTCGCAGCGCTGCTAGTCCTCTACAGCTAATGATATTAGTTTGTTTTTATGAACTACCTATTTGAATAGTGTACGTTGTGGTAGAACTGTACTTTTCTTTAAAAAAAATGGGCTCAGGGTCTGTTTGGATTTGACATAAACAACAAGAAAATCATACAAGTGAAATGATATGCAATTTACTGCTATGCAGCCAAGATTTGAGATAAATTTAGAACTATCTGACTATCTGAGATACCACATCTGAGTGCACTTGCAAAGCATCATCTTATGTGCTTTTATGTACTTTTGCAAAGTACAGATTGGATGCACAATAATTCCCAGAGAGCTTTTCTGAAAAGAACTTTGCAATTTGACACCAATAATATGGAAAACTGGAATTTTCTTGGAAGAGAAGTTAGTTTCCACAATTATTATTTGCTGAATTTGAATGAATAAAACAGAATCTAGCACATATTTCTGTGCTAGAAGCCAATGTTATGTTAACTGTTTGTAACCTGGGTGTCACATGTTGCAAGACTAGCAGGGGTCCTTCTCGCCGCAGGGGACAAGTTGTGGGGAGCTGAGGCAGAGAGTGAACTAGCAGCCTTACGATTCCCTCCACGTTCCTCTGATTCCCAGCCACTTGCCGATCAATAGCGGTCTTTGAGCAAAGCAGAGGCCCTATTGTGGCTGCATTTGCCAGGGCCAAGCTACGGCAGCCATTGGTGCAGCTAAACCATGACGGATTCATCCTGGCCTGGTTCTCCCATTAGTCAGCCACCACGGGTGAAAACACAGACCTGAAGTCCCCTAATGGGAATTTAATGCACTTCAATGTACCTGCAGCCAAATAGAAAGAAAACGGCTGCTGTTTTTCCCTCCACAGATGATGACTCACAGTGGATATTAGATCTTCACAGTCAGCGAGGCCGACATGTATCATAAGCAGAGTCTCTTTGTGTGGAGAAGCGGCTCCAAATTGGAATCGGGGCATTGAGTGCACCTGTGAGCTGCCGTTGGGTATACGGCTTAGTGGATGGATCGTTTCTTTTACTGGGAAGGAAGTGTGTTCTTAATATGGAATGGGATGTGTGTGTTTGTGTGTGTGTGTGTGTGTGTGTGTGTGTGTGTGTGTCCTTAGCCTTATGTGTGCGTGGATATAAGCCTGTCCTTCTCAGTTATGCAAGCATGTCCTCTGTTGCTCCCTATTAAACATAGAAAGTGATTCTCTGTGGTACAAATTAACCTTTGTTATGCAGTTAATTAGTGTTATGTGTGACCTGAAGAGGAGAGAAAGTCTTG
Organism: Pempheris klunzingeri; assembly: GCF_042242105.1. Lineage (NCBI taxonomy): Eukaryota > Metazoa > Chordata > Actinopteri > Acropomatiformes > Pempheridae > Pempheris > Pempheris klunzingeri. The sequence continues at coordinate 4,956,299 of NC_092035.1, forward strand.
AAATGTGTCGCAGATGTCTTTCCCACATGAGAAATTCAGTTTTTGTGCTTTCTGAGCAATTTATGCATGAAAACTCCTCATTTTCCGCTGAAGCACCTTCCGTTTTCTTTCTGTTTAGCATTGAGCGTATGAATTATGTATATGGATAAATGCATCATTCTATACAACATAATGTGTATCTACAGTGCAGCCCTTGCTTCCAAATAGAAAAGATTTTTTTTTCTGCTTGGCTGAGGCCGTAATTGATCTAATTATTCGCTCAATTTGACTTTCCAATCCAAACATCCCTTGAAGAATCCTTGGTCTCCGTTACATATTTTAATGGTGTCTTTGTCCTGGTTTGAGCGCAGAGGCAAAAGTAAACACTGGTTTTAATGCTAAGCACTTTGCTGAGTGGGTCAGCGTGGAAAGTGTTTAATGCACAGTGGTATTTCTGTCTGCGAGAGGCTGAACATTCATTTGCGAGGTACAGCCTGAGCAGTGTGTCTCAACAGACCAGCGAAATTAGCATTACGTACTTCCAAGCATTTAATTTTGCTCTGTGTTGGTTTAGTTGCATTTGCCAGTTTGGTTGCACTTTTACATTGCTGTTAAGTTTCTCGTATAATGGCACTTCGCCTGCTTTGTCAGCACTTCCAGGGATTCTCAGTGATTTCAGCTGTGCAGTCAGGCAGAACATGACTGGGAATCACACAGGCCGTGCTCTCCCTGTGCGCTATGCTTTTGCCCTTTTGTGCTGTTTATGCCACGGGCTATGACACTGACCCTCCAGCTATGCAGAGGGCACGGTGCTAGACTTGGCTAGCTGGTGAACGTAACCCAGCGAACCCAGTCTGGGATGCACAGATGCACTTGCACACAAACTGAGTGGACGAGCATAAAACATGACAGTATTGACAGGTCCCGGGATGGCCGGGCCTCGTCCACCCCTCCAAGGTGTTGGGATTCATAATGACCTCTTGCGCTTCTATCCGATGCGTATTGAGCGCTTGTGACACATAAAACTGTCGTGGCGTGATGAGAAATAACCACTGTCAGCCCACATCTGCGCTTCAAAAGATTTAAGCATGGACGGAGGGGCTGCACATGCAGGGAGAGATGGACCGGAGAGGAGAGGAGGCACGGAGAAGAGGGGGAGGCAAAGGGCAGTCTGCACGGCAGCACGGCATGATTCATAGGCCTGCAACAGGACACTGGCTTTTTCAAAAACACACTTCTGTTACTATGGCTTAGTCACTGCTCTGCTGACTAACACCAAACATGTGATTCAGGCTCCAGTTCAGTATGTTCAGCTCACGAAAAATTTCCCGTTCTTAACATCGGCATCTGGCAGAGCCTGGAGAAATATCCTCGCTTTGCTTTTTCCTCGCTTCTTCATATGCAGTGAAATGAACGGATGGATCAATCCAAGAGGGGTAGACGGATGCATGGACGGATTGTGGGGACGGATGGAAAGATGACGCAGCAGATGCACGTTAGAGGATAGACGGAGTGATTGTGAAATAATGGATGGACGTTGGATGTTAGTTTGATGGCTGAATAATTGGATGGTTTCGCAGAATGGATTTTAGATGATAGACGGATGGTTAGATCGATGAACAGAGTCAGAAATGAATAGATGGACAAATAGTTATATGGTCAGCGGCTACATTTATATCATGTTTTTATCCAAAGCTCTTTACAAGGCCTTTGCATTCATTCACAACCTCCTGCACGCACTCGCGCACTAGATAGATAGAAAGCATAGATAGAAGCAAGAAAATTACAGGCAATTAATACTGTTGACAAGAGACGCTGTCCAAAACTCCCCACGACACTAACGGTTCAGCTGCAAAGAAGTGATTCATGAATTTGGGTAAATAGTGAATAAAAATCCAGATTCTTATTCCCAGTGTGGCTGCTAAACACAAAAACAGTTTGCCATAGGTCGTGCATCTAAATCAACAGAGTAAAGAAAACGGCCTTTGATTTTTTTTTTTTTTTCTTCCTTCCCTGTGATGTTTTCAGGTGGACTAATGTGATTTTGAATGATGAGACCCGCTCAGCACGTCTTCTAACTCACAGAGGGGTTTCCGGTAGTTCTACCTGTTAACCGACGGTTAGCCTAAGTGTCTGAGCCGGCCTCCCTGCGGCGAGCCAAGAATTTCAGCTCCACGGGGGAGGAGAGGGAGGGAGGTGGAGGCGATTAGAATCGTGTGCCGCCTCCCGATCATGTCATCAGTTTTTGGAGATGAGGGAAGTTTGTTAGTATGTGACTTTGCACAAGTCAGCCCAACTACAGTATCAGCATACCTCAAATGCACTTGTGATTGAAGGTGAAAGTGTTGATACTGGCTTTTTAAGGCTGATATAGTTCTTGACTGCCATTAGCTGATGCCCAGGATCTAACTCAGACTGCAGACCATCATGGAACACTAAAATTGGGCTAAAACTGGTCCAAAGGCCCCCAAAACATATTTCCTCAATCAGCTTCTCATTGTGTGCAATAAGATCCCACATGGACGTACAATCTTCTGCCAAAGTCTGATCAGTTTTGGTTGTGTCACATCAGACTTTTCTGCTTTACTTGTTTTTTCTTTTCGCTCTTCTTACTGGTCAGGCGTGGGCGGGGCTACATTGGGAAAAGGTGATGACACATATGTCTGACCGGGAATGTGGAGCCTCAGCTCCCTCCTTCACTCGTCTGTTACATCATTCCCCTCTTCCCTCCATGACTTGATTTACTGTCCACACCCTTGCTTGATTTCTGGATTACATCTCTCTTTTTTTCACCTCCAGCAGCATTATGAACTGACTTTGTGTGTGTGTGTGTGTGTGTGGGGGGGGGTGTTTGTGTGTTTTGGGTTGTTAGGAGCAGTGGAAGGTCTGTGGATAGAAAAGAATCTTAATTCCAACCCCTCCCCAAGCTTTTTTTTGTTGTTGTAGGAGCTTATCCGTGCCTCCCTCCACGTCGGAGACCCTCCCGGAGCGCTGAGTGAGGGAGGGAAAGGGTAGAGGATGGCTTGCATGGTGATGGTGGTGGTGAGATGGTTGGTTTTCCTCTTTTGGGGGGGGGCAGTGAGAGTCTCACGGCTCTGCACAGTCATCGTGGTGCCTGGTTTTAATGAGAAGCCTGTTTATTAAGTCCACTCAGGGAGGCTGAGCAAGTGCTTAGCATTTGCTCTCTAATTAGGAAAGCTAAACAGTCCCTATTGCTGAGGATCAACCATTAGGGGGGAGAGGAGGCACTCAGCGTGGGTGTGCATGGGGTGCAGATGGGCCAAATACTAGAGGAAGGAGATGGAAGGAAAGAAGGATTGTCATTGCACGACAATTTTTGGAAGAAAGGATTGGATTTTCTCTGTCAAAGCAATGATGAAGAAACCAATCACATTCAGAGCGCCGGCAGGTTCGGGGAAATTCATCAAGCAAGGCCCAAGTCATTACAAGGAGTCCACCTAGTGGTCTTTCACAGAGTTGCAGCTTTATTTGTCTGTTTAATTTGTCCAAATAGCAGCTGAAACTGTGACGATATTGACCAGCGCACCATCTTTATTATATTTTCAAAACTGTGTGGTCACAACCATCAATAACTGTCAAATGAAGACCAGATTCCTAAGTGTGTGTGTGTGTTTCCCAGGCCCATGTGCAGCACGGGGGGGTGGGGGGGGCATGATGAGGATGTTGACAGAGAAAACAGCATTCTGCCACAGCTCCTTTCATCTACACAATAAACGTCTCCCTGATTAGCCTGTTCCCCGTCACGCAGACTGTTGTTCAAGTGCAAGAAGAGACGGGCGCTTTTTAGATTAAGACCCTGATCAAATTTTCATAACTCAATTTCAAGGAGACAGGGGGCTGCTGCGGGAGGAATCGTGGAGGGGTGGGGTGAAAGTGTGTGTAATCAGCTTTCTTTGTCGCATCCATTTCACTTTGAGTAAAACTGTGTCATTGATGATAGCTTTCGTATAAGCTCTGGCTTTCAAACTGTCAGCCGTCGCTGATAATCATGTATACTTTTGGCATTAAAGTTGCCAGCAATTGTTGCCTTAGTGATTATTTTTAATCACAGAAATCTGGCCCTTAAGAAAGGAAAATATATACACATACTATACACGCACACAACAGGCTTATATCTGCTGCTGAGATAATGCAGCGTAATGAACAAATCATTATTTTCAGTACATTACAGTATATGACTCACTTAATATAAAACTTAGCGAGTTTGGAAGTTAATTGTCGACCTTGGAATTTGAGGTTCTTATAACTTGATGGAAATTTTTCTGATGCTTTCGACCATATCACATGGACTTCATCATCAAGATTTTTTTCTTTTTGATCAAATATTGCTTTTTTTTTTCATTTCATGCATCATATACACATGATTAGAAGAATAATGAGTGTTGTTGTGTTTGTATTTCTGTGTACGGTATAATATAGGTGTTCCCAGTGTATTTAAATTGAACTGATGGCTTCATAAAAATATACACATATATATATATATATATATATATATATATATATATATATATATATATATATATATCTCTCTCTCTCTTATTTAAATGGTGCATGTGGTTCCTGGATGTTAAGGTTTCAGTGGAGCATACCATAATGGCCGGTGTCACTCTTACAGTGCAGTCTATTTAAACAGTAATTACCACAAGTACAGTATTGCCATATTGACTGACTCACCGCACATGACCTTTTAACATAACTGTATTTATCTCTTGTGCGTCCTTTTAATCTATAGTCCTTCCAAATGGGGTTAAATCCAAAGAGATTTCTTGGCGTGTTTCTCAGGGCCGTGTTTGCTTGCCTTGTACTGGAACTGAGAAGGTTTAGCAGCACTGGTGGGTGCACAGCTCATGTCTCTTCCCTGCGATGGGAATATCACTGTGAGCAGGGTAGCGCCCTCCCCTCCTCTGTGCTCCCTTATCTTTTTTCTCTCTATTACTTTCATTCATCCCCTCTATCTTTCTATTCCTTGTTTCCCATCTCTTTCTGCTCCGTCTCAAGTGCTTCAGGTTGTATCTGTCCATGCGTCTGTCACCTCTCTTTCTCTCTTGCTCTTCCCTCCCCCTCCCATCTCCCAGACAGTTGACTGGTATGGCGACACCAGACTGCGTGTATTTTTAGCGCTGCCACAGATGGGGCCATGGCAGCATGTCAGAGACCAGAATGTTCTTTATCTCAGCTGTCAGGCCGTTCCCTGGGACTAAAATGGATCCCGTCCACTTGGGGGAGGGAAGGTGGGAAAGAAGGAGAAGCTTTTTCTACCCCCCTTTATTCCACTCTTCTAATTGAGGTTTTAATTGTGTCCATTGGCACCGCTAAATAACTTCTGGTGTTGAAGGTGCAAATGGACGATGGCGAAAGGAAATGCTCACAGTTGCTGCGTCAGCTCCACTGTGGGAGCTGTATCCAGACCTGTGAACAAGCGGTGGGAAAGTTGCCTGCCATACTTTGGCAGAAATACGACATATCACAAACCACAGCAGATATCGGTACATATTACCGTGTCATTAAAAATGATACGTTTTCTAGCATGCAGCATTTTGTAGTGGGAAGAAGATCCTGTTTTGCTTGTGTCCAATGCCAATAGGTGGTGAAATACCAGCTCAGTCCCATGTTGGATCTTAGAAAGCCAAGTAAAATTATAATCCAGACGTTAGCCATGGCCAAAGCATGTCTGTGCACCTCTACATTCAAGATACCCCCTGGTAAAACATAGAACATGCACAGCTGGGGAGTAATAATCTGATTCTCTCAAAACTCAAAGACAGTGTTGGGCAGCAGAGACCAGCAAGTCGGCTTTTCGGACTCTGAAGAGTTTTTTTTTCATTATTATTATTGCAGAGGGAGAAGAAAACTATGCTGCAGGCTACTACTGGGGGTCAAGTGGACTGCTTTGTGCATTACAGTTTGGAGTCTGCTGAGACTCTCCTCTGGCAGTGTGTTCACACACTCCAGCAGCAAGCCAGCTGTCCACGTGAATATGAAGGAGGGGTGGGAGAAAGACAGAAAGGGATGCTGACAGAGAAGGAGGGAGAGGGAGTGAGAAAGGGAGGAGATGGATGGAAGAGGCAGAGAGCGGTGATGGTTTGCGGGGTAAAGGAGTCAGAAATGATCCATAGTTGGTTTGTCAGGCTGTCAGGTTGTGTTCAGGTATTCAGCAGGTGTGTATAAAGTTTAGAATGACTTCCCTACCTAGTTTGTGGCATTCAGCCCCCCTGTTTCCTGAGACTGGAACCTTTAAAAACAGCTCACAAATAGTTTCTTTTTTTATAAAAAAATAATATAGTTTTTTCTCAGAAATGAGTAAATAGTGCATTTGTTAGGGACTATTTCGAGCTGAGGAGTTTTACGCAAACATTAACGCCCCCCAGAGGGAAAAATCTCTCAGTGTCTTGCAATCCTCTGACTGACGCCATGACGGTGAGGAAAACGTTAAAATGCTAAACTAAGATGATGAGCGTTTTAAACTTTATACCTGCTGAACATCAACATGTTCACATTGTCATTGCGATTGTGCCAATATGGCTGCAGAATCTTTACAAAACAGGTTACACAGACAATTGTCCTTCAAAAATCTGACCTGCAACAGTCAGGTAAGCAAGGAAATAAAGTGAAAATGTATGACTAGACAGTAATCTGCAGGATGTGGTCTGAGCTTGGGTTTTTTTTGTCCTGTCCTAGGAACAAATGATGATCAATATTGGCTCTAATTATTAATTTTTTTCTCCTTGAAGCCGGTTTTCCCAGCGGCGCAGTGCGAGGGAGACTCAGCTCAATAATGTGTCTTTCAATGAGGTGCTCTAATCAAGCCCGAAGGTCTCCTTCTGAATCTTGTTGCTTTCGGAGCCTCATTTCCATTTCCCATCCCTCAAGGCAAGGTAAAGCAGTCCCGAGGTATATGAGCAGAGGCTCTGTACTTAGCCTTCACCTGCAGCTCGGTCAGTTGATAATGGAAATGACGGGTAGCCATGTTTTTGTTCTGACTAAAGGGAAATAATGGAGCACACACACAAAAAAAAAAGCAGACGGGTAAACACAAAAACAAAAGAGTGGCAGTGATGACAGTAGAGAATCGGGTGCTTTGGCCGCTCTAATTGCCAGCTTCATTTGCAATTTTCAAAGACAAGGTTACACAAGTCATCAAAATAGGAGCATTGAAGGCCAGTAGAAGATCCTGCATATAAGCAATTCAGACTTTGAGAAATAAGCAAAAACATTAGCATTAAAAAACACGTTTCACTACTAGGCTGCAAAATGTTAAAGAAAGACTTAAATGATAGATATTGTTCCCACTGACAGCATGCGTGTACTCTTTAATTAAGACTCTTTTTGATGATTCTTTCCTAAGTCTGGAGCAGATAACTGCCTAAACCCAGAGAGAATCGGGATGAAACACAGGAGGAAAGAGGAAGAGGAGTCGCTTGAGGCAACAAAGAGAGAAGAGCAATCAAAGGCCTTCAGAGGATGTATCCCACTGCACTCTGTCCTTTGAGTGTGCAACGTCTTGCTGCCACAATAATGCGCTCTTCCTCTCGATTGCGCCGCTCGTAGCGCCGAACATTCAAAGAGGAGATTACAGGGCTGGTGCAGCTCCCATCTCTCCGGGTGAGTGTGGAACACCGGTGGTGAGACTCTGCAGCGTGCCAATCAATACGAGCCCCCGTGTTCCCAGTGACCACAATAATTATCATCACCATCCACACGAGTGACATGTTTGGGCTATTATGGAAGGTCAAGAGCAGATTGGCGGCACGTGACGTTTCCATGGCACCAACGTGTGTAAACTGTGCTCCCGCCGCTTGTCAACACTTTGTTTGGGAGTCATTAGCATCATCAGGATGGAACCATCATGGGAGGATTGCTGAAAAGACGAGGAATCAGTCGTTGACCGTGATGGTGCAATTGCCTTTTAGAGCTCTGGAAACATTCATGTTGATGGGTTAATGTCTCAGATTAGACACCCGAGGGATAAAGTCGCACAGGGCTCTGAGGAGAACGTTGTGTACCAAAGCTGAGCTCTAATCTAGTCCCTAAATAAATATACATCAGGGCACTGGTCTCCAGATGATTTGATTTCTTTGTCAGCATGAAGCCCAGTGTTTTTTGTTTTTTTTTCTTTTTGTAAATGAGGTCACGCACAACCTTTGATCAACGCTGACTGGCTTGTATTTTCATTCATTTATAAGAGAGCATCTTAAACTGTGTCCCACTGAGCTGGGACACAGTGTAACACAGTTGAACATGGATGCATCAAATGAATGGGGAATACAAGCAGACCTGCAAATGTGACTTTGTGCTTTCCCCTCAGAATTAGTACGTTTTAAACTACATCTGTGTTATTTATTCTGCAGAGTATAGCTCTACATTCAAAATATACAAATAACCTGATAAAATGATGCATTGTTAGTGTTTGTAGGCCGCAGGAAGTTTCTGAAAAAAGGGTACTATACATCACATATTTGAACAGGTGGTTTCCCTTTAGAAATAAATGTAGGCAGGTGTGTATTCATCAGTGTGTATGCTGAAGCAAAGAGACAGAAATAAGCTATTTGTTAAGGAGATTGCATATTATCATTGCACATATCACATAATATTATGAAATATAGTCACATATTTAAAGAAATATGTGACTAGATTTACTATTTGTCTTTAGAACTCTCCTTTGAACATTTGAAGAAATCGATTAAAATTAAAGCATCCAAACTGACCCTGGAAATAGACACCACCAAGCCGAGGTCCACTTTTTCCACAGCAGAGGGAGTTTGGTCCGTTGTAATGGAATTTTCTTTTCTCTGTTTTATAGAATTTTTTAGAAACCAAACAATCGATTGATGGAGAAAATAATCGTCGGATTAATCCAGAATGAAAACAATGTGAACTATATGAAATAGTTCAACATGAGTTCCACTACAGTAAAATCTTGCCTTTACACTAATGCATGAGTACCAATAATATAATGACACAGTACATAACAGCATAACAGTCACAAGGGACCGTTTTCTGCATTGAGTGCTACGACCTTTAATCCTTTCAGTAAAATGTTTCAATTATACAAATCAATATTTCCAATGCAGGACTTTTACTTGCAGCAAACTGGTTTTACAGTGTGGTGTCAGTGCTTTTACTTAAGAAAAGGATCTGAATACTTCCTCCTCCACTCTTTTTATTCCTAAAGGCTTTTTTTTCTTTTTTTTCAATCCCAGTTGTGGCCTGTAGTTCTACCTCTGCGGCAGCAGGTGGCAGCAGCGCGCTGGCTAACACGGCGACCGATCAGGAAAAGTCAAAGACGAAGAAGTCGTCAAATCCAGAGTGCTTGCACCTACAGAGGTAGTTACCTGGCGAAGGTTGAATTGTACAGTGTTATCCTAAGTCTTTGACGTTGAATAGACATCAAATGGGTGTAATATGAAATGTATTTTATTGCGTGTTTATGATGCTAGCTGTACAAGCAAGCGTTAGCCTTTAGCTGTAGCTGCGTAGCTGATGTAGCTCGAAGCAGCAGCGAGCTAAGCTGTCGGTAGTTAGTGAGTGTGTGGGTGTGTGTAGCTCCGCAGAACAGCCTTTCTGTGCTTTATGGCTTCAAATCCTGCTATTAGATCGATAGCTCACTATTTTTAGCCCTCTATGTTACCCGTGTCTTCTGTCTCCTGCGCCTGATATTGCCTCATCATCTCTCTGCAGATTGTTTTGTATCTGACCCAGATATATTAGTGTACCAGTGCAGCAGCAGCAGCAGCAGCAAAGCTGTTAAAATGGACACAAGAGCTTTGAGGAATCCATATCATGACTATTATGGGAGCCCCGCGTCCACACAGGCGTTGTTTGACTCCCAGGGAAAGGTAATGCACGCACAATGTGCAGTCTTGGCCGGTGGCAGGTGATCCGTGTAAGCTAACCCTCATATATTTTCTAATGTGTCTGTGCTTTCAGCTCACATCAGAGTTCTCCCAGAGGCTCAGCAGCAAGATCAGTGAGCTTTTGGCTGTCATGGAAAATGGGCTGAAGTCTGCTGACCCAAGAGATTGCACCACTTACACTGGCTGGGCAGGTGATGACACACTTACACATCTGGCATAAATCAGATCATGTTGGTCTGATTGCGAGGTATTGCACTGATTTGTCTTCATCTCGAGCAGCAAGGCCGAACATGTGATGAGGATGCTCGTAAGATTTTTTTGTTTTTTTTTGTCCTCTAGTTGAGAAAAAAACTCTGTACTGACTCCAGCAGTTTCCCAGAGCTGAAACATGTGTTGATCTGTGCAACAGTCAAACCTCCAGGCAGGTTCTTAATCATCCCAGTGTTTAGTTTGGAGCAAAGGATTGCTCTTTATTTCTTTCTAATTCACCAAAGGAGAATTTTTGGATTTTTAGCTTGAAGGTTGACTCAATATTATTGATCCACAAGCAAAATAGTTCAATAATTCATTAATTTCAGCGTATGTCACCTGATGCAGTCCTCAGTGATTCGGATGTGCACATATTCTAAGATGAGATGAGATTATTCAGTCGGTCGCTAAATGTGCACCGTCACAGTTATGGATTGAGATGGGAAACATTTGTGGGTTACTTTCCTGACTTTTCGACGACGACATGTGTCCGTCTGTCTGTCTTTCCGTCCACAGGCATCGCCCTGCTCTACCTGCACCTCCACAATGTGTTCAAAGACGACTCCTTGCTTCAGAGAGCGCTGGAATACGTCAGCCACAGTCTCAAGTGTCTGACCCGGCGTCATGACATCACCTTCCTGTGCGGGGACGCAGGGCCGCTGGCTATAGCTGCTGTGGTCTATTATCGGCTGCATAGACTGCAAGAGACTGACGAGTGCATCAACAGGTTAGTCTGGAAGACACTGTTATGCCTATTTAGTTTTTAAGGTATTTTCTTAAATAAAAGTCTCCTTTTATATACTTTCTCAAGTATGTCATCGCATACAATTTCCTCTGTTACTTTTTGCCTCTTATGTTATCACTCCTGATGCAGTTTTATTATCTGTCGTCAAAAGCAGTTGGTTGGTGATGTTCAAATGTCATCCCGGCTCATGAATTCTGGTTTCTGTGTGTCTCTCCCAGGCTGCTGCAGTTTCACCAGACTGTGGCCTCCGGTTCAGGCGGCCTGCCCGATGAGCTGCTTTATGGGCGGATGGGCTACCTGTACTCCCTCGTCTTCATCAACCAGCAGCTGGGACAGGACAGGATCCCACTGCAGTACATCCAGCAGGTGGGTCAGTACGTGGTTTCTGAGCGCCATAGTCTGAGGTGCGACAGAAGGAGGATGGGCCGACTGATCATCAGTCTGATCATTAGACCTCTGACTAAAACATAGGCAGAGAGGAAATTGAACCAAGTAGGATGAAAAGGTCGGGAATGACTAAAATGCATTGACAGGATGTGGAATTATTGATTGAATATAGTGGAATGAACCTAAAATGACTTTCTGGTTATAATCCTGCTTCTAGGTTGCTGCCCCAACAATCCTGATTTGCCTTTGGGCACTAATTTGCTTGTTCTTGGCCATATTGATGTCTGATTGCGCTAATTTATCTCCATTGATTTCTTTCAATTGTGCAGATTAGGCGTGCTTGTGAGCCGGGATGTGTTATTTCCTTCCTCAGATCAGCGAAAGTGTGATTGCGTCAGGCGAGCATCTCAGCAGGAAGTTCAGGGTGCAGAACCAAAGCCCTCTGATGTACGAGTGGTACCAGGAGCAGTACATCGGCGCCGCCCACGGCCTGGCTGGCATCTACTACTACCTAATGCAGGTAAAACAGGCCTCTGGTTGAGATTACAGGCTGCCTATGTTTAGCCTGGAGGTACTGCCAGATGGCCAGACATGCTGCATATGCTATCGTTTCAGTTAGTTGGGCTAACAGTTCATTCAGACTCTGCTGCAGGAGTTGGTCTTTCCGCATCATCCCCTGTGCTCTCTCCGTCACAGCCAGGCTTCGTCGGCATGGAGGAGAACGTCCACAAGCTGGTGAAGCCCAGCGTCGACCACGTCTGCCGTCTGAAGTTCCCCTCCGGAAACTACCCCCCCTGTATCGGGGACGACCGAGACCTGCTGGTGCACTGGTGCCACGGGTCCCCGGGGATGATCTACATGCTCCTGCAGGCGCACAGGGTAAACACAGAAGGAGCTCATGTGTGCTTAGTCACAAAAAAAAAAATCATTTTAAATCAGTGGGATGTTCATTTACAGAGCGACAGTGCCATCTTGTGGTGAAGTTGGTCAATTTCAGGTTTAATCTGAACTGCAGTTTATTATGTCAAGTCATGCATTTCTTTCGATTTCATTATTCAAAAAATTACCTTTTGCACTAGTTTTTCTAACGTACGACCTAAGTTTAACAAAAACATAAATTCCTCTGCGTCATCCAGGCCTTCGGAGTGCCTCAGTACCTGGTGGACGCGCTGCAGTGTGGGGAGGTGGTGTGGAACTACGGCTTGCTGAAGAAGGGCTACGGGCTGTGTCACGGCGCGGCGGGCAACGCCTACGCCTTCCTGGCCCTTTACCGGCATACGCAGGACCCCAAGCACCTTTACAGAGCTTGCACGGTGAGAGCAAATCAAAGAGCCTTTACAAGTGCGATCAGTATGCATCAGCCACACGGGCGCAGTAGCCATTCCAGTGATCAAACAACCGCAGATATTAGCTGTGGCACTCCCGCAGTGCATCCATCTTAATTAGTGCTCAACATGCGTGATTAATGCTGCAGCTGTTTGAAAAGAAATAATTATGATTAGGAGTTGTTTTCTTTACAGATTTAATTTGAAATTAAGATTTTTTTAACCCTTCATTTATCCATGAAAGTTCATCTATTTAGTGAATGAAACAAACAGAAGTCACTACTCCTTTGTTTTCTCTTCGAGTGTGACTACTGTAACAGCGTTTTCTTCGAAATAAATACAGTTTGGAAGGGATTGCCAAGTAGATGTAATAAAGCCTCTTTAAAAAAAAAAATAAATATTGACCTGCAAATTTCAGTGATGTCATAACAAACAGAAGAGGTGATTTTATATTTCTGTCGTGCCTTTCCTTTGCTTTGATGGAAGTAAGAGTCAACTTTCAAACGTTCAAAGCAGAGTTGGCCTCCCGCCATCCCAAAAATCGAAAATGATTCCAGAAGCGTGCGATGTGAGAGGCGGGGCCTTTTTCTGTTTATTGACAGCAGGTCGGTAGCCGTCGGTACGAGTCACTGTCGGTTTTGGATGCAGTCCAGGTGGCACGAGTCCCCGCGTGCGCCACCATTAATATGAATCTATTCGCAGAGCATGGAAGTAGAGCCTTCAGATGTCTGGCCCGAGCTCTGCCACACACTCCCGCTGCAGCAGAGACACTGCGGTCATAATCTGATACCTGGACACATGCTAGGATTTCACCAACAGAGCACAATTTTTAGCAGTTGTTGACATCGCTGGTTATTCTTCCTGAGACAGGATCGCTGCTGTGATGGATGGGGAATGCTGTTGTGACACCGCCTCTCTGTTTCAGTTTGCAGACTGGTGCATGAACTACGGAAAACATGGATGCCGAACACCAGATACTCCTTTCTCTCTTTTTGAAGGTAAGATGTGATGACACGGCCCATTTGCTGAAACACTTGGTTCGTTGTGAATATTATTACTGAGGAGAACTGACTAACTGTAACCAACTAAACACTCTTTTTCAATTCAGTTATGTAACTTTAATAAATGCTGGCAACAGACGAGACAAAAACAGGCCTAAGATGAGTAACAGTTTGCTCATCATGTTCAGTTTTTATTGGGTTCGGTTCAACTTGGGATAATCTGATAAAGTGCTCTCACTCTATCTTTTAGTGAGGGTCTACTTGTGGCTGCTGGTTCTGTCGGTGCTAATGCAGTCCGCTCATGTCACCACGTTGCACATCTTTGCAGCCACTGCAGCTGTAAGCTCACCGCCCTGTCTCCGTTCACAGGCATGGCCGGCACCATCTACTTCCTGGCCGACCTCCTGCAGCCAATGAAAGCGAGGTTTCCAGCTTTTGAGGTGTAAAAAAAACAACCCCTCCGTCTCCCTCACCGCCAGCCCACTCCGCAAGGAAAAAAAAAAAATAAAACAAAAGAGGACGAGCCACAGTCGTGCATGTAAACGCTGCATCCATCTCAATGAAATGAAATTCTGGGACTGACTATGACCCCTGCTTCAGACGTTGTGCCATGTTTTCCCTGCTCTTCTCTTCTGAGAACTGACATGTTATTAACAGGATAAATCCTATACTTATATGTCGACTGCATAATTATCTCAAATATCTGTCAGAGGTGAGAGCTTCTCTTGCTTTTGTACATAAATTAAATTCTTTGCTTTATTAACTCGGGCTGTTCCTCAGATCTTGACGTTTTTAATTTTAGACTGTCAAAACATTCAATGGAACTGTGGGGTCACTAAATGGCATTTTGTTAACACTTATCGCCAGTGTATTCTGTAAGCTAGATTTGTTTAACGGAAAAAAAAAGGAAAATGCTTTAGTTTGCTTTTCTGTTTTCTTTTTCAGAGAAATGTCAACAGCGAAGCTAGTTACAATGTGCTAAATATAAGCTGTGTCATGTGTTGAGGGATTAACCCCCGAGTGTGAACCGTTGCCTGTCCTTTGCACTGTCTGGGCAATAAATCGTGTCTTTTTACAGCTGTTGCTCCGCGGTGAATTTCAGTCCCTCCTCCTCTTGTTTTCGGTGTAGCTGTTGCAGCAGCAGCAGCAGCGGCGGCGGAGAGAAGCCACAGGAGGGCAGCAGAGAGTCGTGAGTGAGCATCTGACAGTGGCAAGAGCAGAAGACAAAAGAGATTCACCTTGAAACTTGGTCGCTTCGTGAATAGCAGTCAGATTGTATACTAATCAGCTTGAGTTTTCCATAATCAGTGATATCGATGTGGCACATTTAGATGGTGTGATCTGCTTTCGCTTGATTACGCAGTGAACAACCGAGAGAGGCAGGAGATGTACACATGCACCTTCTCCGTCATTTTGAAGACGTTAAGCTGACAAACAGCCGCATATCACTGTGACGAGTGTGTCAAATCCTCTGCGCCTTCCTCCATGGGCCTCTCGGCTCAACCGGTCTGGTGCCTACTCCAAATAAGGCTCACCTAACATCCCCCGAAAGCCGAGCAACGACACAATGCCACTGCTCTTTTTTAAGCCCCCTGCCCACGCTTCTATATGACCTGACGCCAGCTGAGGGGCTTGGGGGGCTAAAGAGGAGAGCCGGCGAGGGAGGGAGGGAGGGAGGTTTGGGAGGGCGGGTCAGCTGGTTACTGTACAAGAGAGTCTTGAGAATCAGGAGCGTTCATTTTCTCCCCCCCAAGGGCCGGCCCAGCGTAGGAGAAACCGAACACCTCGGGGGGGTAAAAATAGAGCTCATCTGTCTGAGGTGTGGTCTCACAGACGCATCTTTCACCGCGCTTCGTTCACTCAGTCTCTCAAATGTCCTCCGGCTCTTTTGCTTCTGCTCTTAAGCTGCGGGGCAGAACGGTCCTGTATTACAGAGCTGACGACAAATTAGACTTAAGCCTGGCAGAGTGAATACAGAAGCTATTCACGCTCTCTGTGAATTATCCAACCCTGTGCACGCTGTCTCTCTCTCTGTGTGTGTGTGTGTGTGTGTGTGTGTGTCTTTCTGTCCCTCTGGAACGAACTTTGAAAGGAAAAGAAAAGTTTTACTCCAGAGCTGCACACTCACAACGTGGCAGTTGTGAGTTTTTGCAAAAAGATGTTTTAACAACATTTGCATTTCTGATTTCAAGGTTTTTGGTCCCTAAGAGACACAAAGCACAGTCAGAAACAGTCCACTGAAGTGAATAATGGTCTCGACCGTGTGTCTGTTCATTCATACGTCACAATATTCTTCAGTTAAAGAAACATTCCAAAGCTTCAGCACTGAACGTGCAGTGATCATCAGAGGCTGGCAGTGATGCTGCACAGCTAGATGTTTGTGATGCAGACGACATCTCATACGCTGCTTTAACCTTCAGTGCAGGGTTTAAAGAGGCCAGTTTTGCAGTTTTAACATATGATTGGATGCGATGACAACAGAATTAAGCATAAATAAATGTATGCTGAAGCAAAGCACCGTCTAATATATTCAAGTCAGATGGCACCCGTTGTGGGAGCTGTTCCAGGCCAGACAAGAGCTTAGTGCCTCTTTGCTGAAGGTGACTCTGACTAGAAAAACACAGTCGTCTTAGAAACCACCAACGTAGTTCTCTGCTTTAATGTGTTCTCTAATTGATACTATTGCTTTGACAAAGCAGTGGTAGTCAGTGGACCTTGACCTTGTTCTGCTGGTTTCATATCCAAGAATTAACTTTCTCTTCGAGAAAATCGAGCAATAAACACCTGATGGTCCACGTAACGACACACTTTATTCCTAATGAAGACTTGTTCAGAAATGTGCTCCCTGTTTTTGCACGGTGCCGTTTTCAAGATGAAATCAGAGAATCGCTCTTGCGAGTTCGCTTTCGCAGCGTGCAGTTTTATGCATCCGCGTCGATGACGGTTTCCATTTTGGTGTTGCTGTCAGCACCATGGAGAGCTCTGGTGGAGGCAGGTCTGCGCTCAGGTCATTTAACCTCTAGAGATTATGCCATTAAGTCTTTTCTTCTGGGTAGTTTAACCGGCGCTATCATGATCATTTTATAGCCTCAGTTTCCCTCCAACGGAACTCTCCTCTCGTTTGTCTGGTACATTACAGGCATTTTCATCGAGTTCTATTAAAGATGAAGTAAAACAGCGTGTTACAGTGCTGAACTCAGCCATAGAAACCACTCACTTTGGAATGTCTTTATTTCTTTTATGTTGCAGATAATGTGCTGCATTTCAGGGTTTCTGCTGCAGGTGCGTTGAAAGGAAATGTCCTTAAAACGTCACACAGTAGCATCATGAAACCAAAGAATATTAAGTTCAGAGTTTTTTTTAATACCTGCCTGAATGGAATCAGGTTTTTAAACAGTTTTTTGCTCTGCTGTTTAACCATAAGAGGAGCAGCAGTGCCGCTGTTTAAAAATACCACCCTGTAAATGAACTCAGTGGGCTTGGAGCCCCTCTGACACGAGCTCCTCAGTACGTCACATTTTCTGCATTTTCACCCACAGTTCAGTTGTGTCTCTGTTCCAGCACAGACAACCTTATATGCCCGGTCGGTGGAAGCTTTCTGCTCTGTATCATTCAAAAACTCTTTCAAATCTTGAGACGCACGACGTAGAGTCTTGACACAGTTATTTCTCCTTCTAAAAATACCCCTGTCCCCTTCTAAAGGCCTACTCCCACTGCACAGGGCGCACGGCTCTCCTTTCCGTTTGCCCTAAGAAAGTTAAAGACGGTCCAACATGTCATCTGATCCACCTCATTAGCATATGTGACATCACGTGCCCCGGATAAATAAGAGGGGGCTGTGACCATGGCTCAGGACCACTCTGTCTTGGGACTCCGGCTTCTCTTCTCCTTTCTTTCCTCCAGCTCCAACTCTCCAAAATGGTGTGTAGAAAATTGTGTTTTGGACCTTTTTGGGGTGGGGCAGTGCCGATGGAGTTACTTTTTTTTTTTTTCCTACCGGGGACAAGTGTTTATGGAGTTGGATCCCATCTCTCCATCTCTGAAATCATGCTAGGGAAGAGTAACCAAGCCTTGCATGTTTGGCTCTGGTCTTTAAAAATTGTGGAAAAGGTTCAAGGTTGAGATGCTCTCTTTGAAATACATTCATATTTCTATGACTAATGTCTTTGTAGCCTTGTATCGAAATGTAAGGAACCTTTAATTTCACCACCCATCACATTTATTTACTGCAGTTTTGGACAGCATTTTGTCTGTGCTCTCATAAATCACTCATTTTCACTCATGTCTCTTTGTCCGTGTGTCTGTAAATGTGTCTTGTTGTTTGTGTGTATGCGTGTTTGTTTTTTTGTGTATTTCCATGTGACAGACCGAGTTCTCAGCGGACCAGATTGAGGGTAAGTGAAGAGACGGCGAGATCATCCTCATCCCCTTATAAATAACTTGGCGTGAGAACGTGAGAGTTTGCCCCTCAGAATCATCAGTCATGTTGTCAGAAGGGATCTTTCAGCAGTTGCCACGCTAAACAAACTCCCAGAGCAGGTCCAGGCTTGCTGAGTTTAGACAAATCAACCACTAAAGGGTGGAAGTGGGGATCAAGAAAGAACCAGACTGAAGGCCACGATAGGACGTGCCATTCTAGGGACTTGTCCAGCTGTCGAGGAGGACGTGACATGTGTCTATTCTAAGCCATGCCCGGCCTTGTCTTGGGGCCCGCAGTGGCCCTCACAGCTGAGGTGTTAATCGCCAGGCCAAGGTTTAAGACGCAGGCCGGCGGCGTCCCCTTACACAAGGAATCCAAACTGTGATTCCCCAGCAACATCCCCAACCCTTCTGTAAACTGTCTGGTGGGAGACGTTTGTCATAGCTTGTCAAGTGGGTATGACAATTGAACGCTCATTTAAAATGCCCCCATTGTGAACAGAGCTACATTTCTTCTTTTGCTCCTGTATTATAAGTCCATATTATAAGTGATACACTTTAAAAGCTCCCATTTGGGCACGTCACAGTTGTGGGGTAAAGCTCAAAAGTGCCTCCTATCAGTGTCATTTGACTTCCTACTCGCTATGCTTTGCGCCCCGAAAAGAAAAAAAATGCTGCTTCTGCACATTGTGGTCCGTTTATACCACACGTTGGTCCTCAGTGGATACATGCAGGTGTTGATTACGTCGCCGTCAGCGTTCTGAAGTTCAACTTGAAGGGGGCCAGGGGGCCATGCCTGTATATGGCCCTGGTTACTCCGTAGGGGTGTATCAGTTTGCTCCCAGTGTCGCCCTGAATTCCTCGCAAATACAAGCGGAGGCAGGAATGGAGAAGGGTTGGCACAGCTGCTGCTGCTCCTCCTGCCGCCGTCCGGAAAACAACGCAAGAGCATTAATCAGTCAGAAAGGTCACTTTGAGTTGGCCTCCTGGTAGGGTTCATAGAAATAGCTCACCTTTGTTCAGGCCCCCGGTCGGTGCCTTCCTCTTGTCGGCGCGGGGACAGCTGTCGCTCTCCCAATTAGCTGGGAACAGTGGCAGAAGTATGTGGCTCCTGCTGTCTTTGATCCACAAAGACGATGTAGGTGACCACCAGTCCTGTGATGGAGACGCCCAAAGGAACATTACTGTCCTACCACATACAGCAAATATAACTTTTTGATGGTCACATAAAAGGGGTTCTTTTTCATGTCCATTAGCCTTAACATTTTTTATTTTCACGCTACCATGAGTTCATAGATTTCTACTGTGTGTAGCCTTTTAAGCAGTGACAGGACTGAGGTGTGAAATCACCTGTTTTCTGTTCTTGTCAACCGTTTGGTAACTCTCCCTTGATTCTCCCTCTCCCCTCCACCCGACCAGACTTCAAGGAGGCTTTCGGTCTCTTTGACAGAGTTGGTGACAGCCAGGTGGCCTTCAACCAGGTGGCTGACATCATGCGTGCTCTGGGCCAGAACCCCACCAACAAGGATGTTGTAAAGATTCTTGGCAACCCATCTGCTGACGGTAACGACGTTGCGCGTGTGCAAAATAACTCTTTTTAGGTTAAAAGGTATGTAACCAACGGTGCCGGATATTTTTTCGACAGACATGGCCAACAAGAGGCTCAACTTCGATGCTTTCCTGCCCATGCTGAAGGAGGTGGACGCCGTCCCAAAGGGTACCTACGATGACTACGTTGAGGGTCTCCGCGTCTTCGACAAGGAGGGCAACGGCACAGTCATGGGTGCTGAGCTGCGCATCGTGCTGTCCACCCTGGGTGAGTCTCAAGTCGCCTTTCCCCAAATATAGAAGCGCACAAATATAGTTTGCTTAGCGCGCAGAGTGTGTGTGAAATGGAGAGCAACTCCCTGACATGGATCCTCATGCGTCCACAGGAGAGAAGATGACTGAGACTGAGATTGAGGCCCTCATGGCCGGCCAGGAGGACGAGAACGGCAGTGTGCACTATGAGGGTAAGCCTTCATTTCCCAGCATGCCCTCTCCCCCCCTCTCTCTCTCTCTGTCTCTCTCCTTCTTATTAATCTATTACTCCAAAGATCCTTACATATGGGTTTGTGTTTTCCAGCTTTCGTCAAGCACATCATGTCTGTGTAAGAGGCCAGCAGTAGGAGTGCTGAGGAAACTGTAGCTCACCTACAGACAGCCCGACAGTGTTCAGGACATCCACGCTGTGTTAAAGACCAACCAAGGAAAGACAAGGACTATGTACAAGGGATGTTGAAGCAAACCCATCTTGTTGTTTTATTTTGTTTTCCTTTCCACTTCTTCTCCAACCCTCTTCTCTCGGGACACCGCCATCATCTCTCCGCTGTAGACCCCCCCATCACTTGGCCTCTTACTCCACCCAGGGCGTGTCTCCACTCGCCGCATGGGGTGAGGAACGGGGGAGAAGGGGTGACCGCTCACCAAGTGAGGGTAGATCCCTCCCTTCCCACCACCACCTCATTCAGTCACGCCATCACTGGCCCAGCAACGCCAAAGGTGCTGGAGAATGGTCGTGGATAGAACGCCACAAGTCTTCCCACTTCCCCTGAAAAGTTTTATTTATTGTCATTCTGTTCATTTCAGAATAAACTTTTCCAACGTACATCCCATCTGGGCTGATTCTTGATCTTTCATTGCCCACATACAGTTGTAGATATGCATCAGGTGTAGTTTAGAATAGTTCTATCTTATATAGTGTAGTTAAAAACAGCACATTCTTCTTCAAACAAATGAGCCTTTTTGTACCTGCAGCACCCACAGTGCCTAAACAGTATGTTTCTGTAAATTGTAAATAACACAAATAGTGCAAAGAAATAAATACTGAATGGATCTATGTGGCATGGGTGGTTATGTACAGTGTGCATGTATACATGACTATATACAGTAAACACAGTGTGCTGCAAATATAGCCTGGATAATCTTAGTGTTTGTCTTCGCTATCAGCCAATCAGCGCTCACCCAAACATCTCAGTATATCTGGTATCTGAGGGTCTCACATATTAAAGAGAGTCCCCTGAGGATGCTATATATATCTAATCTTTCAGGAACATGTGTTCAGGTATAAATCTCTGCAGGCTTTATGTATCACTCCTGGATCTGCCCGCATCCCTGTTGAGCACGTACAAGGAATCGACCAGGAAACATAGTTTGTTTGTAGTTTTGGTACATTTCTTTTTCCCCACCCCTCTGTGAAACTTCTAGTGGAATAAAATGCAGGAGCAATCTGCAACCTGTGACAGACAGGTTGCAGTGTAAAAACTGCGAGAACAGCCTGCCGCAATGTGGACACACTTTTATTACACGCGTTACATCATACTTCTAACAACAGCCAAGCTTTTAAAAGAAATTAGATAAAACACATTATATATATTGTAGATCTACATGTGCAAAAATAACAGGATAAATATAAAGAATCTCTTATTTTGGATCTATAAAATACAAATTAATTTCTGCATTAGCAAATGTAGTATTTATTTTTACATGCTAATCTATTATGTGTCATGTTTGAGTACATACTTAAATCAAATGTGAGCAAATGTGTTTTTTTTTACTTAGTGCTGAAATTGAACGTTGTATTACTAAATTCTGCCACAGCTTCATTCCTACCAGTAGGTGTCAGAGTTGAGCGGGAAAAGCTCTGTACAGTTTTAGTAGAAGAAGAAACCTCTGCACTGAGATATGGAAATGAATTTGAGGTCTCACTCTGTTGCTGTTGTTATGGAGGAAAATATTCTGCTAGAGTGAGAAAACTCATTTTACATCCAAACAACTTCCTTCATAGTCATATTTTAAGCTTATTGAGGCTCCATCACAAGGGGAAAATAAAAAATAACACAGATTGATGGTTTAAATATACTCCTGTAGCCCGGAAGAGCAACCTGCGACTTGACTACAAAGTGACCCCTCTTTCCGATACAGACGATCTTTGTGTAGTTGACTGGATTTCTTCCCGTGTAGTTTTGTTGCTGTTTTGGGTCAGAAAAATGCTAAAAACGTGTTTTTTGGGGCTGAGAAATGTTTCCAGGCGAGGACAGGCGCTGTCTGCGGCCGCTGCAAGGTAAACTGTGGATTAAATAATTGTAATTGTTTGTCCTTGAAGTAATATTGTGTTTGTTTTTGACACATTCAGGAGCAGCTACGACAGATATCTTGAAAATATCTTGATTAACATGGTTTTCATTGTTAACCAGTTTGGCTTATATGGAGTATTTACATACTTTTATGCTTTTGGAGTTGAAGTTGTGTGTTTCTCCGGGTTGTACTGACGTGCACTTGTCCCCATAAGTAGGTCCCAACAACCTTTGACACACTTCTGTTACTGTGATAAGCAAAATGTCAAATGGCGGGTGGAAATCTGACATAAATAAGTATTTCTGTATTTATTTATTTCTACCTTTGCACCAATCCCCCCCCATTTCCTTCATTTTTAAATATATTTATTTCTTTATGTAAAATGGGAAATTAAAAGTAAGTAAAGTACCCGGAACTAATATCAATATATGTCACAATTTCAAATTAATTATGGCTACAATTGTTTTAATACTTTTTATTTATTTAATGGCATATTCATTTATTTATTGAGTAATTTATTTTGTTATTTTCATATTCAATAGGTGTAGGTTTAGTTTGAAAATCCATCATGAAGTCTGGAAGTGTGTTCAAGTGCATAAAAATACATTTTGAAGACAAAAGCAGGCATTACTTTACTTTATTTATCTATTGTCTATTTTCTGTGACATTTCATGGACCAAACGATTAATTGAGAAAATAATCGACTGAACAATCGATAATGGAAATAATCATTCATTTCAGTCCTACTCTGATCCTTTAGAAAACTAATATCACACTTCCCTTAATCCCCAGCTGCTTTACCAAAGTGAATGTATGTGTCAGGTTGCCAAATCCTTTAGTCTGATTGGTTAAAAGTCTGTCATCCGTCCCAGACTACAGCACAGTCAGGCCCAGCAGCTCGGGCAGCCCGTCCCCTCGACCCGTCCAGAGACTTCCAGCGCCAAGTCCCTGATGGACATCGGGACGCGGCGGATCTTCAACGAGGACCATGATCTGTTCCGACAAAGCGTCCGGCGCTTCTTTCAAGAGGAAGTGGTCCCACATCACAAGGAGTAGGTGGAAGCATGGGTGGGTTACTGAATGGGTGTGCCAGGCACAGGGGCTCCAGGGGTCAGGGGGCCACTTGGCCAGAGAACAACCATTCCTTGTTGCAAAGTCAATCAGACAACTACAAAGAGACACAAAATACACTGAACAAACATATAAACGCAACACTTTTGTTTTTGCTCCCATTTTTCATGAGCTGAACTCAAAGATCTAAAACATTTTCTATATACAAAAAAAAAAAACATTTCTCTCAAATATTGTTCACAAACCTGTCTAAATCTGTGTTAGTGAGCACTTCTCCTTTGCCCAGATAATCCATCCCACCTCACAAGTGAGGTATATCAAGGTGCTGATTAGACAGCGTGATTACTGCACAGGTGAGCCTGAGGCTGGCCACAAGAAATGGCCACTCTGAATGTCGAGATCTTTGAGTTCAGCTCATGAAAAATGGGGGCAAAAACAAAAGTGTTGCATTTATATTTTTGTTGAGTGTAAGATGCAGAGAGACTTAAAACCACCACAAAGAGACAAACGACTACAAAGAGACACAAAGAGATGCTAAGTAACCACAATGAGACTTAAAATGACTTCTTCTTGTCAGCCTTTCCCTGCCTCACTTCCATCTCTTTTTCCTTGTTCTAGGTGGGAGAAGGCGGGTGAGGTGAGCAGGGAGGTGTGGGAGAAAGCTGGTGAGCAAGGCCTGCTGGGAGTAATGACACCAGAGCAGCATGGCGGCATCGGTGGAGATCTGTTCGCTACGGCCATCACATGGGAGGAGCAGTGAGTTGCCCTTCAAATTAAAAGCACGGTTACTAAGAGACCAAACACTGGCTGTGTTTATTTTAATGAGATTTTGTTTTTGACCTCCAGAATGTACTCCAACTGCTCAGGGCCGGGTTTCGCCTTGCACTCCGACATTGTCATGCCGTACATTGTTAACTATGGTAGCAAGGAACAGATCGAACGCTTCATCCCCAAGATGGCTGCTGGGAAATGCATCTGCGCTATTGCCATGACGGAGCCCGGAGCAGGCAGGTCAGGACTGGAGCGTAGGTGTAACATCAAAGAAATCATGCATAGCGGTAATGTAGTGAAGCTTTAGAGACCTGTCATTTGTCTTCGTAGTGATCTTCAGGGTGTGAGGACGAACGCCAAGAGGGATGGCAGCGACTGGATCCTCAACGGCAACAAGGTGCTGAGATGTGAAGGCGGTCGCTTCATCACGTCTCAGCTTCAAGCTTTAGCTCCTTTCTCCCTCTCCTCCCCAGGTGTTCATCACCAACGGTTGGATGGCCGACCTGGTGGTGGTGGTGGCCGTGACAAACCGCGAGGCGAAGACGGCGGCGCACGGCATCAGCCTGTTCCTGGTGGAGAACGGCATGAAGGGCTTCCACAAAGGACGCAAGCTGGAGAAGATCGGCCTGAAGGCTCAGGTACTGGAGCTCAGCGTCTCGGGAAAGAGAGTCCATGTCGGCGCACTGTGGTTCTGCCGTCTCACCTCGTTTCTCTCCCCCTTTCAAAGGACACAGCTGAACTGTTTTTTGAGGATGTGCGGCTCCCAGCTGACGCGCTCTTGGGGGAACTCAACAAGGGTTTCTACTACCTGATGAACGAACTGCCTCAGGTGAAAGGAACATGGGGAAAATTACCATACACGTGTTTTTAGATTCAGTGCGGCTTAAACATTCCAAAGACATCTACAGTCTATCTCTGATATTCACTGTGAATACACAACCAGAAGTCCACTTCAAAATCAAAGAAAAATTATGCTCCTCATAACTCATAACATGTTTTTAAGCTTCCTTTAGTATCACAAGACGTCCAGTGATTAGTTGTGTGTTTGTTCATGGATACACTGCAAAGTGTATGACAAAGTCAAAGCACTTAAAATATCTCATTTGGTGATTTCAGCAGGTCATGACCAAGGAAAGCTCAGAGAAGAGAGAGACCCCCACTTAGATTAACAGATTTATTTAGGTAAATATAAATAAAACGGCAAAAATAGATGAGGTGTGGGTGATGTGTGGGGGAATATGTTGCCAGGAGCTGATGGGAGAAATGATAAAGGAACCAAACTAAAGGGCACATAAGAAGTCCCTCTGAGATGATTCTGGTGGCAGCTTCTGTGTCCTTCCTTTGTTGCATTACCTTAATTTGACGGTCAGTCTTATGGTTTCATGGAGTAGGAGCGTCTTGTGATTGCTGACATGGCCATGGCGAGCTCTGAGTTCATGTTCGAGGAGACCAGGAACTACGTGTTGCAGAGGAAGGCTTTCGGCAAGACGATCGCTCACCTCCAGGTCCGTCCAGAGAGATGTTTTTAGAGGTCGTGTTCTGTTCTTTGCCTTGTGTAATTTACTGTTGCAGATGTGAATCAAAGTGTACCATCAGCATTTTCCTTTTTGCTCCACAGACTGTGCAGCACAAGCTGGCAGAGCTGAAGACGGAGATCTGTGTGGGCCGAGCCTTCGTGGATAACTGCCTCCAGCTCCACGCCGAGAAACGCCTGGATCCCTCCACGGCCTCTATGGCCAAGTTCTGGTGAGAATGTGTCATTTTCTTTTTTGTTTTGTATTTACCAGATTCTAAGCGGCTCCAAACCTAAAAACAACCAGGCCACACTGCTAATATCCTCCTTCTCTTCAGGGCATCCGACCTCCAGAACAAGGTGGCCACTCAGTGCCTGCAGCTCCATGGGGGCTGGGGCTACATGTGGGAATACCCCATCGCAAAGTGAGTTGCACTTCACCCGTGTTACCCTTTTTTCTTCCAGCCCATCAACTAGCTGCTGAACTTGTCTCTCTCTCTCTCTCTCTGTCTCACCAGGGCCTTTGTGGACTCCCGCATTCAGCCCATCTACGGAGGCACCAATGAGATCATGAAAGAGCTCATCGCCCGCAGCATTGTCAGCCAGAAGTGAGAAATTTGGACATTTACACGGTGGAGGAGCACTGGGGCGTTTTCTTAGTTGACAGTTTGTCTGAAATTAGGTTAACGTAGGTTGAGCGATTTTATGAAAAGTCGAGGAATGGATCACAGGATGTGCTTTAATCGTGCTGAAATTCTTCAGACCGCTCCAGAGATTAAAGGCTATGTAACTTTTTAAATGATGAAATAACACTTTCCTCTTCTTGAAAATGAAAAGCTTAATCTGTTAGCATAAAAATGCACTCTCACTCAATTAAATGCACTCGTTTTCCAGCTACAGCAGCATTTGGTCCTGTATGACCAGCAGTGAATGGCGGCTAATGTTGGCAAACTTAAATCACGTATTGCTGTGCGAGGGACATCACTCTCTATCAGTTCAGTGACTGACTCTTTTCTACTTGTCCTACTTTTACGCCACATTCTAGCATTTTCCTTTGTTCAGCACAAGTCACACAGACTGGCTTCAAAAACTAAACAAGACAGGAAACAAAGCTGTTTCTTCTTTATCGGTGAAGCTTATTGCTGGTGGTGTACAGGGCTGATTTATAGGCTAACAAATAAACTAGAAAGAGCTCTAATGGTCTAACAGTTTCCCAACATAGGCCTCCTTAACCTTAATAAAATATGAGTTATATTCCAAAAGTTTGGTAAAATACTGACCTATTTTTATATGTCTGTTTCTGTCCAATACAAAGTATTTTTCTAATCAAAGTAAAGTCTTTCTGTGTGTTATTAGTTGCTTTGTGTGTGTGCAACATGCTGCTGCAGAAGATGTATTTATCAGATAAACATGCCTGATAAATATATCCTGCTGTCCACATGATGAAATAAATACAGTGATCACTATGTTTTACTGTCGGGTGTTATTCAGAATCAGCAGAATACTGAATTTAAAGTCCGCACGCGTCCTCGAGTAATAATTAAAGCAGTTTCGTCAGCATTGCACTGTTTTCCTGTACCACTGAGAGCATCGGAGACATTTATTTCTCATTGATTATTATGTTACAGCTCATTAAAGGACTTAATTCTTAAAATGTTCTATAGCAGATGGAACAAATGTGCATTGTCTGATCTGCGCCGCTAGATGGCACCAAACGCACGGACAAAGCTGGCAGGGAAATGACAAATGACCACACTTCCATTTGATTCCATTGTAGCACACACAGCAGGGCAAAAGCAGACTGTTGAATGTGACTGACTGAGCTGAGTTATGGATGGTAATCATCCCATTTTTACTCTTTTATTATCTGTTTCAACACTGAGGCATCCATCCACTATTATAAACTGAGTGGGTCTGCATACATGTGCTTGTGGATGCACAGTCTGGTGCTCTGCCCCCAAAACCCGCATCAGTGCCAATTGAGGAAGCAGACATCATCCCCATCCCTCCTCACCTGGGGGGCAAGGAGTGAAGTTACTGCTCACTCGTGCACCCTTCTGCCCCTTCCCTTCTTTCCTCTCTCCCATCTCCTCCGCCTTTTCCTCTCCTCCTTCCACCCCCCTCACCATCATTCCCTCTGTCCCCTTGGCATCACATCCACGTTACCCCCTTCCCTCTCCCCTTCTCACCACCCTCTTCTCCATCTTTCCTCAGCAACAGCCACACCCCGGCGCTTCTGCTCATTTCCACTGCGGACAGAGTGCTTCTCCCCCCCCCCCCCCCCCCCCCCCCCCCTCTCCCTTCAGCAAAGCAGCCCATTATGGTGTCGAGGTACAATGACACGGCATTTCACTGTGCACCTGCTGAGCGCCAGCCTGGCATCATGCTACTTGCACATCTGTGTGCTTTTCTGTGTTTGCACCCCGCAGATGTTGCACAAATCACAGGGAGGGGACCGCCTGTCACGCATATCGCAGCCGCACAATCCCGTTGCGCCTCCACTGCTGCACTTACGGTATCTTAATTTGCGATGGGAGGGATCAGAGGGCCACCTCCCGCTCTCATTGTCACCACAGCTCCCCCCTCACAAGAGCATTAGTGCCGTTCAGCAGCCTGAGCCACCAGGTAAGGGCCAAAGCTCTTTGTTTGTCATAAAGTGGGGAAAGGAGGCTTTGGGATTTCTCAAACCAGACTCCATGTAGAATTTCAGCCATTTTAGTGCAACACGGGCGGGCAGCTGTGGAAGTTTCTCCAATAAAAGCCAAAGTGTTTATTGGTGCTGGCTTTGCTGTCCACTGCTCCTCCGCTGCCGTCATGGTGTGATGTGCAGTTATGTGTGAATTTGAAGGCGTCAGATGACTCGGATGTGTTTGACTCTAGTTTGTAACTGATCGTTGCTTTTCGGCTAAAGCTCTTGGATAAGAGGTCCTGGTGTGTGTGCGCGCGTACGAAGGTGTTGGATTGCGTTGTAATTGCGGTGCGCTGCGTCCTGGTGCGCCTCTCCTGCTGCAGCAGCCTGCGCCTTTTGTTCTGGTCCACGCCTGCATGGTGCTGAAACCGGCGCTGCTCCCAGCTATTCACTGCAGCACAGGAGGGCACACTAACCTGGGGGGGATGCAGTGAACTGGGCATATAGAACTGTGTAGGTTATTCAGTTTAGTTATCTGTGTGTGTGTATATATATACAGTTTATTGGCTCATGTCTTGCCCCTGGCCATGGATTATGGATATGGGAGTAGCCCTTCTTGTAGTTGGCATCTTGTCTGCCACAGCCTCTTGCCCTTCAGCCACTACCAGCTCGCATGAGAGAAAGGAAGCATGGCTTGGCTTCATGCTCCATATTTCAATTACATGTTAAGGTTAAAAGAATCCCAATGAACCTGTAAAACCAGACCTTTATTCTCCAAGTCTGCAGGCTATAATGAAAGTGCTGCCCTGATGGGTTCTAATGTCTTTCTTATATATATATTTTCAGCCATAGATAAAAATCTAGAAATGTCCAGACTTCCATTAAGCGTGGCTCTGTGTCGCCTCAGCTCCCACATGCCGAGGAGAAGCAGTAACAGTGGATTTCCCATGGCTGGATGTGAAAACATTCCTTGTATGAAAAGGAATTAACGCTCGCATGAAACTGCGCTCCACTTCTTGCACTTGCACATTCCAGTTACTGTCTCATAAAGACCACGGGTCTGGACTCCATATAGAGTGAAAACAGCATCTGAAAATGCCCATCATGTTGGATTTCGAGTAGAAGCTCAGCCAACATGTAAGCTTTTTAAATCGTCATCAACAGTGCTGCTCTGGGGTCAGTTTTGGGCGTGTAAGGCAAACCTCTGAGATGAATGGGCCTCTTTGCCCATTTGGACGTAGAGTAGGTATTTATTGGCTCGGGCCAAATGGAGGTTGACAAAGTGCATTAAAGTCAAGATGTGTGTCCAGTTTCACCCACTTCCCTGCAAGGACAAGCCTCTATCGGGCCAGATTGGCCTGAGTCTAATCACAGATGGAGTAATTGAAATGACCTTAATCACGAAACAACAGGTTGGGTTTGTGTCTGTGTGTTTGCTTGCATAAGCTTTGAAAATACTATTTATTTACATCGTGTGTGTGTGTGTGTGTGTGTGTGAGCCATACATTTAGCCACTTCTTGCCTTTCCAACCACGGGGAAACCCAATCCACCTCCGTGCACCATGCGGGAACGTTAAGTATATTTCCCAATGTCAATTCTGGTTAGGTGCGCCGTCAAAGTCCTGAAACCACAGAACCACTGTGCGCTCCACTGAAATTAAGACGCGCCATCTTGGCCGCTGCTTCCTTGCATTGGAAAGAATTGCATTGGAACAGTGTTTGGAGTAAAGATCAGTTTCTGGATTTGTTTGTGGATTGATGTTAACTGGTTTGACGCCAGTGCTTGTCTGGTTTAATGCGCGCCATGAGGGGTGGACGTGGATGTCTTTTTGTGTGCGTTAGCATGCAATCTGGTTTAGTGTCAGCCAAATAGGTGACGGCAGTGAGGTCTGGTGCCGTGGTCGCAGGTGTCCGAGGGCTCAGGATGCGTCTTTGTCCCCTGCTGCTCGTCCCGTCTGAGCACTTTTGCGCTACAGGTGTCTAATGGGAGCTGGCAGAACTGTGCTTTAGTACGCGATTAAGTCTCGACTGTGAGAGGGACCTAATCTAATTCACGCACGTCAGAGGAATCACACGGCCCACTGACCTGCATGTGGAGCACACACACACACACACACACACTTTCTCAAAACACACACCATGCTTCTTGGCCTACATGATGGAGCAAATCAAAGAACGGGGAACTAAAAAGGACATGTCATGTCATCGCCCATTTTCCAGGCCAGGTGTCAATATGTTGACTCTTTGGAAAAAAACGTGGCTCTTAAAGGAACATTACAACATGCTCTAACAACAGAGGACAGATGGACTTTTGCTCAATAACCAAGAAAGCTAAACCTGCGGTCCAGATGTAGTTGAAGCAGCTGCTAAAGTAAAGATCGGTGTGTCTGCCAGCAGAACTACACACAGATTGTTGAAGTTTGTTGTTTTGGAGCGGACTTTTCCCGTCAAGGACACAGGTGGCAAGTTTATTGAGTTTGATAAACGCTGTTTATCTGGTGCTAAGATCCCTCCTGTGACCTCCTCGGCATAGGACGGCCTCTCTAACCATTCATCCTCCCTGCCTGCCCTTGTACCGTCTCCATCCACGGCTGACTAGCAGCCAGTCTCCCAAACAAGCCCTGACAGCCAGTGTCTCATTTCATTCCTCACGGACGGTGCCCCTCGACAGAGAGGACACTCATGCAGGGCATTCTTACTCTCGGCGGCAACCTCCTTCAGATATTGGCATCTAGAATGTTATGCTGCTCTCGCTTCCGATTTTGTGTTGTAACCATGTTAGCTAATCCTTGAGGTCGGCGTGATAATGGCAGGTTTGTACACGAGAGGCTGTAGGAGTTTATTTCTGAGAGTCGAAAAATACAACGCTGCCTACCAGAGTCGACTTGGCTGGATTACAGCAAATCCACACTATTATGATCCATGTGCCTCAAACTTATTTCCCTCCTCTAGAAAGCTTTATTTAGATCAGTTTGTGTGGACAAGTGGGGAAAAAAAAAAAAGTGCTGTATGCTCACACAGAGCTATTGCAGGAAGTTTATGTGTCTCTGTCTTAGCGGGGTTATGACATATAGTCCAGCTTGAACTTGGCTCTTCGTGGTTTCACACCCCTAATTGGCACAAGGGAATGCAGGCAACTGGGCCGTTGACATATTCTGGATAATATTATGGAAGTGTCCGTTGCTATATGTAGCCAGCTGGGTCCTAAGCACTAAAACGTGGCTGCATTTTATTGGCTTTGCAGTTAAAGGAACTTTCAATCAAATGCATTTTAATTGACAGACGACAAACCATGCATTTTACTGGGGGAGTGTCAGATTTTGGATACTTTTGGCTGCAACACGTTGAGTCAAAATGACTCAACTTTAAAAAGTAATACGTAGACTTTTTGTTGTTTCTTAATTTCTTATAAAGATTCCCTGAAAACACGGTTCATTTTATTTCCATGGAGCACAAGTTGCACAGAGGAACATTCTCTTTTTTTCACTTGTTGATCAAAGACGGGAGTATTTTAAGACTTAATAGCAGACTAAATGATGGACTAGTGGCTGCAGTTACATTGGAGACTGGTCTGGTTTGTCGGACCCTGACATGGGCCAACGGTGGGAAGAAACCACTAATGAGCCTTACTTCTTCCTGAATGGGCCAGAGACCTCCCGTTAGCCTAGCGTAGCGGCTAACTCATGTAGCACTGAGCCTCGATGATTTCCAGATGTTCAAGCTAAACAGCTCGATTGTTTTCGCCGCATCCTTTTGCAAACAGCGGGTTGGCAGCGGTTGTGGGCTAATACATAGGGGGAAGTGTACTGCAGGAATCAATGAGCCTCATTGTTGAAGTCCATGCATTGTCAGAAGATACAGGCTCTATATCAGGTTTCTGCATGCTTTTATGAACATTCGTTCTCCATGGCATCTCAATGTGAGTGTGTTCTTCAGTTGATCCATTAAGGGAAAGGGGGTTGGAATCTAAGGTCATGGAAAAAAAAAAAAAGTCTCCAAGGATTCAGGGCGAATTGGCTCTCAGGGCCTGAAGCTTCCTAAACGAAGCCAGAACATCTTTTACTGTCTTAGTGTGTCCATCTCTGTGCCTGAGTGCTTGTCAGGGCCATATATTGGATGAATGGAAACCCCCAGTTCAGAGGAACTCCACACACAGCAGCTCTGTAAAGCCAGTGTGAAATGTAGAAACAGATGGGTAGCATGAATGTATTGATGGTACATCACTTCCTGCGAGTCTGCTTTTAACTGGACTGCAGGAACACTGCAGCTGAGTGTGTAGACGACCTCCTGGCTGGCTTCCAGGAAGGGTTTTCACACTGAATGCCACTAGATGTGACTTACCAGCAAATCTAACATCTCCTCTTAGACATGAAGGATATCATTTTAATCCACCAATACACTTTGCACCTTGCAGTTGTGTTAGTTGTGTAGTAACTGAGAGTTTGAAAGAATAATGCAAAACAAATAATAATGCTCATAGCTATAGAAATATCACAATGAAGAATGAGGCTTCTTGCACCCTCATGGTACACTGGCTGGTTTCTCGTTCCCCCCCACCCCGCACTGTCTGTTGTTTTGGAGTGTTGACTGTGCCTACTGCCCCAGTGGAACCATCAAGGGCCCCCCTCACCACGGCAACCCCTGCCATGGAAACCAGCCCCTCAAAGGAATGACCCTTTTGAGCACCAGTGTGAGGAGCCTCTGTGCAGCTCTCCCTCTCTCTGTAGTAAGAGGATCCATGCAGGAGGCTAGAAAATAACACGTTCACACATTCTCCTTTCTCCGTCCTGTTCCTTTCCCTTGCTCGTCTTTTCTTTCCCTGCCTTTAATTTGCTCCTCCTTTCATTTCCCATCCTTTTATTTTCTCTTTGACTTGGGAATCTCCTGATTGGGACACAACCTTCGACCCTACTGCACACTGCATTAGAATGAGAAGAGACTAAAAAATGGGGAGTCCCTCCTTGTTTGTTTGTCCCCATTTTAAATGTGCTCTTCCTCTATCTGATGCCAGCCATTTGCAGCATGCAAGGGACCAACCAGCTATGTTGAGTCAATGACAGAAACTGAGTTGACGTAGATGTGCAAGGCGGCATGTTTCCTCTAGTGGAGGTGGGGTGGGAGACTTCAGCGCCTCAGGTCACCCCTCTAAATCAAAGAGCATAAATCCTGGTAGAAAAAGGAGCCGTCCGCTTTATTTTGGAGCGTCAACAGATGTTTGTGAATGGCCTCTGGGAAAAGAAAGTGCTCTTGTTGTGATGCTGACAAAAGCTGGTGATGAACGGGATAGAGTTGAGCTCAAAGGCCCAGACTTTCATATGCCATGTCTGAGTGTCTTTGTCTGATCTGTTATTTTTGTGTGTTTCCTTGTAAGCTTTTATATCCAGTGCCAACTGTAACCGTATTGCCATTATTTTACATAGAATAATGATCTGTAGCGGCGCGTCAATATAGAGGCAGATATGCAAAACGGGAACAGAATAAACTACTTTAGATTGGTTGACTGTAAAATTGGGATTACATTTCCAAACAGTGACTGACAACTCACCACAATACTTCAGAATACTGTGTGTTTAAAGTCATTAAGGCAAAGTACTCAGCAAATTCCCTTTTATAATGAGAAAAAAGCTTTAAAAGTTACTTTCCCTACGTTCTCTATTATTTAAGTCATGCCATATATTGTGGCATCTACATGATGCCAATTGTAGCCTCATAAACTTTTATGTTCAATGCTCTTTGTATTGGTTTTATAGATTTTACAGCAAATACAGTAAAAAATCTGTCGAGTTTTTGGTCTCATAGGAACAACAAACCTGTCTTCTGTGTTTTACCTCTGCATCTTAAAGCGCCTGACATTTTTCATGCAGACTTCTGGGAGCCAAGATTTTACCACAGTAAAGGGAGAGATCCTGCAGAGCTCAGAGTCCATAGATTATATGACATGTTGTAGAACAAAATCTGCCTGTTGTTTTGCTCTGTGCGTAAATTACTTTAATAGGCTTTCTGTGAGTCATATCTGTTGTCAGGTTTTAAAAAAACATGAATACATGGTTCATTCAAGTCCAGACATTACAGATGTGAACTTCAAACCTTTGTAACTCGGTGTGTGTGATGTTATCTCTGTTGCTGTCGAGTCTACAGGAGCTCAAGGCCGTGATTGCTATCTATACTACTGTGCATGCAGGCTTGCTCATGTGCTGTACTACATTTAGATTTTGCATGCCACTCTTCAAATCCACAGAAATATGTATAGAAAGACTCAGCGAAAATAACTGAGAAGCAGATTCTGAGGCAACGGTCTGTAATTAGCCATTTCTCTTGCAAAATGACCACCGTTCAAAGCCACCAGCTTTTCCCAGTTCTTTTGTCCGTGCACCGTGGGTCGCCAATTATTGATTTTGTCTCTCTCGAGCTGTCTTTTCCTCAGCTTACCTATTCCCCATTGGGAGGCAGGAGGAGAGGGGGACCCCCTGTGGATCTGCATGTCCACATTCAAATGCTAATCCCCCGCCATCTGCTTTCTACCTCAGGGGGAAACTGCACGTGGTCCACGGTCGCTACAGGGTAGGGAGGAGAATCCCTGAGCTCCTTGTGCCCTGAGGGCTTTGCCAGGCTGATTGCCACCTCTGCACCCTAATCAAAGTGCATTGCACCCCCCTTTAGCCTCTTTCAATCTCACCCTTTCTCCAAACAGGGGTCATCAATAGAGAAGGCAATGAAAGAACTTAAAGAAGCAGCCTCCATTTATCTAGGGGCAATGGACCTTAGCATAATAGACCTCTTATTCTGGATGACCCCTCACATCGGCTGGTCAAAGAGACTTCTGGGCAGATGAGTTAATCACTGCTGGTGCAATGTCGTGAGCTGTTCAAAACTGCCAACCGATCAAATGAAGCAGATGTGATTTACACAAAACTTTGGAATTGTTGGAGTTTGGCTCCCACTCGTTTTGAGTGGGAACGCTTCTCAAGCTTGTTTTTTCTGAGTGCCTGCACCTCAACTGATGTGTGTGGGACTGCATTTGAATTTGCAGCTCTCAGATGACATAATAGTGTATATTTTGGCAGTCAGTGCTGGAAGTTCCTCTTCATGCATGTAGCCTGTATTTAGAATTCAATTCTTCCTTGAATGTTATATATCTAATTTTGTGTAAAACAGTCTTGTCTGAAGCCAGTGTGGCTGTAGATTTGCATTGATGGTGCTTCCATATGTCTATTGATAGATGTGGTCACTTGCCAGGACGACTAAGAGCCTTTTTTGGAAAGACTGAAGGATTCAGGGCTCCTTCATACGTTGAGAAAAGTCTGAGTTGAATGGATTCATGGTGTTGCACTCAACAAGTGAAAAGGGAGCCTGACAGAAAAGATAAAACCCTGTGGATGCAGCCTTCTGAATTCTGACATTGCAAATGTGTGAGGGGAAGCAACAACAAGCACATTGTTTAAGTATACTGACCCCTTGAGGTTAATAAAATCCTTTGGATTATACACAAAAGTGCACTTTAGGGAGGCTTAAATCAATCATTGCCTCTAGATTTACAGTATTGCACTAAAACCATTCACTCTCTTAGAGTGCAGTGTGCTGTAGAGTCAAAAAGTGAAACAACTTGAGCCACAATTATAATTAAAGAAGTGTAATTACTGATAATAGCTACGACAAATGTCTTCATGTTCACAAACTGCTTGTACGTTTTTACCCTCACAGATCAGATAGAAACTTAACAGAAAGCAGGCACAAACAGGAAAGGAAAATGTTCACATCGAGTCCCTCTCCCACCAGCCTTTATCTCCAATATTCTCACCACTAATTCAGCACAGCTCTGTGTATTTCAAACCAGGAGACACAGAATACATTTTATCAGCAGTAGCTCCTATGTTCTCAAGCCCAGCTATTTCCTGTGCCGGGCGGCATTCCCGACAACAGACATGTGAACCAGCTGTGATCTAAACCACAAAGGGACTGGGCTGCAGATTCACGACGCCGTAATCTGCATCCACATCTGAGTAATGAAAACACGAAGCTCCGTCTGGTCGAGCCTGCCCTGCAATCGCTCTGTCTGCGTGTGGCTCGGTTTCGCGCGTGAATTTCTGCGAGTGCATGGTTTTTTTGCACATGTAAGCATAAAGCCAAAGTGACACTCAGTCACTTTGCAGTTTTGACGATGTCACTCTGCTGCAGAGCTGCCAATGGATGCGTCGTGAATGCTGATGATGCACTTCCACCAGCGCTGCCCGCTGTCCCCCTCCCTGACAGATGAACTTACCTACTCTGGGGCTCCTGGCTGTCTGTCACTCCACCTTGTGTCATCACTTTCACTGGGCTTGAATAACAAATGACTCGTGATGGGAATTGAGAGTTTTAGCCCCATTCGTGGCAAAAAGGTGCGTTTCTAACTCTGAACCTTTTGGTCTCACCTCTCCTCCCCACTTCCTTCATGCCAGCTGATCCCGTCCAGTGTGCACATCCCAGCCCCTCGCTGATAACAAAGTCGGATGCAGGTTAATAAGTCAGAATCAGTATTTATTACCAAGTATGTTTTCACGCTACAAAGAATTTGCTCTGGTTTATTGGTGCGTTATCAAGAAACGCAAATATGAAATATGAAAAAATAAAAAAAAAGCCAGATGAGGTGCCACATTCTATAGTCCAATATTGCACAGAAAGCTCAAGTATTGTAAAACAGGTTCCATCTAAAAAGATAAAATACTTTAGCTTTTATTTAATACCATGTTCGACTCGACCAAGCTTTTTATTTCACCTCTCTGTCAGTAGAGAGGTGCACTGTTACGGTCCCTGGGTCTTCCCTCTTCATTTAAAGTTTGCCTCCTGATGGAGCCGTGGCCATAGTTACTCATCTCAGTGTCATGGAAACAAAAGACTTATCATGGCAGCAATAACGGCAGCCTCTGGAACCTCACAGAAAGCTTTAGCCCACATAGTGTCGCCAGCTGAGCAGTAAAGCGTTGACTTGATCCACGTGCATCCTCGCTAGGCATCGTTTCAATCGATTTCCCTGTTCGTTTGTGTACGGTGAAGGAATAGTCAGAGAGACATCCTTAGCTGCAGTCGGCTCTTAGTGTGTAAATTCCCAGCAAGTTAATGATGAATGACCTCACCCTTGAGTCCCTCAAGTGCAGTCATTATCGCTTCAC
Organism: Pempheris klunzingeri; assembly: GCF_042242105.1. Classification (NCBI taxonomy): domain Eukaryota; kingdom Metazoa; phylum Chordata; class Actinopteri; order Acropomatiformes; family Pempheridae; genus Pempheris; species Pempheris klunzingeri. Next base: position 4,993,528 of record NC_092035.1, read on the forward strand.
CAGGCCGAACCCCATGTCCGTGCCATTTACCTGCTCTTATTCTTAATAACTCCAGCTTCATTCTTACCTCCATCCTCTTTTGTTAATGGAAAACAGGATTCCTCGCGATTCCCAGACAACGAACCCCTCCCTCATCTGCCTTTTCTCTGAGGCCTTAAGGGCCTGCTCATATTATTGCATCCCCCCTCTCACTCTAACCACAATATTGTTGTATCACTTACACTAATAGCCTGCACTCAGTGTAGCACAAGGTGAAAGCACCGCAGAGATGCTTCCTGTGGACGGAGGAGAGATGTGGAGAGGTGTGATTGTGCATTTGTCATTAAAATGATATTTAAAAGGCAGTCTGTTAGAGCTGATTGAACAGTGATGTTGTGTCTACTACATTATCACTCAGTAAATGTCAGCTGGACTGGTCTCTTTGGCGCTTCATTCCTTTTATTCCTCGCCTGCGCTCTTGCAGTTCCTTTTTTTAACCCTTCAGAGTCTGGGGTAAAACGGCGTTTTTCACTACTTTTCATTTTCCCTTTGTGTTTCCCATTAAAACTGCTTAGCTTGCCTTTCTTTGTGTCTTTCTTTTCAGCACAACCTCACCTATGTGATTCTACAAGTATTTATTTATTTTGACATAATGTATGGACACACTGTATGTAAAAGTGCAAAAGAAACACAAAATCCGAGTAGGAACTAGTTGGATCTTTGGAGGAGCGGGGGTCTGCGCGGACACCTCCTCTCGTTCGTCTTCACGCGCAGCATCCACTTCATCCTCTGAAAGGAGTCTTCCTCAGAATCAGAACGTTCTTCCCCAGATTCAGCATCTTCTAACTCGTAGAAGAGCTGTAGTGCGCGACTTCAGCTCTTCATAAATGTAGTCTTAATAGGCCGATCGACAAAATTCAAACACTTGTAAAAAGTTTGAAGTGTCCGCTTTCCAACAGTCTTTGAATTGAGCACCTGCGTGCTTGTGTCACAGCTTTACGCTTTCAAACGTGCGACATGTGACTTTGACGCCGTGTGGCGGTCCTAGACTCCGAAGGGTTAAAGGACAATACCAGTGTTTTAACTTGTTAACTACAAATTTCACTCGCTCAGACTCAAACTGTCAAACTGGAATTTGAATTCTCCTCACTTGAAGGAGGTTTTTGTATCATGTATTCCTTTCAGAGAGTGGAAGCTAGCGCGCCAGGGTAACTAAGCTTCCACTTGCAAAGTGGTGAAAAAGCCAGTTGGCTAATACATTTCAGGATATGACAAAATCTAAAGTGCTCGACGTGCTTATCTGCAAAAAGCCCACATTAGAATGAGCAAAGCAATGTAAATCTGTTACGCAGCAGTGCAGCTCGACACTATGCACACAAAATGTCACCAAATAGATGCAAAACAACTGTGAGGGAAGCAATGAGTAAAAGACCTTGTGTCATAATCCATGCAGACTTGCGATTGATCACTCTGCTTATTGATTTTAACGCTGCACAGATATGAATAGAATTCATTATCTGCTTTGAACGGTAGAAAAAGTACAGCCGTAACTCGACGTGAGAACATGGTCATTTAGTAGCGGCTGAAAATAAGTTTTATGATTTGAATAGAAGATGTCCAAACACAACACATTGTTATTCATTTATCACAAGGTTGGTGCTTGCAGTTTTTTTCCCCTGTCAGAGCAGCCAAGAATCAACATCATCTCCACTCCTGAGCCTCCTACCATGACTCATTCCTTTCGGGGGGTGATGGGAGGAGGAGGAGGGGAAAAAGCGCCGGCTTGCTTGTTTTGGGTGCTCTACTGACAGGGCGGTTTCCCATGCCCGGCCTGAATGACAGAGTTCCCCCATAAGTCTTGACAGCTGTTGACTCCAACTCTGGGATGTGTTTGTCAGTGTTTGTTTGTCATTTATTGGTGTTTACACTTGGCAGCATGGAGCTGCGTGTTAGCTTGCCGGGGCAGTGACCCGCCAGCGCAGGATGTGGGTCTCTGCTGACGTCTTTCTGCTTATTGTGTTTGTCACCGAGTGGTATTTTGTGCACGCGTGTTCATTTGCTGCATCTATTGGATATCACAAAATATGTGGGTGTGCGCCGCTTGCATGCGAGTGACTCTCTCCTCTGCTGCAGACTGTCCAGCTGCCCCCCCCCCCTCTCCCCTGCCTGTCTCTGATGATTTCCAGAGACTTCCGCTCCTCACTCCATCTCCGTGACACGTGTGTCCTCTCCCCTCCACACCACAGCCCCACAGCACCTCAGCAGTGCTTATCTGCTGCTTCTCGCACATCTCTCTGGAGAAACGGTCCCACATCTGGACTGAAATATCATTTAATTAACCGAAAGCTGCACCAACAGTCAACTGAACACAACTAAAACACCTGGATCCAAACTGTGCACTGCAGAACTGTCCAAGTTAAATGTAATTCCCGGGGATACGAGCGGGGGAAATTTAGACTTAGTAAAGTCCAAGTCCATGTTGATTTGTCCATTTCCATTTCACGCTCTAATTATTCATAGCACTGTGGAGAAAAATGAACCAAACATTGGGGACCTTTAGTATTTCAAATTGACAGAGCAACTAAATGTACCTCATAAACAAGAGTAAAACAAATCTGAAATGGTTAAAAGTTCTCGAGCAGCAATAAGAGGGACCACAGTTCTCTGCAGACTCTTATTTGCATTTGCTTCCAGTATCTAATATTCACCTTAGTCTGCTCAGGCTCTTTTCATTAATAAGCTGCTCTGCTTCTGGAGCTTCACAACTCTAAACCCCAGCGTCTGACCACTGGTGCCCAGATCTCAGTGCTCCCCCGTGTAGGTGCTAATTTAAAGCAGATGGCATGTGGACACCAAGGCTCAGAACCGCCATCAACAGGAAATGGCTTAGAAAGAGGGACAAGAGCTACAAATTATAGTGGTTCACCTTTCCTCGCTGGTAACCTGCCCTTTCGGTGATCCACTAAAAAATGTTGTTATTAGAGAAACACTCAAGGCAAATATCAAACACCAAGGGAAGGCAATAATGGGATTCATGCACCACTGTTTTAGCATGTTTGATCCATCACTTTATTCTCATTTTCATGTAGCTTGCTGTTTGTGTGCACACTGTAGGCGTGAGTGTATCATCCCTGACCTTTTTTTTTCTCTTCTACTTGATGAATTATTTGTTTTTGTCTTTGCTGCATTCAGGCACCACCCTGCAGGTACAGACGAGGATCCCGCAATCCAACAGAGTGTTTTTAGAACTGCAGCCACTGTAGCCCAGGCAGGGAGGGCAGAGATGGTGTATGTGGTGAAGGAGACAGGTGCACGCCGGTTTTCCAAAAACTACAGGAAGTTAGGTTAGTGAGTCTGGCAACAACTCGCGTCTGAAAATCTGTGGACTCAGACGTGATACTCGTATTTTTAGATTCAGTGCGACTTGCGCTCTCCAAGGATATTATTATTATTATGTCCTATGTTCATTGCAAATAAACCACAAAGATAATCATGGCAAAGAGAGGCCTCAGAATCATTTTTAAGTTTTCCAAAGAATCAAAGCAATCCAGACATAGTTGTCTGCACACCCACTGGAACATAACAAACAGGACTAGTAGATCATTCAGAATACTTTTAGTTTTTTTTAAAAAAAAAAGCTCAAGTAACGTGTTTGTAATGAATTGAGGATTTCTGAGGATGAGGATACAGTTAATACATTTCTTTGGGTTTGGGCGTTCTTATGATTCATTTTATACACTAAATGATTAATAGATCACCAGAAAAATGTAAAGAATTGGCAGCTGCAGCCCTTCTGTGCTGTTTTTTTCTCTACCCAGTGAAGTTTTTACAAGGGGAATAGTGAGGCCAGTGTTCTCTGTGAGCGAAAAGCGTGTTGTGATTTTTCCATGCAGTAATATGGGATCTTATACGGTAGCCTGTGTTTGAGTTCAGCCCAGGGTGTAGGGCCGACTTCAAAGCCCACGGCTACACCCTGTGGTTAGTGGAAAGCCAGGCACACGCGAGCTGGAGCATTTACACACACACACACACACACACACACACGTACACACAACACGGGCAGGCAGTTGATATACACAATAACACACGCCCTCAGACAGGCACAAATTTATTTAAGTCCATAAAAACAGTTGACTGCGTTCTCACCCCTGAATTCCCCCACAGTCGTCGCATCAGTCCCCTCCGCCCCCTCCCCTTTTCCTGCTTTAAAACACACACATACACACACAGTCCCTCCACTTCCTGCCTAATTCTTTCTCCTCAAATCATGTCTGTTTTACACGGGCCTCTCTGAGGCATATTTCACATTTGAGGAATTTCCTGTGCTCTGCTTACATCGGAGAGGAATGACAGTCCAAGACTAGCACACGCATACACACACATGTTTAGCCTGTCAGTGTGGGAAAATGTGTTTGAACGTCTCCTCATATATGCATGTGAATGTGAGCGATGAGACAATATGTACTCAAAGAGGCCATCCTGCTGGGTGGTAAAAGGAAGGATTACTCTCCATCCATCACAGTCGGTAATTCCTCCAGCGGCGGTCCGGCTGTAGCTAAAGAAGGACACTGGACATTCCCAAGCACATATGCTATTGCTTGTGTTTTCCGGTCTGTTATGAATGACAAGCTGGTCGTCGCGATGGTGTGATGCTCAGTCTTGGCAGCAGCCTGCTATTCGCTCTTGGCAGTTTGCAAACAAGGAAAGCTGCACTTTCACAAACCACTCTGGTTTTTATGCACTAAAGTGCTCCTCACACGCTTTAATACAGTCAGATGTGGATAATTGTGACAATACGATAGAAGCGACTGTTCATTTTTAGCATTAATGGAGTTAAGTTCATCTGTTGTGTCATTCTGGTGCGACTGTAAATAAATGATCCACCTTATTTTGCCCTCTTCCTGCAGAGTAATGTGTATACAAAGACACTGTCTGCCCCATTTATTATCAGCTGATATAAAAAAAAAAATGCTGCCTGCACTCAGCTCATTAAAGCTTTTATATTATTAACTGTAAACACCCAGGAAACAAGTAGTGGAGCACACAGTCATCCATTTTACATTTGTAGCAGCAGTTTCTCTATCCCCGCTATTTAAGAACTATTTAAGGAGATTTGTTTGTATATAGTAAGGCTCAAGTTTTTTTTAAATTATTATTTAATTATAGTGTGTGATATCTGTGTTATATGTACTGTAAACAAATTGTGGGCACATAAACTGTGATATTACTTGCATAATTTAAAAAAAAAAGCACCAACTGTAGTGTAAAATATCATTCATACATTTATTTTTTATTTCTATAGTTACATTTGAAATAGCTGTAAGGCAAATGTAGTCAATTTGGTTAATGTGACTTAATGACTACTTAATGACTATGAATCTTCTAACTCAACTGAATGAAATGATTTCAGTCCGCAAAGGCGTTCGTTATCTTAGTTATAGTAATATTTAGTAATAGTAATATTTGTTCTTGCATAGAGTGTAAATGAAAGAAACGGCCACAATCTGCAGGCTGTGAGAGGAGCTGGGGGACTTGGGCCTTGGCGTGAGTCAGTCATGCTGTCGTGTTTATATTCAGAGGGCTCTGAGGGGATGGAGAGGATCAGCTCCTGTGTCTGGTCTAGTCGCTTTGAACAGACTCACCTTTGACCTCTGACATCAGAAGCCTCCAGCGGCTTTTGACCAAACAACAACAGGAGTGAAAGCCTCCGACAGCGTCGTATATCTTTGAAAACTTGCTCTGATTTAGCAAATTGAAAGCTCTGGGAAAATATGAAATCCACAACAAGGGAGCTTTTAAACCAGAGGATCAGATTAATCTCACAAAAAAGGAAATTAGATCATTTAATAATCATAAATAACCTCACTAATGAAATGATGTGAGTGGCAGGCTACAGAGAACCTGGCTGACTGAGCCTGAGACAGATGAGTGGCTGCTAACCTTTGAACAGACAGCCAGATCAGCGCGGATTTGGGTAATTAGATTTCCATGCTCTTAAATCTAATTTAGTATTTTGTTTAAAGCAAACAACAAAACAAGCAGATGCTGCTGTATTTTCTACCGTTTCAAGCCAAAAGGAGCAGTTGTTGTGGGAGCTGGACGTCGGCCTCGAGCTGGGAGGAGATTGCTCCTGTGATCCTGCTGATGCTCTGCGGTGATCCGATCCTCAGTCATTAGGGTTGGGGTTACACGCGTCTGCCAACACGAGCGATTGCGTCCATGTCTGGGTGAAAGTATTAACGTTGACTGGAAGGCTTACTGCCATGTATGTGCTGTCGTAGTCAGTGGTGAAAACATTCATGTAAGCAGGTTTCTTAGAGTATTATTCTTAGGATTATTATTCTCTTCTATTCTTAGGAGTATTTATCAGCTGCATATTTAATTATTAATTATAATTGTATGCATTTAGATCAGGTTACACCTCATAAAGATCTTCTCTGTGGTCTGTAACCCATGTGATGTCATAGCGAGGGGTCAATCAGGGGCTAAATTCAATCACAGGCCGTGTCTAATGAAGAATGTTTTAAGTTACATTATGGGAATTTTTTTTTTTTTTTATCTATTACTCACAAGTTCCACAACTTGTTTGAAGTGCTAGAATAAATTGCTGGAGTAAACCAGACTGCATTATCTCAACAGGCACTGGATAGATTGCCATGAAATGTGGTACAGACGTTCATGGTACCCAGAGGATAAATCCTACTGCCGTGAATGATTCTATGAATATTCCTGTTGTGCTGCCATGAAGTTGAAATTTAGGGTGAAATGTTTCAACGTTTGTTGGATGGATCGCCATGAAATCAAGTGCCCACATTCATACGGCCCTCCGGATGATTTGTAATGAGTTTGGTGACTCCTTAACTCTTAATTTAGCTCCATCAAAATGTAATTTCGTTCCAATAATTTTGTTCATGACCAAATGACATTCCCATCAGCCTCTGTTAAACTTTATGGGCTGACTAATCAACTTATCATCTCACGACTGAGTTTACGATTTATCCCCATTTTAATCAATCAATATTTAATATTTAATCAATATTTCAGTAACGCAATCCAAAAAATAAACAGGTATTTTATTGAGCATATCACTTAAAATTGCATTTTCCTAACTAATATTCTGACAGAAATTTGTTAGAGATCATTTTAGAGAAGATCTGACTTTGTATTGATTATCTTCCCCCATTTTCATTGGTCTCGACTTTCCTCGACCTTTTGCTCCGGAGCATGACGCAGAACCGCTGAAGCCGCCGCTGTTGCATTTCCAAGCACCTGCAACAACTTCACCTGCTCACTGTTTGTGCTACTGCTGCATTTTTATTGAGTCATGCTTGCAGAAAGGTTTCTGATGAGGTCACAGCTTGGGAGGCAGCTTTTTTTTGGCTATGATAACACCAGGAAGTATGAGATTCGTTGGATAAATGAATTCCAGCGTTAGTCAGCACCTGTTTGTTTTCCCAAAGAAGCAGATGATGCTTAATTTGATATTCTCCACTCTGCAGAGGAAACGAGATGAGGTAATTTTAAAAACCACATTGCACAGACCTCTTATGGGCCTCACTTTGTTTGGTTTTGGGGCTGCAAACTTGAGATGTTCTTCTTTCTTCTTTTTTTGACAATGTCTCTTAAACAAGAATTACAAATTCTCTGACCAGCTATGATGAAATCTGCAATCCAAATCTGGATGAAGGGGTCCAGGCAGATTACACCCAAGCCTACGATGATCCGTTCGGCTAATCCTTATCATAGTGAGTTGGCCGTGCCCCAATGCCACTGCTGAGGGGACGGGCAACGAGCAGCCACGGCGATCAGCCCACATCCCTACTTCCAGTACCGCAATGAGATTGACCTACCTTTGGATTTCGGATTAGACATAAGGTTTTATTGTGTCCCATGAAAAAATGTCCCGTGATAACCGTGCGTGTCTATTTGATGAAAGAAAGTGATTCACTGAACAAATTGGCTTCTTATGACAATGGTTCTGAATCATAAGTAATTGTCTTAATGTCTCACAACATTAAATATTCAACATTATACTACAGTGTGGTTTGCAGCTTTTTATCAAGTGTGTGTCTGATGTTTAACTGTCCATGTGTCCTACTCAAACACAGGGTGAACAAAATGTGTAATCCGGTGACAACGAGTTCAGCCCGCCGCTGTGTCTGTTGACAGTTCGGTAGTGGAAGATTGGCGTTAGTGCGACTAGACGGCTGAGGGCAGATTAGATGTTAGCGTCTGTGCTAGCTCGCTCTGCAAGCTCCGGTCCAGGCCTCGCTCTCTAATCATTGCTGGCAAAAAGCCTCCCCTGAAGGCGGCCGGCGTTGACAGGACTGTCTGAGCCTCACCGAGCAACGAGTCTCTCCCTCCCATGCCACCCAACCTTCCCCTGTTTGTCTCTTATCGCTCTTTCCTTTTTACCCAAATATCCAAACTCCAAACAGCCGTCATGAGCACTGAACCTTCTCAACAAATGGGAATGATCTTATAATTCAATTTGGAGGCAGGGTTCTTTTCCCGCTGCCAGTTTTAATGTCTAATTTGCTTTCTTTAAACCTGATCCAGTCCCCTACGCTGACATGTTGATTACAGTCTTTCACTGATGTCTCTTTCCACCCCCTTGAAACAGGACAAGCTAATGATGGGACTGGGACAGGAGGTGATGTGGAATGGATGGAGCAGAGCTGGCTTGTTCTATTCCTTTTCTTCCTCTAATTTATTAAGTGGTTTTGGGAACCGAATGAATGCATCCTTTATGATTCAGCCTCAGTGGTCTCTGTGAGGTTTGGTCATCCTGTTAGGGAGTGTCTCCTCAGTTTGGTCATATTGGTTTATTATAGTGGGCTGATTTATTTACTTTGTCATGGTTAGCTTCAGATGTCCATGTCAGTACAACCAAACGTATGCCAGTTCAATTCTGTTTCCAAGAATTCACTCAACAATCACTTATTTTACCATGAAAAAGCTGCTCTGTGTGTCCAGTATTCTTTCTCCTTAAAGCTCTGTTTTGGTTTCCACCAACTTGTGAGTGAATGTTTCCAGTTCTTCAGCTGTGAAATACTCCTCACTGTTCACTAGCTTATTGCTCACGTTGTGTGTCGGCTGAAATCTGAATATGTGGAATTTATAAGAAAAAATGACCCAAGTTCTCACTTGATTTACTACGTCACCTTTCTAATGATGCTTTTTGTAAGTTATGATCCCATTTAGAGAAAAATAGATTATTTAAAGTGGGACTACTGTTTGACCAATCAATAAGAGGTGGGTCATGCCTAAACCTAATCAGTTAGAGGCAGGGTCTCCGTGGAATGAATCATTTGGAGTACTGAAATCAAGATTGCAACGGCTAAAAGGCCAAACACAAAGCTTCAAAATGGAAGACCACAAACCAATGGGTCCATTTCTTCTATATTTACACATGACATCCATCATTTAACAATACTGATCATAGCCATGTGTGGCAAATGTTTCACTGCTATTGAAAAATGTCTTGTTAATGTTCATTCATAGCACATTTCTCTGACTGATTTAAGTGCTTTTAATAATGAAAGCTATCGATATGGATCTAGATTTAGTTGATTCTGGCTCTGTCCACTAGTACCCCACTGTTAAAGATGTGGCACAAACTCTAGCTAATATGATGTGAGCCCAAATGTCCCCTCCTGGCTGCCGGGTGCAGGTTTATTCCTGGTGTTGTGTCCTGCTGACAAATGTCTACGACTCAGCAAGGACACACTATCCATGAAATTAAAAGCGGGGATTCTGCACTGAAGGACCATAACTTTGGAACGTGCACATGGCTCCCCAGTAATGTACTAAGATAGACATAGAGAAGAAAATCAACCCTATCCTTTAATTCAAGTGTTTTTCCAGCTGTCCAAAGTTGCACTTGTTCATTCTTTTGATTCATCGACTCCGCTCATAATTTCTCTATTTATTCACAAGTTTGACATCTCTAGTACTGCGGGTGATGGATAGCTAAAGACTGGGACCATTGTGAGCCTCTGGACTATAAATATTTTTCATTTCATGTGGTTTGAGGTTGGAGTAATGAGCAGGGAATTAGGCTTTCAGCAGTCGGCGTTCGGTGCTACTGAGTTGTTCGCTTTTGCTCCGCTCGTCTGGCCTCTGCAGTCTCTTTCTGTCTCTCTCCCAGTCTCTCACTAAGACCCTCTTTTTTTTTTCTTTTTTCCCCCCTCGTCCTCCCTCTCTGCCTTTGTTTCAGTGCCGCTGCTGCATTTGGCCGTGCCTGCAAATGAGCACCAGGACAGAGCAATTATTCAGCACGGGGGCAAAAACCCCGCACCCCTCCTTTATATACACACACACAAACACAAGCTCATGCTACACTCTGTCATGTTCAGATGTTTCATGCATTCATAATGTGAGCGTCTTTCAGCTTAAGAGCCGAATGAGATAAACACTGAGAGGAGAATGAAATATGCTTGGGGAAATTTCTTGGATAGTGATTTATCTTGGAACTCAATTCCCCCAGGGGTGGATGAGCTCCACATCCCTCTCAAACATGAATTAATGTGACTGACAAACACATACAGTTCTTGTGCTTAGACATGGCAACCCCCTCTCTCCCGATGCACCCCTCCCCAATGCACTGGAGACACTGGTTTGGTTGCAGAGTGTGTGCTGGTGAGTCTGGGGGTGGAGATCTGCGTGAGGCAGCGTGCCGGTTGGCTCGGCGTGCGTGTCTGTGTGCGCGAGGGAGCGTGCAAGCTGCAGCAGTGCGCTCGCCGGCGAGAAAGCATCAGCCGTCTCCGTCAGTGTGGCGCTGCCCCTACGACTCCTGTTCGCTCCCCTTGCTGTCTCTCATCTTTTTTGTTTTTTGTTTTTTCTCTCCTCTCTCTGCAGACGCCGCTGCCTTGCCCCCCCCTTGTGCCCTGTTTGCAGACAAAAAAAGCTGGAGTAACTGCCCTACCCCACCAGGTAAGACGTTCTATTTTTCCTTCAAAATGCATATTCGTTGTTTTATTGCTTGAAAAATCACTATCTGAGCAGCAGAAGATGAAGAACACATTGGGGCATCTGCTTTTATAGCAGCGGTAAAAACAAGGAATATCAGCATTAATTGCCAGAAAGGGGGAATTAAAAGTATTTCCTTGTTTTGTTGGTAGAAACTAGGAGCATCTTTCCATGCCATCTCTCCTCCTCAGTTTCTTCTTCCCAGAGCATGCACATCTAACCGGTGTCTCCCTGCGTATCATCTCCCCTTTGTTTCCAGAGACCCTAATTAATCAGGATATTTGGGGTTGACATATTCAAACGGTTAAGAGAGAGAGCTGATGTTGTGATAAGCCAGGGGCTGTTTCTGTGTTTTGGTGACCTATACTCTTTGTGACGTACCTCGTCTAGACATCGCTGATTATTCAGCCAGCAGGACAGCACAGTTCACCCCCAGTGTGCTGCTGCGTGCAAAACATGTGTGTGTGAAAGCAGAAATAAAAGCAAAAGGCTCTTCAGTGATTTTTTTGCTCTTTGGAACAAAACCAACAAATTGGAAATAATTGGATGTATTTCGCGGCTGTGATGGCATGTGGCCGTTGGCGGTTAGCGACTCATAGCCAACAGATTGTTGGTGGTTTCTCCGTGGGAGTGACACCAAGCCGAGCCAGACCGCAGGACACATTACCCTGCCTGTCAGCGTCGGCAGAGCTGGCTGTCACGAGCGTGCCGACGGTTCGGTCGGGAGGAGTTTTGGAGGGGGCAGCGGGGCGGTTCAGACATGAGCAGGTGGTGATGGAGTGATGACACGCCAACTCTGAGTTCCCTGTCTTTAACCTTTCTCCTCCCATCCTTTCTTCTGTGCCTCCCTCCCACTCTGTTTATTCATCCCTCTGCATGTTCTTGCCTTGATCTGTTTTGATCTCTCATCTGTCCCCAGCTCACCCTGCCAGGATCATCTGGGAGGGGGGGGGGGTGGTCAGATGGGCCCAATGGTACTACAAAATGATGAATAATTAAAATAATATCAGATAAGACTTCATTTAATCTTTGATTACTCTAAATGAGTCTTTTTCATGTTGTTTTTATTATAAAACCATATGGATCTTAAATGGTGGTTTGCTCTCTACACCACCTGAGCCAGATCTTCTTCTCCTCCTCCTTCCTTATTTCTACTGTAGCTGCATTAGTGTGATGCTCATTCTCTGTCTACAGTATGTTTTGTATCGGGGGTGTCTGTCTGTGTCCCCCACCTCACCTCCACCCCTCTCTCTCTCTCTCTCTCTCTCTCTCTCTCTCTCTATCTCTGTCTCCGTCTGCCTGCGTGGTTGCTGGGCAGCTCTGAGGCGAGCTGTCTTTTCCTGGGAACCGACTTCGGATGACATGCCATGGCGTGGGAGGGGAGGACAAGGGGGCAAACGCGCCCTCTCCCTGTCCTCATTTTTGGGGTCCCGTCCCTCCCAAACTCACCCGCCTCCTCCTCCTCCTCCTCCTCCTCCTCTTCCCCTTTTCCCTGCATCACTGTTCAGCTCTGGCTGGGCTCGTGCCCTTGGAGCATCGTTAGTCAACCAACTGTTGCCGTGCTTGTAGGGCAAACGCAGTGGGAGACAGGGAGAGATTGTTTGGGAGTCAACATCCCCCCTGGTTCCAACCGCTGTTTGCCACCACATGTGAAACATAACGGAGATAAATGTAGGTGTTACAGAAATGCCAAGTGTGAAAGAGAAGGGCATTGTCTCAGCGGCGTTCACTTCTCCAGCCGACAGCGAGAAACACATCTGACAAAGAAATGAATTGTAGTTTTAATCCTAGAATGCACAAATGCCATCAAATTGCATCATGGGAAATGCTGGATCCAGTGATTGACAACCTACCAGCAACTCAGTCAGGATAATTAGGCTTCTGTAGCTTTGATTTTAATCATGTATGTTCACCACATTTACAAAAGCGTAAAAGGAACTAGTGCCTTTTTAATGTGTGTGGTTTTGTTTCCCTTGCTGAACAGTTCACTGATTCCTATGATAAACATTAAGTAAGATTTTTATTCTTTCACATCTCTGAGCTGTTGCACTGTCGCTGCTTTTCTAAAAGATTCCTTTTACAAAAATCATAATCAAGTAACTGCAGCAGTAGTTTTTTCTCCTGCTGCAGTGCTTTTTTTTTTTTTTTTTTTTAAACTATCAAGATGTTCACTACCCACCGCAGATGAGCATTAGGTTATCTGCAGATACAGACCGTAGGAGAAAGGGACATTGCAGTCAAGTCAACACCACCCTCGACTTTGACAGAATGCCCCAAAGTGCCTGTTGACAAGCGATACTTGACGGGTTTGCAGCTGGATGTCAAAGCACTGACAAAGATGAGGTGAGCCGCAGAGACAGATGCTGCTGAATTAAATAGACACCGTGTTATTTCGGGTGGACTACTGGAAAGTGGGTGAAGCGTGGGTGAAGCTGTTATACAAACTTTGGACCTTTTTTTTTTTTTTTTTTTTAGAATTTTAATTTATTTGTTTAACATTTATTTAAACAGGGAAGGCCAGTGAGAGCATGCCGTCTTTCACAAGGAGCTTACTTATTAGCTGCACATTACTCTTACAGGATGTCACTGCATGACATTTAAATTGTAAAAACCTACCAGGATTTACCAAAACGCACCACTTAACAGCTGCAGTCCTCCATAATATTGGAATATTTTGCACATTTTCAGCATCTTTACATTCTTGAGGGTGAAAGGTTTCCAGAGTAGTAAAGTCATGGCCTGCAGGCCCCATTTCAGACTGACTTTTCTTCTACGTTGATGGATATATGTGTGTGTGTAATGCTGCGAGCCCCCTCAGAAACCCACATATATGTATATGAATATAGACCAGTTTTCCCACTTGTCTGCGTTCTTAAGTGCAGCTGTCGCCTTTGGGGCATAAAGACCTGCACCTGGTCTTCTGTGGATCACATTGCTGCTGCATGTGTTTGAGCCTGTAGATTATGTGGCGGTCAAAGAGTCTGCAGTACGAGACATGTGTGTTTATATGGGAATGCCTCACCTTCTCTGCTCTACTCTCCTGTCTCGTTTTGACCATTAATATATGTGGAGATACGCCGAGAGCAAGCAGAGAAATCAGTCATTGCCAGCATGTGTAATGTTATTATTCTGCACCAGATGGGTTTAAGGCCAGACGGTCCTCTCCTGAGCATGCACAGGCAAAAATGTTTTCACCTACTGGTGGAGATTTTTGGATATTTTGCTTCCTTATCATTTTTTAAAGGCAGTTATCTCAAAAGAAGTTTTTACTTCTTTGAGCCAGAAATCTCCACTTCATCCGCACTTCCATACAGAAAACGTTCCAGTTCAATTCCTATATATATATTCTGAAAGTTTTTACAGAGGGGTTTGTTCATTTATCATTCCTAGCACTTCCTAACACTTTACAAAACATGGTCTTCTCAATAGCTTGTTGACAGTATTCTCTGATATATGGAGCGATTTAAAACATTTTCAAACTTTCCTCTGCAAAAGCCTTTAGATTTAACCTGGATTTATCCAGTGTTCACATTTCTGCTGTGGAAATGTATGCAAATGAGTCCATATTTAATTAGATACTGCATAGTGATTATTTGCATATTTAAACATAACATTTCAGAAAACTTGCAGTACAGAGAATCTTAATCTAAGTAATCATCCGGAAAAGTCTCAGAGTGACATCTGTCAGCTTTTATACGTTTTTAAAACCTACCCACCTGCAGTGTCTCCGCTTAAATTCATGTATAATCTGGGGGTTTATAATCTCATCATGTATGAAATATAACATAACAGGCATGCTGATCTGTAAATATACAACCTTGTCTCCTAGAAATTACATTCATATACGCTAATTAACAGCAATGAATATGTTTTGAAAGGAACACAATGGCAGCTGGATTAGTTTTCTATTAACATAATGAGGAAATGTTAATCAACATATTTGTCATATCTGGGTGTATCTCTGAATGTTATATCTGCTCTTAGTGACTACAGCATTGTTAAGCTATTGTATTGTTCTGTTAAGGCGCTCATGGCGCTTGTTCAAGGTTAAGGAAAGATCTGCCTTTGCTCTCTCATGCTCATCTTCTCTATTCTTCTATAGATTAATTAATGAGCCTCCCTCCCACCAGAGTTTGGCTCATTAGCTGCACGGGCCCCTCTGTACTCTGCGCAAAGTAGAGGAGGCGTAGAAATCAGCCTCTCTCTTTACACCTGTAAGATTGCACTGAGTCTACAGAGACCCGTGGAGAATAAAGGCGTTCAAGACAACACGGAGAGTCGTGATTTGCAAAGGGGAAGTAAATCAGAGATGCAATTATTCACTGACTCACACCGAGTGCAGTCACTGATGGAAAGATAATGAGGGGCAATAAGCGATTGACGTCATGAAATGGTTATGAGCACTCACATGATGCGGAAGAATAGTGAGGAGTAGCCATTAAGGAAATTCATCTTTTGAAAAAAAGTTTTTATAAACGTTGTTTTCTTTGGTCCCATTTTAAAACTTTGGCGATCATCCATTGTATTTTGGACTTGACATGAAAGAAAACACTACTACCACTCCTTTTGGCTTTGATATATTAAGCAGGCGGGTGTTTGTATGCCTGTATGGAGGTGTGCACTGGCCTGAGGGTGTGTGTGTGTGTGTGCAGGGAGAAGGAGGCTGTCTGTGTGAATTATAGATGAGCAAGTGGTGGCGTTGGCCAGGTTAAAAGGGGAAGGAGCAGCAGCTTTGTCGCATGTACTGTCTGGACTCCCAGGCTGAACCGAAACAGCCGCATCATCTCCGCCTATCATGTCATTTCCTGCAGTTAGATTTCACTGATTTAAATCACAGTAGGATTGCTAATAACACATTCATGCTTCCATTTAATTTAGTCTTAAGCACCTGCTGTGGGTGGCAGGAGTAGTTTTTGCAGTACAAACTTAGCCTTCAGGTGACATAACACAGTGTCTGGCAGCCATAGTTGATGCCCCAACGAAACTAGGACTGTGTTACTAAACACAGGCTTATTAGGCCTTTTGTAGTGCAGCACATTCCTGTCAATACTGGGTGCCTTGTGTAACTTGCTCTCTAGCTAGCTAAGGGCCACAAAAAACACAACACGATACAGAATGCTAAAGTTTGGGAGGTCTACAAAAGCTATAAAAGTCAATTATTTTATGCCATGCATGTAAGCCAGCTACATTTAAGGACGTGTTGCTTCCTGCATTGCCTTCATGTTGATCCTGGAGAACTCCTAGGATCCCCAGGGTGATGAGGTGTTATTTGAGGTGGACAAACTCAATCCATAGCTTTTAAAGGAGCGTCTGAATTTCCTTATTCTTGCATATTGCGATGATTCTAAATGCCGTTAATGGTTGAGAATGACTGTAATTGAGATTTGGATATTTAAGGTCGTGCAGGATGAGCAGAGATCAATATACCAGAATTAAAGGATTCCCTGTAATGCAGAAAGCAGACAATAATCCTGTCTGTGACATTCCCATTCATCGCTTTTGTTGGCTCATTTCTGCAAAGTTCAGCGAGGTTTATCAGGCCTTTTAGCGCCGCGCTGAGAGGAGGATTCATTTCCTGTTTGCTTCGTTGCTGATGATGAAGTCAAATCTGTGGATTAGGTCAGCTTCTGACCTCCTTCCCCTCCTTCCTCTATCCTTGGCTCTTCCGTTCCTCCTCCTCCTCTCCTCCTTTGCCTTCTGTTTGACCCATTTGGCCTCCTTCCCCCTGGGACGAAGCCGCAGGTCAAGACGCGCATCAAGACAAAAAAAAACTGCATCCGTGTTCCTCCTTTCCAGAGACTCAAGACGGATCGCTTGTTTGTTCAACCCTGTAGTCACAGTTTGTGGCCATCCATTAAATATCGACCCACAGGATGTGCTGGTGGGGTTGATGGTCATCTTGGGTGACTGATAAGATGACAAAAATGGAGAATAATCAGCATTTTGTCCTGTAAAAGCTGTAATTTACGAGTTTGATGATCAGTCGTGATGCACTTGAGATACTTTATCATAACACAGGCCGTGGAAATAAGACCATCATGGTGTAAAACATAAAGGAGGAGATCATGAGCTCCACTGGATGGATTAGAAAAGACACATAGACAAATTGTGTTAAGGGATATTTAAGTTTTAACCAGAAGCAGACCAACTGCTGTGAGAGAGGGATCATTTACTGTGACAGTTAAAAACATGTCTTTGAGTACAATGCTTCTATTCCTGTCACGCTCCTGATATTTTGGGGCTGGGCGGTGACTACACATCTCTCTATATATTCCTGTCTACTAATCCCTTTTCTTTTCCTGGCTAAGCTTCCCTGACTGGCCAGCCTCCCCTCAGAAGAGACATTACTTTCTGTGTGACCTCTCCTCTTTTCTCTCACTATTTTCCTCCCTCGGTACCTCTGTCTCTCAGTGGATAAAATCACCGTGCTTCTCTCAGATAGTAATTTATGCCTTTTTCTCTTTCAGTCTACATGCAGACGGATAACAAATTAGAGGAAAAACCCATAAAAATGTGTGGAAATGCAGATATTTCCATTAAATCACTTCTGGAGACTTAACACCTTTTTTTTTTTTACATATGGTTATATTGCTTTCTCCTTTAATTTGTCACCTGATACATCAATCGGATTCATCATTCCTTCAAATTAAAAGACTTTATCAAGAGTGGTTTATTGACAATGTTTTTACATACAGATAGTGTGGAGACCCTGAAGCACCATGACCCAAAAAATGCATAGAACAGCTCACCAGAAACATCAGCAACTTATCGGTTAATGGGCTTAAAAATGCAAAACAGATAGGAAACAGGCTTGCACTAACAAACCTACTGTATGTAGCCAAAGCTTTGATAACACTTTGCAGAATCAAAGCTGCAGTAAAAAAAAAAGCTTTGGCTTCATTATAGTTGACACGCTGCCAAGCCAGCAGTTTGGATATTAATAAATAACTTCAAGTACTTTTCCTCCTTATTGCCGCTGTAAATTCAATGTTTTCTTTCTCTTTATCAACCCTGGCCTCTTTTCCACTCCTGGTAATCCAAACACCTTCTGTTGTGTAACAACATATTAAACAAACTGTCACTTAAAAGACAAGACAATTATCCAGTTCAGGGTATAAATGTTACCAATGCTAGCACGACTATGAAAATGAGTTAATGAGCATAGCATGACCATACAATTACATGCATGAGCATGAACATTTATTGAGACAACAAAAAGACATGATTAGTTGGATTGTGTCTCCTACCCAGACCTCAGCCATTTCTTTTGTCATCTCCAATTAAAAAAAAAAAAAAGTGGAATTGTCCTTTAGTAGAAATATTTTTTCCTTCTCTCTGAATTCTGCTTCCTCCTCCTTTTCTGTCCAGGCCTCTTTCTCTCTCTTCTCTAATAAATAAACCTCCTTCCTGTTTGGAGAATCTCTCCTCTGCTCTCTTTGCGTCCTTTCACTTCATCCTCTATCTCTTTCTTTCTGTTCAACTGCCTGCTTTGGTGCCAGAACCCCCACCCCCCCACCCCCCCCCCCCCCACCCCCCCCACCCCCACCCCGACGGCCCTTTCACACCGTTTTAATGTTAACAGGATGCTCTGTTTTCTAACTCCTTGCAATCCCAAAGCAGCGTAAACGTGCAAGTCTTTCTTTCTTCATGGCCTTCATGGCTTAAGCCCTGACGCGTCCCCTGGCTCGGCCCCAACGGACCAATCCAGGAATTTGACAAATCTCAAAAACAGCTCACCAGTGGAATCTGTCTCGTTGGCACACGGATGACACATTCACTTGTTTATGAAAGATAATCACTTTGATTTCTTGTTGGATTATTATCATATCTGCAGTTGCCTTAGAAACTGTCCTTCTGGCCTCGGTTTTTCTCCTCTCACGCTGCCTGTTGTCACATTCACTAACATGACCACTGGCCTGTTTTTAACCTATTGTCTCTCAGCTTTCCCTTTTGTTTGACATTTTTCAGAAATGCATTTATTTGTTTTCTCGCCAAGAGTTAGGCTAGATAAGAAGATTGATACCACTGAGATGAATACATGAGCTTGTTAGGAGATGGATTTGGTTCCTTCCAACACAACTGCTTCCCCCTGTTTCCAGGCTTTGTGCTAACCAGCTGCAGACTCCAGCACTTATTATATAATGTCATGCTATCTTCATTCATAGTATGCAACAAAATAGAATAAGAGGTGAAAAAAGGCAAGAAAATCATACACGTTTGAGGGAAAATCGGTAGTGTGAGCAGTGCTGGGGAATAATGCCATTAATTTCAAGATAATCCATGCAATATTCTGAAAATTAGTTAACATGAAATGCTGGACACAATCCTGTGATGGTCACAACAAATAAGATGCAGTCAACAGAGGAGGCATTTACATGTTTGCACATGCTCATGCAGGCGCTCCGAATAGATTAGATTGTCTCTGGCTTTGTTGCTTGTGTACAGCCCATCAGTGGTAGCTTAAAAGAGAGACAAGGTTTGGATTGAGTGTTGCTGGCAGACTGCAGGTGACAGAGCTAAGCTGCCGTGTGCATACATGGCTCGCACACAGCTGCACTTAACACACGGCTATGATGAGAGATTTTCTTGTAAAAAGCCCCTCATTTGATTCTGGACGAGCTTGGCTGGATTCGGAGGTCGGAGCTTAAAGCTGTTGGTGAATTCAGCGTCAGACCCAGTGGCATATAACATAGGAGAAGTGTTTACAGCGGTTTACTGATATCCTAACATGTATTCCCTCTTATTTTCTTGTCACGCAGGTCTGAGCAGACGCTTCAACTCAGCACTTGCCTTTGTCCTCCATAAGTGAAGACAGTTGTTCAAGGTAAGCTACCAAAAACACATACATGAGAATAAACGAGAGAGCACAGTCAACCCTCTGGTGTCACAGAGAGAAAAACGGAAAGTTTATCTTCATATCTCAGTTCAAAGTCACTTTAAATGAAAGCATGGCCACTCATTAGTAATTCAAGAGCACAATTTATTAAATTGTGAGTATCTCCAAGGCCCTGTGGATTACTGTGTTAGTACCATGGGAATATCATTAGTTTTACAGATTTTTTTGTAATAAACTAAAGTCTTGGACAAATTACATTTTGGCCTGATGGTGGCGCCAAAGTGAGAGGATCACCAAAGTTATTGCAGTTGCTGAGACATTTTGTTCAAAAGCCGCACGGACTCGTCCTCCGGGAGGCACGAATATCTCGACTTCACGGCGATCCATCCAATAGCTGCAGGGTTATTTCAGTCTGGACCAAAGAATGAGCCTGACCGCCAGACCAACATCGCCACCAGTACAGCCATGCTGGTTGCAGTTTCTTCTCTTTTAAAGTGAGATATTTTCATCTCAGACCTAAATGACTAAAGAGAAAAGCCAAAACATAGAAGTCTGGACTGCTGCCAGATGTTCGTATTATGAGGCGGTGCCGTCCTACTATACGCTACTTGTACTCCATGGCATTTCACACTCATGTTTCCCATGACTCATGGGGCCCCTGGAGTCAGACCGAAGTGGCTGCACTCAGCCAGATGATTAGCTTGGCTGTCTGTGGATGTATAATAGAAGGGGAATTACGCTCAGCAACATGTGGGAAGGGAGAAGGGGGCGATTGTTTGGGTTGATGTCATGCAAGATATTTTTACCCGCCAAAAGGCCGTCATTAACTTGGAACTCATGTTTTGAGTTTTTGCTGCATAAAAGTTTTTGACTTTCATTCATTTGCTGGTAAATGTTGCTTCAGAGAGGTCTTATCTTTGTGTGTGTGTGTGTGTGTGTCTATATTTAGCTCGCGTTAACAATGTGTTTGCAGCAAGAGAGTTCTGGATTTAGCTTTGTGGATGCATTTGATGGGCGTCAATGAGAGGGTGCGCTTGTTTGCGTGTGCATGCGGTTGGGTTCTTGTGTGTTTGCGCATGTATCCGGGTTGATTTGAGCAGAGTGTGTGTGTGTGTGTGTGGGCATGCAGGGCGTGGTCTGTCAGCAGTCATCGTAATCCCCGTGGCCGTGAAGGATGAGGAGGTGAAAAAGCAGCTGGGTGAGGGAAGAACAGACCACTGAAGAGAGGGGAAGTTTTATTGTTGGGGAAACACAGTGCAGAGTTCACCGCTTGTCTGGAAATGTTATTGTTATTGCTCTCTGTATTTTTAGTTGAAACATTTTAGGAGGAATTATTGTGCAGACACAGCTGGTGAAATTTCAAAAGGAGTTGTACACAGCAATGATGTGTAAATAATCCAAACCTGCCTGGTGTCCATCACACATGTAGGAATGTGTGTCCTGTGGGCGGTTCTCTGCTGTAGTATTTCCTTTTTTGGCTCTTGATCGTCTGTCAATCAAACATTACGGGTTACTGAAGGCTATTTACATCTTGTTATTTACACTCTATATTTTCCCATGGTCCATTGCTTCTTCCTTCCAGCTAATTGCTGTAGCTGCAGCATGAGACATAAAAGCATCATTTTAAGTGCTCTGTGTTCCAGGAAAGCCCTAAAAGGCTGCATGTGTCTCAGTAATTATTTCCATTGTCAATTAATCCTAATTATTTTCTTGTTGAATCAAGTATTTCATTGCTGTGTGAAATGTTTTTGTCTAACCAACGGTCCAATGCTTAAGCAGCAAATCATCACATTTGAGAAGTTTCAGTTGCATTTTTGCTTGAAAGAAGAAAAAAAAAAGATTCTTAATTCAAAGAGAAGTTGCTTAATCATTACAATTCAATTATTTGACTAATATTTTTAGTTCTAAAAAGCACCAACAAAGACTCTTTGTTATATAGCTGTTATTTTATCATAACAACCACCCCCATCAGCACCAGCCTAAAAGTCTAAAGTTACGTCATCACCAGTAACCAGCTATGAGTGTATTGATGAATTTAAATGGCTGGGCTCCCATTTGTGTCAGTGCAGTTAGGAAGGACCCCCCGGGGCCGAGCCTGGAGGATCTCATGACCTATTTCAGGATCCACAGCACGGTCAAAGTCCGCTCTCTGCAGTCAGCATCCTCCCCTGACCACCACCAGCCCCTCCCACCCTGGGGCTCATGTCACCATGGGAACAATGACATCACCGTGGGCTGGGGCTGATGTGTGCCAGGAAGCATCGACTCCTCTGATGAGATCGGAGACTGAAACCAAATAGAGGGAAGTGCCTGCGTGCTGGCAGAGAGAGGAGGAAATAAATCTGAGTCGGACGCAGCCGTCAAAATGAGTCCAGCTGATTTAAATTCAGACTTCAAACAGGGAAAATTCATTTTGCAGACAGGCTTCACTCTGATATTATTGGAGCTGGGATGGTTTCAATAAGTTTCTAATCAATTCATCACAATGTGCCATTTAAACTACAAGCAAAATTGTATTTACAGGGTGCTTATAGCTCAAAAATGCATATTTAATGTAATTATTATACTGCTTCACGCTCCATATATGTCAATACCCTTATTATTCCCTTTTATTTTTTGATTTGTGTGGTGTGGTAAAGCTGATCAATCTTTACTGTCATTTACTTAACCACTTGTGTCTTTTATATAAATATGAATAAGTTATGACGTCATTACGATCACTCCCATTTTATCTGCGTTTTAGTTTGAAACGCAGCTTTTGAGTAGTTCAGAGTGAGAAACTGCACTCATTTTTGCTATCAGCTAATTGGATGTGACACAGTGCAGCGTCATGGTGGCATGGTCGGCGCCTGCAGCAGACTTCCTCATCAGCCACCCATTGAGATGCAGAAGAGCCACTTCCAGAAATAGTGTCTGGACTGGACAAGCTAAATACATGTTATACTTCTTTGGCAGAAAGTAGTTCCACTGGTTCACTGACAGCGCTACATGTTTGTCATCTGAGAGAACCAACCCTTTAAATCACACTGCATGCACATTGTAATGCTTTAATCCGTCCTCATCATCCCCCCCCCCACTCCAGCCACTATGGCCGAGTCTGGTGAGTCTTGGGGTCAGTGCATCCATGTTCAGATCTAAAGACTGTGATCAAAGACGGGGGGGGGGGAGTGGACACAATAATGCATGCACTTATTTGATAGGAGTGTAGATACTACATAGGGCATACACAATTTATTAATAATGCACATTAATATAACGTTATTTAAGATGTCAGAGTAGATTCATTCTCTTTGAATTGAAAACCACTTCTGGTTTGAGACCAGTGAAAATGATTAAAGTACTGACTCACCATATATATTTATTAGATTTCCAGTCGTTATAGGGTTTTGGAGAAGAGTAAATCCTTGTAAGAAACATATGTCTCTCCCACATAGTGTTCACATAATCCCAGTGCTCCTATACTGCTGTTATTATGGTACTTAATCAGCTCCCAACCTCTTATACATGGGTGTGTGCTTGTGTGTGTGTGTGTGTGTGTGTGTGCACGTGCCTGGCTCATCATGCGTGTGTTCACCGTATACACAGTTCATTCACACTTCGCTGGCAGCGCTTATTATGCTTCAATCCCCCCCCCCCCCCCCCACACACACACACATGTCTCGCTGAGTCAACTAAACATAATCCGCCGTCTGCTGCTGTTGCTGCTGTGGAGGAAGCCGCTGGACTCCGGGTTGATTACAGGTCAAGGCAACCTTGACTGTCCTACTGTCCCACTCAGGGTCACTGTAGAGTGTGACAGTTATTCATCAGTCACTGCAAAGCGCAACGCCGTGACTGTGCGTGCATGGCTTGTAATACTGACCCCATTCTAAATAATGTAGTGCTTTGATTAAACTTGGATTTTTATAGAACCTGATTAGTTTATATTCCCATTTATATGCTATTAAACTGACAAACAAGTTATATATCTGCATTAAACATGGAAAGTGTCATCAGTATATGTCACAAAAATGCAAAAAAAAAACGTAGTTTTAGGGCTGCAGCCTCTGATTATTTCCTATTTATATGAAGTTTAACTTTTTGATCTATAAAATGTCAGAATACAATTTAAAAATTGCATCACATTATTCCAAAGTCTCTGAATTGTTCACTTTGACTGATCAACTGTCCTACACCCAAATATATTGAATTTACTACTATAAAAATGTATGAAAACCAGTAAATATTCACACATGAGAAGTCAGTACTGTCTTTAAATAACTTGTTGATCAACTAATCATTTACGCCATACATGACATGCATATCTAAAACCCCTTTCTATAGTCTAACTATCACTTTCGCACCAGTTTTGACTTTACACAGGCTAAAATATCATTATGTTGGAGCTGTAGTTCATGTAAATAAGTGAACTGAGGAAATAGTATGGTGAAACCAGTGAATTTTACAATGTCACTGTCTCGAAAAGTGCTTATTTTCCTTGAAATTCGCCCTCAGCTGATTAGTCTACATTTGCCAAGAAATCCTCAGTAGATTCAAAAGGAGAACACGCGGCAAATGTTCAAAATGAAAATTCAAAACCTCAGCCTGCTTGCCAAGTGGAGGGCAGAGAAAACAGACATTTATGCATCAAAGGCTTATCATTTACAATTAATAAAGAACCCAGGCAAAGGATCAGATAATGGATTATGATAACAAATACACATTTAATTGAAAAAGCATATATTGCTCAGGACATTTTTGGCAACATGGCCTCTGCATTTGGATGCATAGATAATAGTCGGTACCTAAAATTAGAGACCAAAGTGATCCTACGTGCAAACAGGAAGGTTTTCAAACAGTCACGTAAAGATGGAGACACACACACACACACACACACACACACACACACACTCTCCGCTCACACAGAGGATTAAGGCCAGGTTGGCCCACTGAGTCTGGCTGCCAGAGATTCCATCCTCCCTCCTAAATGGATGGTGACATTCCGATGTGAGCGGCACTCCACGGAGGCGTAATGAGTGACCCAGATTGGGGTGGGGTTGGTGGGGGAGGAGGCCGAGGCGCAGACAGGGAGGGAAGTGAGGTCGGATTAGGGTGGGGTGGAGTCGGTGGAGAGGAGAGGAGGGATGCTGGGGCTGGAAGGTAGAGCGAAGTGCAGCGGGGGGGGGGGGCATGAGAGTGCTAGACGACGGCGTTCAAAGACAGAGGAAAGAGGGAGAAAAGAAATGGAAGCCCGCTTGAGTCGGGCGAGCCTCGGGCCTGCTGCCACACCTTCTCTTCTCTGGGAGACCTCATGCTGGCATGTTCAACTTAAGACATCAGTGCGAAGCTGTAATCCGATTTGACAGTGCTTTTTTGACTCCTGGTGCTGTTGATTTAACCCTCTCAAGATTAGGACACCGGAGTGGCCACATGCTGAGCAGTTGCTGGCTTGTATAACCTTTCTGAAAATCTTCAGACATTATTTAATGGTACAAGATTCAATAGAAAGGATTTGGGTTGTTCCCAAAAAGGTATAAGCTATAATTAAGTTTTCATGCTAATAAAAACTGAATTTTGCTGTACTTTGTCACCTCTCCACAAAGCAAATGGCAGACTGCAGAGTGTAAATCATGTTTGAGAGTAACTGCTCTTACTTACAGAATACATTGTGTCATATGAAAGCATCGCTCTGTTTTGCCTGGAAAGATGTCTATTATACACTTTATCCGATTCTTTCTAACACAGTTTGACTTGTAAACAGCTAAAAGGGAGCGAAGAGAGAGGGCAGTGTCGTATCACGTTAACCGCACGAGGATGACAGGGTGTGCCTGGAGAGCAAGGTCCTGAGGGTGGTCAAACCAGATGTCAGGAGTTCAGTATCTAATATTACCAGAAGTCTTTAAAGTTAGAGATAAGTTCAGTAATTTCCTAGTAAAAATAAGAGATATGCTGATCAAGGGGTCAAAATTCAGAATTGTAAGTGTTTTTGTCGCCTTTACATGCTTACATGTTTAAAAGTCACTGACACTTTAGTACTGTGCTATTTTCTTTCTTTTTCTAAAGTGAGAAGCTTTAAATTTCATATTTTGTCCAAAGCATTAATTCAAAATGAGGTAGGCTACTCCTGCAGTTGCCTGTGAGTACGCTGAAAGATTGTTTTTAATAGCTCAAGTAATTCAAAAAAATAATTACTAATTAATTAATTGTTGTGTTTATTTGTATTAAAACTAATTAGGAGACTGAGTGGTATAAACTGTTAGCTAGAAGCAATGGATAGACCTCCATGGCTGAAACAGTCAGCTAAACATTAAAACAGATAAATGATTTAAATACACAGATAAAAGTAGTAAATGAGCAGTTCCAATAGTAAGTAAATAGTCACTAATGGTATTGCATGAATAGTTTAACACTTAACTCTAACTCTAACTAATCAATAAAATGTTGAAATGGTTTGCGTAAGTAGCAGAGTGGATACAAAAGTCATGGATAAATTATGAAATAGCTCAAACTAATGAATGTTAAACACATGTAAACTAATAATTAAATAAAGATACAACACTAAACAGTTGAAACGATCAGCAAAAAGCAATGAAGACGTGGATGAAACATCCAGCTCCCATTTGTAGCGGTGCCACGAAGCAGCTCAGTCATATGAACCCTTTTGGAACATGACATGTCGATTTTGAGAAAGGGCTGTTAGAGTTCATCTGACGGGGCTGCGACGGTCCATCTGAGCGGACAGGTTGGTGTAAAACACACCTGCTTAGACCGCCGCTTGCAGGGATGAAGGTGTGCAGGTGTTTCATTGGTTTCTATCATGTCTTTTTTAGAGTTTGTGAATGACAAGCAGCACCAGGGCAACTCTTAACTCTTCATTGCGGGGTTAACTAACAGGACTGGACTTAACTTTGATTCACAAGGGTTAAACGGGTGCATCTATTGTAAGTCGCCACAAATTCTACCAGCTTTCTTTAAGCTGTATTGTATTAAAAGCGTAGTTGTTCTTAGTATTACAGTCTGCTGTTAGCGGTGGCATTCATAACCAACGAGCTAACAAATAATAATAGAGGTATTTGCAGCAGATTTGGTCTCCTCACATGTGTTTCGTTTAAATTTGTGAAGGGAAAATGTGTTTTTCTATTCAGTCGAGTGTGTTTTTGCCAAAATGAGAACTCAAAGTATTTATATAAGCAGCCAAGTTCTATGACATCCTTTGTTGGGACAATGTGTGAATGCCAAGTGTGGCATAACATTGCCAAAACAGCAGCTGAAAGCAGGTCAATGCAATTCTAAACCACCATCAGCACAATCAGGCTGTCAGCACACCAGTTTTCTTCCATAGCAACAGCTGGGACCAGACCGGCCTGTGACTGAGCCCTGGGCTCAGATTTTCAGTCCCAGACAGTTTGGCCCAGTATCTTTGAGTGTCAGTAGGTCTTTCTCCTCGTCTCCTCTCTTCCTCTCTCCCTCTCTCTCTCCTCTGATCCTCACCTCCTTCCACTGCAGCAGACATTAGCCCTGATCACTGTGAGCCTGTCGTAATGCAGCGCTGCAGGGAAGGAGAGGGGAGAGACTCGGAAAGGAACGGGGAGGGAGGAAAGATGGAGATAAATGAGAATGGGCACTATTTTACGAAGGCGTATACTAATATTTTAGGACTAAAGCTGCAAGCGGGAAAGACAGAAAGAGGCACAGAAAGAAAGAAAAAGAAATCCAGAAATGGAAGAGGAGAGATGGGGAAAGAAAATGCCAAAAAGCATCTTAAGCTAGACAAAAAGCCAACGCCTAACGGACTCCGAGTTCAGGCTTCATCGTCACAAGAAGCTGGTTGTGATAGAAGAAGGGGACATTAGAAACGAGATGGAGCGAGGACGGAGAACAGTGTCTCACTGATGATTTGTTATGACGAAATTAGCTGCAGCTGTTTGATGATAATGATGCTATTTAGCTCGGCTGCCAGGCAAGGGAGGGCCCCCCTGCTAATCTTGTTTAAAAAGCAACATTATGTGTTTCCTCTTAGGGGGAAAAGGGCTGCTTTTACGAGGGTACATGCTTGATTGGGATGCAGATACTTTTAGCAGTGCATATTTGATTGGGACAAAGCTTTTGTCATTATAATTGGGGGGGAAGGCCCTTGTTGCGCTGTAGTGAGGGCGGTGGGCCATAGAAGGTGTTGCTGCTTGTCATGTGATGCACTTGTTTGTCTGGATTTGTGTGTGTGTGTGTGTGTGTGTGTGTGTGTGTGTGGAGCACTGTGTTGTCTGAATGGGGCATGACTGTCAATCCCATCTGCCGGACCCCCGTAAGACCTGTTCTGGTTGCCATGGTAACAACCTCCTTATCGCTGGTGAGGGGATATGGAGGGTGTGTTCACAGGCTTTTTTTTTTAATAAGCTGCCTGCTGCAGTGTACCTTAACATTTTTATCTTCATGGTGTCACATATTCTGGATTTGTATGAATTCTATTTAAAATGCCTTTTTACTAATTTGATCCTTGTTGTGTTTTGTATTGTTGCTCATCTTTTGGGAAATACTCAAAGCACCTTACAGTGGGATGTGGATATGAATCAGATCACACGCACAGGCAGGCGATGGTGCTGAACCCACTTTTAGGATGCCTGTGATCATATTTTCTGTAAAAATGAGGGTAAAAAATAAATTGAATATGCACAGCTAGTCTCTTCCTCCTGTCTCAGCACGTGGGTGCTGAGACAAAGAGCAGTCGGCTGAGCCGGTAGAAGAATAATGTTGCGCCTTACTCCCTCTGCTGGCTGATCTGTGAGCTTCACCATGCAGTGTGCACTATGCATCAGTTTGCCGAGAGGTCCTTCAGGGGACTGCTTCTTTTTTGCTGCATATTTTGACTCCTCTTATTCTTATCTCTACCTCTACTTATTTCCCCTCTTCCTCTGCGTGTGCGAACCTCGTACTCATATTTCTCTTCTCTTTCCCCACCACGTCACTTGCTCCTACAGGTGACCTGTCCCCTCCCCGGTGTCCCAGCAGGCAGGCATGGCAGACGGTCGGCAGCCAGACGAGCACTGGGCCTCCAACGGCCAAGAGAACGGCGAGAATGGCTACTCTGCCTACAGCTCGGCCTACAGGGAGAATGGATACCACGGCGGGGCGGCTGCACATCCTGGAACGACAGGTACTGTGAGTGGATGTGTCAGAGCGTTCGTGCACCTCTGGGTCCGTGACTTTGATTGGACTGCCTACACACGCTGCCAGATGGGTCTGCAGCTGTGGGTAGATGTAAATTGGTTGCATTGTGCCAGGAATTAGAAGTTGATCACTAACAGGCACATTTGAATGAGTGCTGAAGTTTGCTGCAGCAGTGCTGCCAACGGTTGAAGGACATTGCCGTGGTCCCTCAAGAGACTTGGTTATTGTGGGTTATTGTGCTTGTGGGTTAAACTACTGAGATAATTAAAACATATAAAGCAAATAGGGCTTCTGGACCTTTGTAGAAGCAGAACAGGAAAGCTCCATGACTCCTGGTTTGAAATACCCCCAATATTTGAGTAAAAAAAATAAGGATAGGGGGATTCTCTTGCAAGAAAGCTGCTTTATTCCTAATCTTTACATTACAATCCAGAAACACAGGCTGGCGGATGTCAAATTTACAGCAAAATGCCAATATTCTGACTGATACATCTGCAAAGTGATCAGTCGATGCTTAAAGGAAAGAAAAAGGAGGAAAAAAATGAGGTGGAAAAGAGGATTAAGAGGTTTATGTTTTACGTCACGCTTGTGTCCTTTGACCACGTGTGTGTGTACATCTGGGGGAACCCGGATTTCCTCTTCTTTTATCGTGAAGTGAATGTAAATAACACATTCATCACAGTCTTCAGATGTTTTTTTTTTCATGGTTGAGCCACTATAAAGTGAGTCAGTATGTGTTTGTCGACATTTTACACCATCTGAGGTAAGTTCTATTCGCATCCATCTGCACTGGGCATTAAGCAGAAGCTCCAGCTACCCCCCAGTCAAATCCTAGATGAGCATGGGATTTGCACTCTGCATCCACAACTCATCAAACAAACACACACACACACACAAAGGATGAGCCATTGTTCCAAACTCAAAGGTAGGCCGCTCACAGAGATAAGGTCAGCACAGTTATTAGTTTTTCATTTCCTTCCTCCCATCCATGTCTTGTCTTCCCGGTGTTGTCTCTCTCTCTCTCTGTCTCTCTCTCTCTCTCCCTTCGCAGTGGATGACTCAGCCAATTTGCCTCCCTCCCCTCCCCCCTCTCCATCCGCTGAGCAGATTGGGCCCGTGGCACAAGGTACACCCACACGCACTTCGAACCACTCAGTCCATTCAGGATGAGAGTGTGAATGGTGGTGAGAGTGGTAAAAATATCTCTAAAAGGAGACGCCAAACACGCGGCCTGGAGGATTTCACGAGATCGGTCTCAAAACACAGCAACCATGCACATAAGAAAAAACTCCACTTTCTTCTGGTCCCTTAGTGTGTAATATGAGGGTCCTCTGCTGCTTTGCATGTCAGCTGATCATCATATCACCTTTAAGGGTTCTGCAGCATGTGCCACACCGTCCTGGTCTGTGTAGTTTACTAATATTAGTTCAACGGTAGTTTTCTAACACATACTATGTTATTGTAGTCAACACAGGCATCCTTCCTCCCTTTAGCTTTGTAGCACATAACCTGCCACTGGAGCCCTTCATCTCACTAGCCTGCTCTCCCTTCACAACATCTCCTCTGTTGTTCCTTTGCACATTTTGTCTATTGATTTTCTCAAGGAGTACGTCACAGATTGTCTTTCAGCTCTTCACTCAAACGTGCACTCTGTTTTCTCACCATTTCCTCTTTGTTTGTGGCATGCAATCACAAAATGTAGAATCATACAGTCCCACTGCATGGTTCAGTGCTAATGTCAATTATTCATTAATTAATATAACAAATTCTAAGAGATTTTTTTTTTTTAGTTTTTTAAAATTTGTTCTATTAAAAAGGAAACAAGGCACAAAGTTCATACATGTTAGGATCTTATATAGTAGTAAGATGTTGTATTATTTCTAAGCTAAATGTGAAAATGTACAAAAAAGTATCTTTTCCTAAATTCATGTCATTTATTTAGAAGAATTGACAAGAAGGTGTATTGATTGCATCCCTCGCATCTCCATCAGAGCTGAAAGCATCTTGTAACCCCAGTTTTATTGTCCTCCATGTCTCATCTGTGTGTCTCCCTTCCCTGCTCAAAGAAGATAAAGTAGAGCTTGTCAGTCAACAGCAGGATGAGGATGAGGAGGAGGCTCCAGAGGAGCCCCACAGTTACCTGGAGGAAGTGGCATATGAGCAGCCTGGAGACTTGCTCTTAGAGCAGACAGATTATTTAACAGAGCCCCAGGCTTTGGGCTGCCAGCAAGCCCAGACACCTGAGGTCCTCAATGGAGGAAGTCATCAAGGTGAACACAGCCCATCACTAAAAGGTGTGTGTGGTTTTATGGGTTTTGTGTGTGTGCATACTGTTGGTGTGAGTGTACTGTTCGCAGGAGTGAATGCCCGTCCATTTCCTATCCTGTATGACCCTCTTGTGTTCTGCTAATGGGTATAAAGACTTTCTGCTCTTGATTTATTAACTGTGATGCACCTCGGGCTTTGCTGCCAACCTTCCTGCAGCTTTGTTGTTCATAAATCCTCCAGCTTCTGCTTCAGTACCTGAAGTTGCCATGTGCAGAATGATGATGTGACGTAGCATTTTGATTTTGTGCTTTTTCATGCAAAACATAACCATTTGCTTTTCATTGGTGCCACGTTAGAACACCTGATCAACCATACTGTAGTTGATCACTTCTGCACTTTTGTATTGCCAGCTACATTGCAAATGCAAATACCACTGTCTAAACTGTCAAGCATTGTACACTTAAGTGTTGCTAGAATCAGTTGTCTGTATATTTTTATGTGGGTTTTGCTGGAATATTGTGTGCCAGAAGGTGTCTCTGAGTACACCCACCTATATGGGTGCTCCGTGAATCAGTCCTGAATGTATTTTAAGTCTGTTGTATATCACTTGCTTTGAGTTTCAATGTTGTTTTCATTTCATCCAAAGGCAAAGGATAATTCTGTTTTCCTATTGTTACTAAGAACACACTTTGGGCATTACAATCCACCCTCATTGGACATGTGTCGTCATCCTTATCTGTAACGTTAAATTAATCAATAATATACCCCGATACATTTTTTAACAATAAAAAG
Organism: Pempheris klunzingeri; assembly: GCF_042242105.1. Lineage (NCBI taxonomy): Eukaryota > Metazoa > Chordata > Actinopteri > Acropomatiformes > Pempheridae > Pempheris > Pempheris klunzingeri. The sequence continues at coordinate 5,025,518 of NC_092035.1, forward strand.
ATTCATTCACATTCCACAGTGTTCCTGTGCTTGCAGTAGGAACTGTAATGACACCATTGACAGTTAATTACACCAAATAAAAGAATCTTTCTTTATCATCAGGTTGACTTTTTTGTCAACCCCTGTATATTGCAATAGGAATTCATTTTATTTGTGTAGATTTATTTCTTGTCATCTAACATCATGCAACTCATTCCTTCATTCCAGTTCTGCACGCAATCTTAGGTGCTGTGACCCCCCCTGTGCTGTTGTGGCCTGCTGCAAAATACACTGTGCTGTGTGTTTTGCTTGATGGAGAGCTACTGTATCTATGTGCAGAAGGCTTCGGCTTGACTGTATTGGCTAGCTTTTGTGGATGCTTCAAGCAAAGCTTTTACCTAATATGACTTCAACGCAAAGTTGTACAGTCTTCTTCAAACTCACAGCCCAGGCAGAAGAATCTATCAGTAAGGCGCTGTGTGAGTCTGCTAAGAAAGAAGATGAACCTCAAGTGGAGTCGTTACAACTGAAGCAGTTGGCAGCTGAAGGAGCCACACATGAAGGTGCAGATTTTACCTCGATTGAACCTCCTTCAGTGAAAGAGAGAGAGCTCTCCAACACCTCCACAATTGAGCAGGGTAACCAAGACAGGAAGGATGTTGTAGGAGAGGCCACTGAGAGTGACCTGCTTGAGGAGTCCAAAGGAAAAGAAGCAACACAATCTTTAATGACAGAGGAGTTATCAAATCCTAAGGAGACAGACATAGAGGGAATTATCCCACCAAGCAAATCAAAAACCCCTATGGATGAAAGCAAGGACAAAGCAGCGACAGTTGGCATAAATAAGGAAGGCCAAGATAGTGGCAGTGACGTTAGACTGCATGAGATGCCAGTGACTGATATTCAAAAAGTGGACCAAAGGCAAGAAACAGCTAAGTCAAACCCAGAGCCTGGTACAGAGTTAAAAGCCCCATCAGGTATTTTTGCAGAGCATGAGTCAGGAGCAAAAACCTACTTTGAGACGTCCACAGAAAGCCAGAGCTATTACGAACTCAGCACAACAGCAGAGACACAGTTCAGTGTGGAAACTGAAAGCCCTATGCAGAAGCTTGAGACACATCAGGAAAGCAAAGCCAGAATATCTCCTGGTAAGATGTCATTAGAACAAAGAAGCCTCTCCCTGAACATTACTGTTGGGTCTTCAGCAGGACAGACACTGAAGGGAGAGAAGTCAAGGGCCTTCGCAGAAAGCTTGTGTCCTATCAGTGGAAGCTTTGATGAATCTGAGGCGTACCCTTCGACGCCATCTGTGGAGAGCCAACATCAGTTTCCTCCAGCTGTCTCCATTACCCCAACTACTACCGAATTAAGTGAAGATATCACTACTACTAAGGCAGAAACACCTTTATCTTCCAGTGAGCGCAGTTCTAGATTTGAACATTCAGGCAGCCTCTCTGAGATGCTGGACTTGGCTGGAGCCCTGCCTCAGCTACCATCGGAGAGGAAGGAGTTCGATCAGATGAGGAGAAAGTCCATGCCCACCAATGTATCCGCTCTGGTAGGGAGTTCTTTGGCCAAGCTCACCTTGGGAGATCAGACCTCGAGAGGGGTGGGAGGGGAAAGCCAACTGGAGGAACTTGGCTACTGTGTCTTTAGTGAGTACTCGGGGCCAATGCCTTCCCCTGCTGATGTACCCAGTCCCGGGGACTCTCCGCACCAGCGTTTCCCTTCTATGGAGAGTGAAACTGAAGAGGAGCTGGGAGCCACAGAAGTTGAAGGTCCTCAAAAAGGATTGCAGCAACAAGATCATAAAGGAATTATCCCAGAGAGCTCTCAAAAAACTGTGTTTGAAAAGAAGGATTCACCAGTAAAGACGACCCTGATTCTTGAAAGAGCTGTAACAAGTGGAGTAAAACCAGACCGCCTTCGAATCCCAATGACTTCATCAAAAGACAGGCTGACTGAGTTTCGTTTGGAGACTGGCCTGCCTGGTGACTTAAAGATCCAAGCGATCCCTGAGGTAGACGTCGAAAAAGACCCCTCCAGAGAGGCTTCCCCCATCCCACCAGACAATTCCTTCACTTTCACTGTTCCGGAAAATGGCAGCAAGGCTCCCCCAACTCTCACCACTCCCAAGTCCCCAAATGATACACCCCCAGATGCCCAAGTTACAGGAGAGAAGGCAAAGAAAGATGTCTTACCAGAGGTCAAAGCAGAGACTGTTCCAGGGACTGAGAAAATTGATAATAAACAGGTGGAGTTAGACGAACCCGCTCAGAAATCTGAGCAGGAGGAGTCAAAAGAAAAAAATGATGAATCAAAAATGGCAAACACAGACATAACTTCAGCATCATCTCAGCCTTTAAGAAAGAGCTCAGAACAAGATGACAAGAAGAGCCAAAGTGAGCTTGGAACACCTAAAAGATTAGAAAGAACAGAAAAGCAGGAGACCTCGAAAGCTGTTCAGGATTTAAGCACTGAAAAACCCTTAGATAAGAAAGATGCCAAAATCCAGTTACAGGAGGTGCCTCAGGATAAAGTCCCACCAAAGCCCCAAATATCCTCCCCAATCATCATTATTCCTCAAGCACAAGTAGAGGAAGAGGCAGATGAAGAGGATGATATTGAGATTGCAGAAGAGCCCCAGGAGATGATGGATGAAGCTGAAGTGCTCGTGCCTCCCAAGGCAGATCAAGCAGAGGGGAGTCCAACCAAAGAAGTTGGGAAGGAAGGGCAGAAGAAAGACGAGGTGAGGCTGACGGTAGTTGGTCAGATGCTGGAAGACGATCCCAAGTCTGGAGCAGAAGAATGGAGTCATAGTGCCCAAAACAGTGACTATGGGGAGCCTGCAACAGACAGCTCGCACTTGTCTCCATGCTCCGACCATGATCAGCCGGTTGAAGGTGGTAGCGATGAAGGAATGGGCGAGGACAAAGTAGCAGAGGACTCACAAATAGATAGGGATGAAAGGAAGAAAGGGGAGGGCGTGGAGGTTAAGAAAGACCAAACTTCGGAGGAGAAAGGGGTAGAAGGTGGCTCTCGTGAGGAAGGTGAGGAGAAAATGAAGAAAGAGGAGGATGAGGGGAAGGAGAGGACAGGTGAGAAGGAGGAGGAAAAAGACATTGAGATTGGTCTGGAGGTGGAGGAGACATCTGATGTGCTCAAGCAGACCAGTCAGGCAGCTAACGATGAAACAACCATGGACGCCTCCATCCTAGACACAGACAGTGGCTGGATGGACTCACAAGGTACCCAGAGATTATGAAATTCATGACATTAACTCTCTTGTAAAATAGCTGTGTAAGACATATAATGCATATCGAACAGCTGTTGTATCAAAAAGTAGCTAACACCATGAAGCTCGTTGCTAAAGAATCTTAATATGTCTTTTGTACTAAGCCACATTAGCTTCTATTGAGCCAGGAATGTGGAGAGTTAGTCCTTTTTTAATCCCTCTCCACTGCAGATGATGACAAAAGTCTAATGACTGAGCAAATCGAAGCCCTTCCTCAGATCCAGAGTCCTACCAGTACACCTGTGGTGGACAGACCCGCTAAACGGGCCCCTGGGAGAGGAAGGGGCCACCCTGGCACCACTGAGAGTAAAGTGTCCCGCAAAGTGCCCAGCCACCATCCACCAAGAGAGGAGATGAAGAAGAAAAAAGGTTCCAATTCTGTATTCAAGACGTATTGTTTAGTGTAAAACAAACTGTGCTTTTTTTTTTTTTTAAATGAATGTACATTTATACTTTTTCTACTCAATAGCACTGCAACACATGTAACTTGATGTCAAACACAGATTTGCCTCTCTGCAGTAAATTTAACCGAGGTTTACATGTTGGTATAATCCTGTCTCTCCTCTTTGCTAGTAGGCATGAGGAGGGCTGACCAGAATAAGGTGTCAGCCCTCCAAAGTCGTTCTCCATCTCGAAAGAGTGTAGCCAAAGTGGCAGCCAGACACCCTAGGCCTGCTGTGCTTCACGGCTCTGCTAGACGCAAGGCCACAGGTGAACACTTTTCACCGGGAATCAGCGCTGTGGATAGAGAGAGCGCAACCAAACTATAATGCACACTCGCCAACCTCCCCTGTATTATTTCAAGCTGGCTTCATATACCTAACAAAGCAGAAAGGTGGAGAAAATCTTCACAAGACCTGAATTTCTTTATTTAACCCAATTGAATTGTTGTTACAAATACACAATAACGGGTGTTGATGACTTTGCTCTCTCTCTATTGATGGCTCTTTGAGGAATCAAGCAGGTGCAATGTAGCTGGCAAACATCATGTGCTGCTGAGCCATATTTAAAACATCATGTTTGGTCTTTTCTCAACTGCTTTATCTGATGTGTTTTTGTTGTTTTCCTTCGCTTGGCCTCATACTCATGTTTATTTCTGCTCACTAATGCTGCTGTAAAATGTGCTTGGTGTTTTAATATGTGAACTGGTGTGAACGGCTGCATGTGGAAGTGTATGCGCGTGGTCAGCCGGTGCGTGAATGTAAAGTTAAAGTGACAGACATGTTGTGATGTGATGCTTCACATGTGTAGAGGGTGATCTCTGTCGCCTGGATGCTGTTAGAGTACAATGCGGCAAACGCTACTTGCCCCCCAGTAATGGTGTCAGACGTTTAGCTTTGGACTGTCTATTCAGCTACTCTCATGAGTGTGTGTGTGTGTGGGGCGTCTGCAAAGATTCACACTCGAGGGTGTCGCCCCTTGCTGGTTTACATTGGTCATTACAACAGGACTCTTTGTTTGCAGGCATGGAAAGCCATCAGCCCCTCAGTGTGGCCCACCAGTCCAGGGAGAGGACCACTGTAAGTATCAGTTTGACAAACACATGCAATGCCTGTGATTTTCATCTTTATGGATTCTTCTCTTTGTTTTGGGGGGATTTTTTATTCTTTTTTACTATTTTAAACACATAGATGAGGAAATAAAAGGTGAAGTGTTAAATCTTTGCAGTACACAATGGGATGAGGTTATTCCCAGCAGTATTAGGAGTATTGCATTGCTGCAAACAGGTTTGTCTCAGTGTATTTCACAACATAACTCTGCGTATGGCATCATGGGGATGGTTGTTTGCATGACAAACTCCATATTTTCTTTTGTTTAACATTCTTTTCCACTTCTACATGTCTGAAAGTGTGTCTTTTTATTTTTCTGCGTGTGCACGTTCATTTTTGTCTTGCATGCCTGCCTCTGTCCTTGTGCCAGTCTCGACAGAGAAAATCTGTGAGTATAGAAATCACACAGAAATAGGCAGACAGAGTGTCTCTGTTTTACCTGCAACAGTTGTCATGTGCAGTACAGGCGCGAAGGGGCTCTTGCAAATATCTTGTTTTCCATCTTTCACCTGTAACCACCCTTAAAACATGTTTCTGTTTCTTAGTGTACCTCTGTTAAAAGTTTCATCATGTTTGTAGAAATAGATTTAACACCAAGACATCGATTGCACTTGCATGTAGTGTGTCTGCCCTTGTAATCAAACATCATGTACATGTCATCTCCACTCCATCCCCATCTCACTTCTTCATTTCTCCTCTCATCTGTTTTCACCTCTGCCTACCCTCCCGCACATCGTCTTTACATACTGCACGTTTTCGGTCCAGAGCCCCACAAGGGCCGTTCTCTTAAAGATGGCAGTACAGCGCCGGGGACCCGATCACCAGACCCCCCGGCCCGGCTCTGCCTGTAGCCTTAAACGGAGCCCTGTGGCGGAGGCGGAGCTCAATGAGGTCCGCCCCTCCTCTGCATGTTCCCGCCCGTCCCCTCTGCCAAACAAATGGGCAGAGAAGGTAAAATGAAAAGGAAAACATTGTAGGGGGAGTGGTAGGTAGCTGGAACCGATGCACGCTGCATGTGACTGAGGCGCTGACGCTTTAGTGTGTGTGTCCACTCAGGAGAGAGCATACCGCAGCCCAGAGAAGAGGTCATCCCTGCCGAGGCCTGCCAAGTCACTGACACGCCACATCCCAGCTGCTGAGCAGGAGGACAACAGCACCCCCGCCAGGCCAACCTGTAAGAACACACACACACACCTCCAGCTTGTTTGCCTCCCAAATGAACTTTCCAGCAGCAGACTGCTTCTTTTTCACCAATGACTCTTCGATCGCACTCCTTTTAATCATCTTACCAAATTTTAACTCCCACCACTTTACACCTCCTGCCCCGCTCTTCTCCGCCCCCCCCATTTCTTCTTCCTCCTTGTCCTTTTGCCTCTCCCCTCTCAAAGCGATCCAGTCCAGAGTGGACAGCAGGTCCGGAAGAGCCCCCGGTATGGCAGGTAGACCACCTAGTAGCTCCTGTTAGACCCATCGCACCCCTCCTCATCATTTTATTAGTATAAAGTATGATTTTAACACCAAGATACAGACTTCTGTGTGGAAGTGAGCATCATCCATTAACAAAGCATTCAGTCATTCATCTTGGTCCCACATATTCTGAAGGGTGTGTGCAGGTTTCACACAGTCTTAAAATCTTTTATAATTCAAGTGCCCTTATGTTCTTCTGAACATACAATAGGGTTACAATATGGAAAGAATGCCTGGTGTGCAGTGTAAAGGATATTTATTTACCAGTCAGGAAGAAGAAAATAAAAGTGGCTCTGTCAGACCTGCAGTTCCCTTATCAGAGGAACAGATGGGATCCAGAACAACAGGTCACATCTACTTCTTGTTCTTGTTCAGGACGCTGCCAGCTAAGATCCTATTGGTCCTGCAACAGTATCCCAGCAACAAGCTGCCGGTGTTACATCGATTCATCTGCTTGTGTGTGCTCTCACGCTCCTTATCAAACGTTCTTGTTTGACCTGGGTTGTTTGTTTTGTAGAAACAGAGCGAATTTGGTACCAACGAGGCAGTGGTGAGAGCTGTGTGTTACGTTTCCTTATCACCGTGATCAGAGCCAGATGATAGATCATACACTCCAATCCATCTGTCGCGCCAGTGTTTTTGTCTTTCTCTCTTCTCCTCCCATTCGTCTTTCTTCCTTTTTGTCCAAAGTGTCTGTGTCTCAAGGAAGGGTTTCCTCTCTTCTCCTCATCATTGTAATCCACCGACATCTCTCCTCCTGTCAAGGCACAGACTCGGCACGTTCCCGATCAGTCCGCAGCGGCACCTCCACCCCTGGCTCCTCTGCCGTCACGCCCGGCACACCGCCCAGCTACGCCTGCCGCACCCCAGGCTCCCGCACCCCGGGCAGCCACACGCCCAAGTCCTTCAGCGTCCTCCAGGAGAAGAAAGTGGCGGTGATCCGAACCCCGCCCAAGTCTCCCTCCTCCGCCCAACGGCAGCTGAAGGTTCTCAATCAGCCCCTGCCTGACCTGAAGAATGTAAAGTCCAAGATTGGGTCCACCTCCAACCTCAAGCACCAGCCGAAAGGCGGCCAGGTAAAGCAGGCATATAAAACATAAAAAATATTGCAATATACTAAATTATCTATAAACAGCAGCAGAAAGGCAAAGATTTACGTGTACGTAACTTACATCATATCTCATGATTTCTTGATAATGAAGTCCTTCTCAAAATGCCATGCAATTACCCAATTCTGCCACATGGTGGCGGTAAATGACAGATATATAGCACACCTCTAACTAAAAACATGGAATTTGATGAACCACAAATCAGTTGGTTTTTTTTGTAGCAGTACAACATGAATAGCCGTACTAAAAATACAATGTGCTGATGAGTAAATGAATAAATAGATAAAGAAATACACATAACAATATCAAGCCACAAGGGATTATTTACTCATGTTCTTCGGCGCTAAAACTGGATTTATGATTCCACCACAAAGTATTAACAGAATGTAGGAACGTTTGTCAGAAGTATGAGGTTAAACAGCCGGTTTATCTTATGTCTGCTGTGAAAATGCTCAAATATCTCTCCTCCCATCTTCACTATCGCTCACTGTCTGGCCTGCCTCTGAACCTCTGCCGCCACTTCCTCTGACTGTCCTCTCCCTGTCTGCTGTCATCTCTGTCACTCTGACTGAGCCGTCACCGGCGGCCTCCTCTCCTGACTTTCCCTCTGTCCTCCTCCTTACCTTTCTCAAATTCCTCCCCGCTGAAGGATGCGTTAGTCTCAGGAGCGGATTTAAAACAGCTTGTTTTTTTCGCTAAGAATATTCCAAGAGTTCTCTCGAGGAGCAGTCGACCTGCAGAATCATTTGCCCTGGGGATCCGCTTTCGTCATAACAGTGCAGGATTTTCCCTTCGGCTCTGAGTATTAATAATTGCAAGCGGGCGAAATTACTTATTGAGAAGTTGCAACAAGAACACAGAATAAAAACACCTTGCACCACTTTTCGTTTATTTAGGTTCCGAACAAAACAGTTGCTCGGTAGATCCCCAAAAAGAGACGGATCTCAGCCTCTGTGGAGCCGAAGGGAAATGTGTGATAGAAATGGGTAGGAACAGATGTGTGGTCGACTGATAGACTGCAAATTTTTAATGACATAACCGAGGCAACAGACAGTCTTAATGTTCCCCGAGGTGAGACTGTTCATTAACCCCAGTGATGTACCGAGGAGGAGGCGAGTGGTCGTCACTCCACCAGCTCTTCATTCCTCTTTGGGGAAAGATGTGACAGAGGGCAGAAATTTTTAATGAAGCCGGGTGACGCACGGCTTAGAGGAGCAGCACGGCAGTCTGTGATAAACTGGAGCTCTTAGTCACACCGTGAGAACCCCTGAGACTAAAGACTGACATTTCAGATGATGGACCAAACAAATTTGATATTTTTGCTTTGAAAAACGACTAATTAATTTCCTCTGTATTTCAGTTCCAGTATAACACGTTTTAAAAGTATTCTTAGTCACTGGCTCTAGTGCAGGTGTGTTGTCATTGGTTGACCTTGCAGCTGCCTGTGCTGCAACGGCTGTAGTGTGGGGACCGCGAAAAATCAGAAAACAGCGAAATGGACAGTGAGAAGAGTGTGTGCGTCCGTGTGTGTGTGTGTGTTTGAGTGTGTGTGCAGGTGAGAGGAGGAGCTGTCAGGAGAATCCAGGTCAGGCCAGTGTAGACTGGAGACGAGGGTTTGCTCTCAGGGCTCGTGTGTGTTTCCCCTGAACCTCTCTTTTCTTTTCTCTCTGTGTTCACGTCGGCTCTTTGAACAATGCTGTAGGTATTTTATTATTTTTTTTTTTATGTTACAAAACAAATCAAAATGGCACACAAGGCAGAAATACTCTCATTGGTCGTATTAAACCGCAGTGGAGCGCCAGCTGGATCGTATACAGGTATATATATGAAATATATCTGTTTACTTGCTTGTTTGGTTTCAGCTTTGTAATATTAATTACCACCTCTGTTCTGTCTTGCATTTTTAATTTAACATCAGTTCAATTTTTTTTCAGCCGGAAAATGTTTTTTTTTTCTTTTTGGGAAAAAAAACAACAGTTTAACTCAGCCAGTGAGTTTATTTCTGCCTCTAGAGCAGCAATATGAGAAAGTGTTGTTGGACTGGGCCAGCGAGCAGAGCCGGTGAGGGATCACTTCCCAAATGACCCCAAATCGCTTTTATTCTCAGATCATTGTGGATGTAAATACGTTTTTAAATGTAAATGCATGTAAAGGCACACTAATCCCTTGCCACACCCTTACCTACCTAAATGAGGCAAATATAGTGGTTTCTTTTTTTTTTTTTTATTAAATTCGGTTTTGTTTTAGGTTCAAATTATGAGCGCGAGGCTGGACTTCAGTCATGTTGGGTCAAAGTGTGGCTCCATGGATAATCTGAAGCACTCGGCCAAAGGAGGCAATGTATGTACGCCTTTCTCTTTTCTCTCTCTCGTTCTCTTTCTCTTAACCTTTCTTCCTCCTCTCAGCTTGGGCTCTTGTTGCGCTACTTTTATATGTTCATCTTGCCGCTCATCTGTTTGTCTGCTATTTGCAGAAAGGTTCATTCCTGAAGTACAAATACGTCCACGGTACCTCTGTGTCTTACCTTGCTTCACTCCTACTAAGTGATATTTTTTGCCTTTAGTTAGTGCCGTGGATTTATTTATAATCTGGATGTTGCACTTGGAATTGAACTCTTTCAAATATGCATCAAGCTGCTCTAACAGCTCTATTCAAAACAGGAACCCGTTCAGGACTGGTTGGATTAGAGCAGTAAAAGAGCAGCTTCTACTCTCTGATAAATGTCTTTATCCCTCCATCAATGAAAGGCTTCACTTTGTTTTCCGTGGTCTAGATCAGCTACAATTCCAATGCCCCAGTGCTAGAGTGACCGCACACAGATTTGAAATTGGGACACTTTTAGGGGATTATTTTGGGCGGGAAAAGTTGGGGAGGGGATGGTGGGTCCTTTTTTAAACCCTACCCCGTCCCTCCACCCACTCAACATCCAGTTTAAGAAGCCCTCAGTGATCGCTGTTTGTTTGTATAAAAAACAAAGTCACCCTGTCATTCCCAGGTCATGATTCCAAGCGTTAAACTGGACTTTAGCCACGTTCAGGCTAAATGTGGCTCCCTGGACAAAATCCAGCACGCAGCAGGCGGGGGAAACGTGAGTGACTCCGCAGAAACGCATACACACATTCAAAAACCTCCCTACAGCTTGTCTCATTTCAGTGAATCTACACATTCAGGCATGGACATGTTTGTGGGTTATAGTTGTGGAGTGTTGTCATCTTTATCAGCTGTTTTTGCCATTTGCGCCAAAAATATCAAATGTAACCTCCAGTACTTTTAGACCCGGGCCCTATTATAGCATATTTTTGGTTTTAAATAACATTTGGAATTGGACCAGTAGGTCGTCTCAGTTGGCAGCCGAGAACGGGGGCGAACGGGCTGTAATGGCTGCAATGTTGTCCTTAGGGGCCCAAAGTACGTCCACTAAAGTGCTTGTTTTTGCCACTGAGAAGCTCAGATTGTTATTCTAAGTTACCGTCGGCACTACAGAAAGCATCCCCACAGAGTCAGACCTGTAAGATCCTTTTCGTTGAACCAGAAACGGACGTTGTTTTGCGCTGTTCAAACCGACCAAACCGTCATTTTACCTCGCAGAACGATGGAGCGGCTGGCTCACTGCTGCCTTGATTCACTCATCTGTTTGTGTTTTTGTGTATAACACAGATATTGTGTTGAATCTGAACTAACTCTTGAAAACACCAAAGTCACACAATATCACAAACGAGCTAACTGATAGAGACTGGCAGCTACCGTGTAAAAGTACCGGTTTTGTCAGTGGAGCGCCCTAATGGATGCTTCTGGATAAACAAAAAGGATCTTACAGGTCTATCTTCATAGGGATCCTTCTGTAAACGTACAATATCTCACTGCAGCACAGTAGAAACACCCCTTTTACAGCATGCAGGGTTATCACCGTACCTTTTTAACAGTGTTTGTAGTCACTAATTCATATCACCCATGGACAATAAAGTTTAATTGAAGCACCTGCTCCCTGTAGCGTCACATAGTGCCTGTGTTGTGTCTGTTTGATGCTTGTGCTGTTACTGCTTGCCTTCATGTTACCCTCCCCCCAGGGCAGCGACATCAGCCCCTCCGCGTCCTCTTGTGCGGACGAGCTGTGATCGACTTGTTGTGCCCTCATCCACAGATTCATGTCCTGTCATCTCATGGCTGATTTTTCTGGCTTCCATCTCTCCAAGATATTTGTAAAGCACATAGGTGTTTTTTTTTGTTTTTTTTTAGACTTTTTCTGGTAAACAGTTGCTAAAATGGGTTTTTTTTTTACTGGTGCCTGCAGGTCCAAATCCAGACAAAGAAGATCGACCTGAGCCACATCACCTCCAAATGTGGCTCCATGTCCAACATCCACCACAGACCAGGTGCTGTACAGCCAGAGCTCCTTCATATTACACATTATTCCTCTTCACAAACACTGACATCTTAAAAGGCATTTAAGGATAATGTTCTTAAAGGAACATTGACACTAATTGTTATTTGTTTATCCTTCGTTTTGTCATCCTGACTGACACAGCACAGAGTCCAGATAAATAGATGAAGCTGTTGTT